>NW_026000016.1:41376339-41382286 GCF_001458135.2 Marmota marmota marmota
GCATACACAACATTCTCCAGGATAGGTCATATGTTATGCCACAAAACAAATTTCACATATTTAAGAATGCTGAAATTATATCAAGTATCTTTGCCAAATAAAAGCCCAAAATTATATATATATATATAGTATCTTTGCCAAATAAAAGCCCAAAACTATATGTCAATAACAGGGAATATTGGTATATTCACAAATATATAGAATTTGAATGACATCCTCTTTATCTTCTAATAGGTCAATGACAAAATTTAAAGAAAAATGACACAGACAAACAAACATCAAAACATAGAATACTAAAACTAAGGTGCATAAAAAGAATTTTGTAAGGGAAATAAGTATATAACTATAAATGCCTATGTGATTTAGATCTCAAATAAATAACAAAGCTTCAAACTTTATGCCTCAAAGAACTAGAATATGAAGAAGTAACTAAAGATATTAAGAGGGAGGAAATAAAGGTATCCAAAAAGAAAAAAAACAATATTAAGAAAAAAAAGAAAAGAAAATACTCAGAAAACACTATTAAGCATCTACAAAGCTAAAAGCTGATTTTTAACCAATAAACAAAATTGTTAAAAGTTTAGCTGGACAAATATGGAAGTAAATAAATTTCAAAATGAAGAAGAAACATTACAGTTAATAGCACAAAAATACAAAATGTACTACAATTCTGGTATGAACAATTATACCAGCAATTTGGATGACCTAGAAGAAATGAATCTTTGTAAAAAGTTGCAGCCTACCAGGACTGAATCACAAATACAAAATCCCAACAGACTGGTAATGAACAAGGAGTTTGAATTAGTTATTAAAAATTCTTTTATGAAAGAAAAGCCCAGGACCTGATAACTTTACAGGTCGGTTTTATAAAACGTTCAAAAGTTAACATGACATGGATGAACCCAACTCCCTTGTATAACTATGAAGATTTAAAAAAATTATCACAAATCCTTTTCATATCCTTCAAAAAAACTGAGGAGTAGTAAGCACTTCCAAATTCATTTATGAGGCCAGCTGTTAGGGTCCATAAACAAGTCAAGATGGCGCCTGGCATTTTGCCAGAGGGAGTGGTTGGAGAAGTAATGCCAGCAAGCCATTAAGATGATATTCCTTAATGACTGCTGTGTCTAGATTATGTCAATTAAGTTAAGCTGTGTGTAATTATTAAGATGAAGAGAATTCCTTAATGACCAATTGATGTATCTGGATATTAATTGAAACAAGCTGTGTATAATCAGTTAAGTGTATATATACCTCTACTGTCTGACAATAAAGTGGCTCCCGATGTATCAACCTTCACAAGTTCCTTGTGACTCGTCCCCTGGTTATTTCACCTAGCCAGACTTCGGGAGCCAGCATATCTTGACAACAAAGCTACACAAGTATACCAATATACCTGATGAATATCCCTGGTGAATAGAGATGTAAAACCTCTCAATATAAGATGAATTCAACAGCACTTTTAAGGGATCATAAGACTGACTCGTCTGTGATTTATTTCTGGGACTCAAAGATGGTTCAATAAATACCAGTCATTAAATATTATATATTACATTAACAGAATAAACTTTTAAAATCATTATTATTCAATAGATGGAAAAAACAACATCATTTTATAATAAAAACTCTCAAAACATTTGGCAATGAAGGAGTTATTCCAGGACAAGAAAGGCCATATACAAGTTGAATAATCCTAATCCAAAAATCCAAAATCTGAAATGCTAAAACTTCTGAAACTTTCTAGATAATAATGCCTAAATTGGAAAATTCCACAACATGATTCTTTGCTTCATGCACAAAATTATTTGGAGTGTGCATATAACTCTTTTTGGAAAATATTTATGTAGTGAATATAAAAACCAAATAAGTTTTGTGTTTAGGCTCAGGTCCCACCCCAGTGTATCATTGTGTATACATAAATACTTCAAAACAACAACAAAAATGTGGTCATGAGAATTTGTAATTAGGGATATTCAACTTGCATTAGCAGTCTACAATTGGTGTCATACTAAATGGTAAGAAATTAAATACTTTACCTCTAAGATCAAGACTAAGGCAAGAATATCCACTGTCTTAGTCCACTTTCTTTTGCTATCATAGAATACCTGAGATTGGGTAACCATAGCATCCAAATTCATGCCCCCAAATTCACATCTTTCTCACACACAAAATAACATTCTTTTCATCCCAGTAGTTTCAAAGTTTTTACTTCCTTCAGCTCAAAAGTTCCAAGTCCAAAGTCATTTAAATTGAGTATGGGTGAGACTCAAAGTCTAAATCATTCTAAGGCAAATTTTCTATAGCTGTGAACCTATGAAACTAAAACAAGTCACCTCTTTCCAGAATACAATGGGAAGACTGATATAGGATAGACATTTACTTTCCAAAAAAAAAATGGAAAAATAGGCGAGAAGAAAGGAGTAATAGGCATCAAGTTCAGTGGGAAAACAATTCAGTCCTTGAGCTACAAAGTAATCTACTTTGATTCCGTGTCTTGCTGATTGGAATCAGCAAGGAGATGGGAATCCCCAAGGATTTCAAATTGACAGTCCTGTGGTTTTGTTGGGCTTAGCCCATGCTTCAGCCCTGTTGCACTGATGTGGTTCTAGAGTTCTGGGGTTTGGGGCAACAGTCCCTATTCCAAACTTGCCTCTGTACTACCATAATGAGAACCGTCTGTGATAGCTCTGCTCCCATGATTTCATTAGTCACTGCCCTAGCATGTATTCTGTGTTGTTTCTAGCTCTGACCCCACACTTCTGCTTAGCATTGCCCTAGTGGGAGCTCAGTATGCTGGTTCCATCCCATTGAAAGTCTCTGCCTGAGCCACTGGGTATGACCTTGAAATCTAGGAGGAGACTGCCAAACTTGCATAGCTCTTTGCAGACCTTCAGAATAAATTACTTTCATGTGAATGCTGCCAAAGTTTATGGCATGTACCCTCTGAAGCAGTGTGTCTAGCCATAACTTGAACTTTAACAGGGTATCCCCTTCTAGAAGTTGTCCTTGGCAAGATCACTCACTTTCTTTTCAAATCCTTTAATGCCTTCTCCCTGAAAACCAAAGGAAAATCAGTAGAATACAGAAAAGGGATCAGGGGGAGGAAAGAGAGAAAGGAAAGGGGAAATACTGGGAAAATATTGTCTAAATTATATTGATATGTATAAGTAAGTAACAATGAATCCCACTACTGTGTACAACTATAATGCACCAATAAAAAATATGGGGGGAAATCCCCTCCCTTTTACTCTGTATTTTAAGTTATAAGGAAAGGCCTCCCCTGCAGAGTCTAAATTCTGAAAGGCCTCACTTGAATAGTTTGGATGTCAAGCATTTTTTGATTCCCAAACTCAGGGGGCCTTTGTAACATTCTTCTTGTCAGCTAGCTTTGGGGGGTCAAAATCTATTGTGATAAGACAAATACACTCTCTGAGGAAGACCTGCCCAGCCTCCAAGCTGAGTTCATCCTTTCCTCTCCTTAAAAACCCTTTACTCCCTGAGCCTGAGAAAAATCAGAGCTTGAAAGAATTGTATGTGATTCAGCAAAAGCAGTATCAACAGGCAAGTCCATAGCAATAGGAGCCTACATCAAAAGGAGAAAGCTTTCAAATAAACAACCTAATGATGCACCTCAGGAAACTAGAAAAGCAAGAAAAAAAAAAAAAAAAACCTTTAAGCCTCATATTATTAGGAGAAAAATAACAAAGATCAGAGTGGAAAAACTATAGAGACAAAAATAAATACAAAAAATCAGTGAAACAAAGATTTGGAGGTTTTTTTCTTTTTTGAAAAGATAAACAAAATTGAAATAATTTTAGTCTTATCAAGAATAAAAAAGACACAAACAAATGAAGACAGAGGAGAAATGAGGCATGACAAGTGATATTACAGAAATTAAAATACTCAATCATTAAGGAGTTTTATGATCTTATGCATACAGATAACAATAAATGTTGGCGAGGATGTTACCTCTAAAAGTGTTTCTATGATTCCATGGTGAATAAGTGTAAGCTAATTTTGAATAGTTATCTATCAAAAGGAAGAACAATTCTTTGTTGCAGCTTTTAGGAATCCTATTTTTTGGAAGACAAACATTCCTATGACTAAGTTGTGATTTTATACAAAATGATCAACAATATAAACTAACAGTACAGCTAATTCATCAATAGAAAAAAATAAACTTTCAATTTTCAATGCTCTTCAATATGCAATAGAAGTAGAAGAAAATAACTTCAGAAGATAGTATTGAATATAGATTTAAAAGTTAGTTGTTATATTGTTGAAAAATAAACATGCCAGTTTTTTGTCCATCTAAAATCTATTTTTCTGAAGTGTACTTACCTGAATTTAGGAAGCATTCATAAGCTTCATAAAAATTAATTAAACATAAATATTAAATTATGTGCTCAGTAAATATTAGGATCCTCATAGCTTTGATCTTTTAGTAATAAATGTACACTGATGATTTCCTTTAAGAACAAATAGGTGGGCTGAGGATGTGGCTCAAGCGGTAGTGCACTCGCCTGGCATACGTGCGGCCCAGGTTCGATCCTCAGCACCACATACAAAACAAAGATGTTGTGTCCACCGAAAACTAAAAATAGGTGCAAGATCATGTAAGAGATCAGGAGCTGGTAAGAATTATTTCCATGATGGGGCATTTCTTTTTTCTCCTTTGCTTACATATTGAGTTATTTCAATTTTATATGGCATAGAACAATGTCTCATGTGAGGTGTGTATATAAGTATATATGTATTTACTTGTTTATTCTGGTACTTGGGATTGAACCAGGGGCACTCTACAACTGAGAACAGGTCGCACTAAGTGGCCTAGGCTGGCCCTGAACTTTTGATCCTCCAGACTCAGCCTCTCCAGAGCAGCTGGGATTGCAGGATTATATATGTGTGCCACCACATCCAGCTGAAATGAGCCTTTTATTATTATTATTATTACTGAAGATTGAACCCAGGGGCACTTTACCACTGAGCTCCATCCCTGGCCCTTTTGCTTTTTAATTTTGAGACAGAGTTTCATTAATTTGCTTAGGGCCTCATTACATTGCTGAGGCTGGCCTCAAACTTGTGGTCCTCCTATCTCAGCCCCCAAGTCACTGAGATTACAGGCTTGGCCCCACTGTACCCAGTGAAATGAGACTTTTTAATGATCATTATACTGAAATATCTTGCATTCTGAAGTATATTACATATGAATATTGAGCTTTGAAAATATCCAACCTAATTTTCTTTCCCTCCAGGGCTGGAGAGTGAGCCCAGGTCCTCCAGCACACTAGGCATGTGCCTTACCACTGAGCTGTGTCTCCAGCTCTCAACTTCACTTTTCTATGTATCATTATTTACACTGATGGTCTTTCCTAAAATACAGGTCCCAGAACTATTTATCATTGAGAAATTCCTTGTTCACACCTTTCACAATGTTTTGACTTCACACTTCACGAGGTAGTCATTTTGCTTACTATATTCAAGCCAGTTTTGATAATAGTTCAGTTATTGCCCAATTCATTTTGCTCTGAATCAAAAATAGGGGAAATCATATAAAGTATTTACAGTCCTCAAGTATATTTTTTTCTAAAATAACTTGTGAAAAATCAGAGATGCTACTCATTCTTTAATCTTGTATTTGTTGTGTTATTATCCAATTAGGTTTGGTGGGAGGATGTCTCCACACTTGAGTCCTCGGGTTACAAACTCCAACTAGGTTAGTGCTCACACTACTTGAAAGTCTAGAGTGGAGGAAACTAAAGTAACACAGCCAAGTCTCAGCCCAGGGCAGTGACTGAGCCATCAACTTCAGAGTCCTGGGACTCAAGCTCTTTGCAACCCATGAGGCTCCTGTTCACAGGGGCTGTCTTGCCACACAGGGAACCCAAGTTCTTTGAAGCTGTTCTAGTCCTAGGCTGCCAAGTCAGTGGGTCCTTGTTTCTTCTTT
>NW_026000016.1:41385743-41409843 GCF_001458135.2 Marmota marmota marmota
TTGAAGCTTAATTTTGCTGGATATAAGATTCTTGGTTGGCATCCATTACCTTTTAGAGCTTGGTATATATTGTTCCAGGATCTCCTGGCTTTGAGAGTCTGGGTTGAAAAATCTGCTGAGATCTGAATTGGACTTCCCTTATAGGTAATCTGATTGTTCTCTCTTGCAGCCTTCAAAATTCTATCCTTATTCTGTATGCTAGGCATTTTCATTATAACATGTCTTGATGTATATCTGTTGTAATTTTGTACATTTGGTTTCCTATAGGCCTCTTGTATTTGATTTTCCAGTTCATTCTTCATGCGTGGGGATTTTTCTGCTATTATTGCATTGAAGAGATTGTACATTCCCTTGGTTTGAATCTCTGAACTTTACTGGATCCCGATAACTCATAAATTTGGTCTTTCGATGGTATCCTTTAATTCTTAGATATTCTGTTCATGGTTCCTTACTATCTTCTCTGTGAGGTCAACTTTATTTTTAAGATTGTATATTGTATCTTCATTGTCTGAGGTCCTGAATTGCAAGTGATCTAGTCTGTTAGTGATGCTATCTATTGAGTTTTTAAATTGGCTTATTGTTTCTTTCATTTCAAGGATTTCTCTTTTTTTTTTTTCAATATCAATCTCTTTCTTGGAGTAATCTCCTGCAACTTGTATTTGCTCTCTCATCTCTTTGTTGGAGTGATCCATTTTTGCCTGTATCTGCTCACTTAGGTCATTCTTTAATTTCCGAATTATTTTAGTTATGTATATTCTGAACTCCTTCTCTGACATTTCACCTACTTCACTATCTATGGATTCTATTGTTGTAGTATCTTGGTTTGTTTGAGGCACTTTCTTCCCTTGTTTTTTCATGATGTCTATGAGTCTTCCTCTCTTGCAGTGTAGACCCGAGGTATGACAGTCTCTGCCCTATTATCTTATAGTGTCCCTATATGTTACCAATACCTCACTTTTAAGGGAGAGATCAATATTTCAGCACTCAATGTACCAACATGCAGCCATATATCAGTAAGCTTCTATTTTTGCATCTTGCTGTATTTTACTCATCAGAAATGATGAGTTCGGTTATCTTCTACCTTATAGTCAGTAGGTTTGCGTAATGGTTTACAGTTTCTCATTGTAGAAGTGGGGCATGGGGGGTTGGCTGAGATGTTTATGAAGTAGGATATTAGAATATGGAGGTATTAGATTATATGACAGGTGAGAGGGTAATCATAAGAAGTTGGCTGTTAGTAGGAGAAACATGAGATAGGCAACCCCATGCAAGACTCCCTGTTACCTCAGCAACAGGATAACTGTTAGCACCCCTAGTAGAGAAACCTCTGGTGCAGCCAAGCCCACAGGGACCTTTATGATATCTTACCAGGTCCTTATTGTTGTCCCTTGATACAAGTGGTGATATCCCAGTTTCGTGGTGGTGGCAGCAGCCTCAAACCTATATGTACCCTGATGTTAGGCTGTGGAGCCATGCTTTGGTGAATAAGGAACCCCAATGTGGGGTGGTTCACCACATATCTCTGGGCCCAGGACAGACCTCTCCTCCTGACTTCCTGGCCACATATGGTGGGCCTCTCCTCCAGATCTATGGGCCACGATGTGGCAGTCGGGTCTCTCTGGATCTCCGTGCCACGTGTCACCAGGCTGTTCTTGTTTGGCTTTAAATGTCTTATTCAGTTCTACTTTACATTATTTTCTCACAAAATATCATAAAAAATTAACACTGCCCTCCCAGATCCCTATGTTCTTTTCATTTTGATCATGCTATTCTCTTTCTTTTGAAGCCTCTTCACAAATTCCTAGAAGCAGACTGAGAAAGTCTTTTTGCATATGTTAGACTGAGAGTTTAAATAAATGTAAACCTGATTAAATATCTAGAATCAATGTTCCTTCTTCTACCAGGTAGAAAACTTTCTGCCTAGTAATTTTCCTAGCAGAAATCATGATGACTCTTTATCTGGTAATTATGACCTGAGAAAATCAAATGATTATTTACTTTTACAAGTATACTTCTTTGCACAGCAAGTAATACCTGCTATCTCAGGTTATAGTCCATACCCATCAGTGTAGATTATTGTTTGTGTTTTTCAAATAACATTGGCAGTTTAATTCATTCTTCCCTAAGGAATATTTCTTATTTAAAGACATAAAAAATAAGATGAGATTAAAGTATAAAATTGTGATGTTAGTGTAAGTTAAATATAAGCTAGTATAAAACACAGGTAGTACTCTACCATGTATATCTTTTGATTTGTTATTTCTTAATTTACATAAATAATCAATGCAATAATAGAACAGAAATATTTTTTCCAGAAAGAACAAAATGGCAACAACAGTATGTTGTTGTTAAGACTTTTAATATTCCAGTGCAGTATTCTGGTGCCTCATCAATTAGGGAAATGTGCATGCTTTTCTTTGACTTGCTGTTGTCTTATTAGTGAATTAACCTTGTTTAACCTTTGAGCCTTTACTATGAACCACAGAGAAGGCAATATATAAAATAAATTAAGATGTCAATGCTGAGTTTAGGGAAAGTCAGTGAGGAGAAAACTGTGGCAGGAGGAAGAAAGAAGTCAGAGCCTGCTAATTATATCTCACAGCCATATCCAAGGGGGATGCATGGTATACAATTGATGTCACTGATTTTCTGCTCTCAGATTTTCTTAAAACTGAATATAAATTTAAGAATTATAAATCCAGGTCAAAGAATTTTTCTAATTCGTTTCTTTCTAAAAAAAAAAAAAAAAAAAAAAAAGAGTTCTGCCATACTGATTTCTTCACAGCTGTGCCTCCAGTAATTTCCAATTAGAATTGGACAGTTTTGAAAATTCTCCTTAATATTCATTTTATTTGTGATCTACTGTACATCCTAGCTAAGCTAGAATTGGACTGGACTTTAAGAATGATGGAATATGTAATAATCACGATTGTAAATTTTAGGTATTAAGATATCTACCAAGCTTATTTTCTAATAAAATGAGAAATATGGGCACAGAGTACTTGAGTACCAAAAGAACTTCCAGATGATTTAGTTGGCAGTTCTAACACTAAAAGTGTAGTTATAAAGTCTGACGTTCATTATTTACCACTGGTCTTTACTCATTGGGGAACTGAAAATGATTTGGCTTGTGTCATATTTATTCCCATTTGAATCTTTATGGAAATCAATATTCATTGCCTTATGTTAATACACTTTTAATAGACCTTCAATTCTAACTGAATGAACAAGACAATCAAGAAAGCACATTGGTGGGCTGGGGATGTGGCTCAAGCGGTAGCGTGCTTGCCTGGCATGTGTGCGGCCCGGGTTCGATCCTCAGCACCACATACAAACAAAGATGTTGTGTCCGCCGAAAACTAAAAAATAAATATTAAAAAAATTCTCTCTCTCTCTCTCTCTCACTCACTCTCTCTTAAAAAAAAAAGAAAGAAAGAAAGCACATTGGCTTCTAAGTTCACGTTGCATACATTGTGCATGGGCCCTGAAGGAACAATATTGGATTAGATCCATTATCTACCAAGCACATAAATAAAGGAAATGTAATGCATTATGCCTGAATCAAATCTGAAAGATGGTTAAATAACTACTTATATGTCAACTCAATGCAATTAATTTTAACACAGTGTGGGACTCTTTTTCTTCTTTATAAAAAAACTTTGTTATCCTGTTCTCATCCCACTTCCAGGAAACTAATGGAATCCACTACTCAATCTGGCCAACCTACTCATTTATTCAGCTCTCATCCTTCCTCCTTCTAACACTGATTTCTGATGAGTACAGTTGCTCCACACACATACATTCTACTATTCCTTTGTCTTCAATCTGAAGATTGACAGAGTTCCTGCCACAGTCATTGCCAAAAAGTTAGCAGAACATGGTACTTAGTCACCCAAACCTCTGCTACCACCCACCTATGCCCACTTATACCTAGTTCACTATGTATTAATTTCTTCCTTTTTTTCCCCCCTGGATTTACTTATTATCCTTTCCCTGTCTTTTAGATGTTTAATTTATTTATTATTCTTTTTATATTAATTTATTATTTGTAAGCTAGTACTTGAATGCTGTTTTAGCTACATCCCATAAATTCTGATATATAATATTTTCATTATTATTTTATAGAAATTCTATCAATTTAATTTATACTATCCTTCTGACCCAAGAACTCCTTTATAGAAAGTCTGTACATTTTCAGGGTGGTCAGGCTTTTTACTTGGCTTAAGTTTTAAATGTGTTGCACTGTAACCACATAATGTGGCTTAAATAAATCTATATTTGGAATTTAGCTGTATTTTCCTTATGGCCTAATATATAGGGCAAGTTTTCATGACTGCTTCCTGTGCACTTGAAAATAACCTACATCTTTATTATTGGGGTGCAGAGTTGGCATAATCCATAAAGCACATCTTTTCTAGTATATTGATCACATGAAGTAGACAAAAATATTTATTAATTTTCCCTCCTTTTATCTGTCACATAGATTTTGCTTCATAAAATTTACTGTTGTGTTAGTTCATTCACTATAGATATGTTTAACTGAACTGTATCTCCCTTTGCAATTGAGGCTCTATAAAGGATTCTTCTTTGGTTCTTTTGTTGTTTGTGTCAAGATTTTCACCTTCTCAGGATTGAGATGCTTATAATACTTTTCTCCTCCTTCTCCTCCTCTTCCTCCCCCTCCTCCTTCTTCTTTTTTAATTGGTTATACTTTTACCTGATTTTTTTAACTTGTGATATAATACACATAACTTAATATTTACCATCATACCTAGTTTTAAGTTTACAGTTCAGTGACATTAAGTGTATTCACACTGTTATGCAACCATCACCAACATTCATCTCCAGACTCTTTCAGTGTGGAGAGACTGTAATTATACCCATTGAACATGAGCTCGCCATTCCCCTTGCCTTTCAACACCTGGCAAATACCATTTTATCTGTTTCTATAAATTTGCCAACTTGAGAGTATTTTATTTACTGTGCCTGATTGTTTCACTAAACCAAATATCCTCAGTTATCTTATTTTCTCTTGTAATAAGTTGAGTTCTTCTGTTGTTTGTTATATCTATGATGTGTGTTTGTATATGGTTTTAAAGTTCTTTGTTATGTGTTTTTTTTCTTTTATTATTATATGTTGCACTTGTTTTTTTATATTTATTTCAAAGAGGAATATATTAAGTGTTTTGAGTTCTTGATATATCCTTGGGATTAGTGCTTTATCTAATGTGCATGTGGTAAAAATTTGCCCCACTCTATACTCCCTCTCTTCAGTTCATTAATTGTTTATTTTGCTAAGAAGAAGCTTTTTAGTTGGAATTCATCCCATTTATTGATTCTCAATTTTACTTCTTGTACCTTAGGAGTCTTGTTAAGGAAGTCAGGTTCTAAGCTGATATGATGTAGATTTGGGCCTGCTTTTTTTTTTTAACTTACATTTATTCCTCAACTACTTCCATTCTCAATTTCATACTGGATGCTGTTTCTTCTTTTGGGGGTAACCAATAAGTCCATAGTATCCAAACAGTAGTTTTAGTCTCATCTCTTCTGGTTTCCATTGAACCAGTCCAGCCACCCCTTTACAGTTTATTTGTTGTACCTTGTTTTATCCCAAACCACTAAACTTTGAATATGCCATCATTTTACCTTGTACTTGCTTTCACTTTTGCACTTTTCACACTTTTCTTTCTTTAGCATTGAGCATTTGCAAACAGGCAGCTTTGAACTATATTGTCTACAGAAATTTTTATCTCCCTCCAAAATATTAAAATTAGTAGGCCTCACAATTAACAAATCAGAAGATTGAAGTATAGCCATTACTTCAAACAAGAGAGTGACAGTGATGCTCTTTCAGGTGTGCAACAGATCTGTGTGATACAGACACTGTCATCCTGCTTGTTGGACTGGCTAATTTCAGACCATGTCATTTGCATGACCCCAGTAATTTTCTGACCAAAAATAATTACTTGGGAAGCATAAAATATAAAAATAGCAATGGCCATTCATTTTTTAACCATGTTCCTTTAACAATATTTTAGCAGGTGGGTAGTTCACTATCATAAAAACAAGTTGACTATTAACCTTATAGTAAATATCACAATTAATTTTTTATTAGTACATTATAGTTATACACAATATGAGGGTTCATTTTGATGTAATTACACAAGCCTAGAATATAATTAGCTCCAATTCAGTCCCTAGTACTTCCCATTTCCCTTTTCTCCTTCCTCCTCTGGTTCATTTATTCCTACTCTACTGGTCTGTCTTCTATTTATCTATAGTTTTAAAAAATTACTTCTTTATAGATATATACATAGGTGAAATGCACTTTGGTATATTCATATATGCACCTAAGATAGTTTGGCCAATTTAATTCTACCATTCCTCCCATTTCCTGTTCCTCCTTCTTCCATTTCAATACTCTTCCTCTACTTCACTGATCTCTCTTCTATTTTCATCTATCTTCACCCTTTTTCCTTATTTTTTTTCTAGCTTCTGTGTTATGAGAGAAAACAGTTGTTTTAGCTTTTTTGCTACTGCAACTGAAAGACCAGATCACAACAATGGTAGAGGAGGAAAAGTTTATTCAGAGGGCTCCTGGTTTCAGCAGTCTGAGTCCACAGAAGGCTGACTCCATTCCTTGGGGCTCAAAGAGAGGCAAAACATCATGGCAGAAGAGTGTGGCACAGGAAAGTCATTCACATGATGCAGAAAGAGACTCCATTTATCAGATACAAAATATGTAATCCAAAGACAAGCCTCCCCCAATGACCCACCTCCTCCAGCCACAGCCTATCCACCTTCAGCCACTACTCTTTAATCCTATCAGGGTATTAATTCACTGATTGAGTCAAGACTTTCATAATCCAACCATTTCTCCACTAAACCTTCTTGCATTGTCTCACACATGAGTTTTTGGGGGACACCGTGACAACATTTGACCCTTGACTTTCTGAGTGTGCTTATTTCACTTAGCATGATGTTTTCCAGTTCCATTCATTTACCAGCAAATGCATATCATCTTCTTTATAGTTGTTTCAAATTCCATTGTGTATATATGCCTCATTTTCTTTACCCACTCATCTGTGGAATGTGCATCTGGACTGGTTCCATAACTTGGCTATTGTGCATTGTTCTACTATAAACATGGATGTGGCTGTATCACTATAGCATACTTATTTTAGTTCTTTTGGATAAGTAACAAGGATTGGGATAGCTTATTCATACAATGGTTCTATTTCTAATTTTTTGAGGAATATCCTTACTTCTTTCCAGAGTGGTTGCTCTAATTTGTAGTCAAACCAACAATGTATGAATGTATCATTCCCCCACATCCTTTCCAGCATCTGTTATTATTGTTTATAATCTTGATTATTGCCATTCTGATTTGAAATGAAATCTCAATGTAGTTTTGATTTGCATTTGCCTGCTTGCTAGAGATGTTGAAGATTTTTCACATATTTGTTGGGCACCTGTATTTCTTCTTCTGAGAAGTATCTGTTTAGTTCTTTTGTCCATTTATTAGTTGTTTTTTTTTTTTCTCCTTTTGGTGTTAAGTTGTTGGGTTTACTTTTAATGGTGTCCATAGGACCCTGCATTATAAACAGGCTGGTACAATTTATTAAAGAACAGATTAATATTTTGGCCTCTAAGCCCATACAGGTCCACTATCATCTTCTGGAGATGGAAGACCGCGCTGCCAACATTTAAAAGGATGTTCTACCCTTCTCTCAGGCTTATTTCTTAAGTTTACATCCCCACAGATCTCTCTTTCTTATATAAAAGTATAAGTAACAGCTCTGACCAACCATCTTCTGCCCTTGCCATAAGGGTTCGCTCCTCCATGGGCCCCTCTGCTTGGGGGAGGACTCACCCATGGAGTGAGGACATTAGGCCATAATAATGGAGGGTGCAGGAAGGACTGCAGGAGGATGGATCCACGGATCCCAAAACCCAAGACCTCTGAGTGACACGCTCTGGTGCATGGCGGTTGGCATGCTCCCCCCTCAAAGCCGTCTCCTCCAAAAACATGCCAAGGCCACCACGAAATCTCCTAGTGAAGACGCTCGCTCAGATCAGGAGATATTCTAAGGCCTTCTAGAGGAACAGAGCCTCTATCACCCCCTAAAAACATGGCCGGTAAGGTATGGTCAAATATTTTATATAAGAAAGGGGGAAATGTCAGGGACTAGAAGGAAATTCTCCTTCAAAGATTAGCCTGACAGCCCCCTGGGAGACATCCTGCCTGGGAGGCATCCTGCAGCTACCTATCTCCCTGGAACATCCTGGGGTTATCAGGATCATCAGACATCTTGCACCTGGCAGTTTTACCACCCACATCCAGCAATTGTTGATTAGAGAGCTTCCCCATCCCCAGCATATAAATACCCCTGTGTGAAAAATAAAAGTTGGCAGCTTGATCAGAATTTTTGTCTTGCTGTCACCTTTCGTGTCTCTTGTCCCTTCATTCCTCCCCATCTAGGTTCGCTGCCCACGTTGATGTGTCCTGCCGGACGGGACATTAAGTTTTTGATATATATATATCAAAAACTTATATATATATTATATATATAATATTGATATTAATCCACTAAGGAGCAAGTGACAAAGATTATCTCCCATTCTATAGGCTCTCTCTCTCTCCACACACTTTTAACTGTTTTCTTTGCTGTGCAGAAGCTTTTTAATTTGATGCTGTCTCACTTATTGGTTCCTGGTTTTATTTCTTGTACTTTAGGAGTCTTGTTAAGGAAGTTGATGCCTGTGCCAATATGTTGGAGTGTTGAGCCTATGTTTCTTCTAGCAGTTGTACAGTTTATGGTCTAATTAGTAGGTCTTTAAACCATTTGAGTTACAATTAATTTTAAAACTTTTTATAATTAAACAGTCTGAAGGAAAGTCTCTTCTGCATTTAATAAAGTAAATCTTCCCTCGTGTGATTGGTTCTTTGCCATTACAAGCATATTGCATTGAAAGTGACAGAAAAGCCTAATATTAATGAAAAGAATAAAGACAAATGTGAATCTCAAATTTTTGCACATATATGAAGATAATTATATAGTCCAGTATAATTGCAAACAAATATTTTGATGTGTGGATTATTTTTAACAGGTTAAAGATATGCAATAAACATTATGCTATGTGTCAGATCACCCAAAGTAGAAATGAAACATTTTTGGCTTTTATTTACAATTAAAGAAAATGTTCAGCACAAAAAAATAAGATTCATATCTTCCAGCAAGTCAATATTTAAGACTTTTTAATATATACTTTCTAAAGCTTATTTTAAAAGAGATTTTATGATGTGTTGAAATCCTGTTCTTTTTTCTGCCATTCATTTTCATGTCCTTAAGGGTTCTTGATAAGACAGAATCCTTGATTAGAGAGAAAAAGAGACAAGAATTTTTTTGAATACAACAAGCATTAATTAGAGTCGAGTTTATTATTATCTTAACCATTCAACATTTCATATACTGAATCATTTTTCTAATAAGTTACCAACTAGAGAAAGTAAACATACTTAGTAAATAATACCATCAGTTCCCTTTTAAAAACCCACTGCTAGGGCTGGAGTTGTAGCTCAGTGATAAAGTGCTTGCCTGGCATATGCAAGGCACTGGGTTTGATTCTCAGCATTGCGTATAAATAAATGTCTATCAACAACTAAAAACATAGTTTTAAAAAAACCCTAAAAATCAATAAAAATATAAATAAATAAATAGTAATTTTGCTTTTATCTAAAAAAACAAAACAAAACAAAAAAAGCCCAATGCCATTTACTTCTCCAACAGTATTTTTTATTTGTAACTTTTTCTGTTATTTTCTCTTGTAAATGAGAAATCCAAGATAATCAAAACATTTAAACAATATAAAATTTTTCCACCCTGATTTTATGATGTGTCTTATGAATGTTTTTCTCAGTTTTCAAAGTATACAAAATGTGTTTTTAGGTAGTTCCTATAGATCATTTTTAACAGTTGCTAAAATGGAACCACATGTATTTTGCCAATACTTTTTAAAAATATGTTTATTCTTAGTTGAACACAAAATATAATTTCCCTTTTTTTTTTGGAGGGGGTTTGGGGCGGTACTGAGGATTGAACTCAGGGGTATTGCACCACTGAGCCACATCCCCAGCCCTATTTTTGTGTTTTATTTAGAGACAAGGTGTCACTAAGTGGCTTGGTGCCTCGCTTTTGCTCAGACTGCTTGAACTTGCTATCCTCCTGCTTCAGCCTCTGGAGCTGCTGGGATTACAGGCGTGCACCACCACGCCCAGCCTTCATTGTTATTATATCTTCAAAAGGATCAAAATCCTGATTCTATTAAATTATTCACATCATGTTATTGTATCTCAACATTTGTCTAGGAAAAAACAATTTTTATTAATCAGGTGGTGGAATATATATTTTTAATATCATATAAGGAAACACATTAATAATTTCAATTCTTTTTTTGTTTGTTTTGTTTTTTAATTTTTTTAGTTGTAGGTGGACACGAAACCTTTATTTAACTTATTTATTTTTATATGGTGCTGAGGATGGAACCCAGGACTTCACACATGCAAGACAAGCTCTCTACCACTGAGCCAGGATCCTAGCCTAGTTCAAATTCTTATACATAAATGTGATCCTGAAAATGAACACCATGATTTCAAACTATTATAAACATGCTCTTTCCTCAGTACAAAGGTTTGTACAACTGTGTTAACAAACCTTTATTGGTTACACACAATGAGAAGCAAAAGAAAATATGGGTTTTTTTCTTGTCTCAGAATATGTATGTTAATTTTTGAATATTTAAATATTTCACCTATAGACTGGATTAATTATATAATTGTCAAAGTTCCATAAACAGCAAATAGCAAATAACAGTGGGGGTTCATACAATTCAGAAAGCTTGCTGAATTAAATAATGCTTTCAGGAATTTTCTTAGTTAAAAAAAAATGAGGAAAGTACAATTCTGTTTCCCTTCCTATTGCCATAAAGTAGACATTTTGTAGAACATATTTCTGAAATTTATAACATGATGAATTTCTTGAATAACAATCTGATAGAAAGAAGCAAGTAGCCATGGGTGCAAGCCTCTTCTTACCTGTCTCTTGGAATACACCTTGGATACTTCAACTGCCCTCTGTCACACTGTACTCTAAGTTCAGAGACAATAACAGATGATGCTTCAGCTACGTAAGTGTCCCTTCTGCAAAGAAATTCAATATACTCTCCATGGAAAATGTGTGGTCTATTATCAAACTCCCACTTCAAGAGTAAATTATTCCTTTCCATTTCAACAAAAGATAATGTGCAAGGTTCTAGAGGAAAAAAAAAAAAGAAAAAGAAGAAGAAAACTATCTTGATACATCTTGGTACTACCAAAAATAATTATGTTGCCTGCTCATGATGACCTCACAATTGCAGAGAATGGCAAATAAATTAGTTAGAATCAATATTCAAGTCAGAAAATACATTCAGACCCCCAGGAAACAGTGCACCATTTACCTCTGTGGTCCTATATTCAGAGAAAGTATACCCTGCCAGTCACTTAGTTTTATGCCATTAGGATATTCAAAGATAGCAATAAATTATTTTTTCAGAAGTATTGACAGTCAATAGTATTCACTAAAATTATGCTTTTTCCTTATTCTTCTTCAGAAAATTCACATAAAATATTCATGAGACAAACCATTGACTAATGAATAACTTGGTGGAAATGCAGAAACAAGCATGATTCTGAGAAATGACCAAACAATTTTTGGCCTGATACCATCCAAAGGAGTTAAGAGTTTTCTCTTTTAAATTTCCAGTTAAGGAACAGGAAAATTTGATTGTTTTAAATTAAAATTGTTACCTTGCTCATTTCTACATGTATTAAAATAAAACAACAAAATTAAAAGCATTAGGCTCTCCAACAAAACTATTTTATGATGATTTTTTTCATCATAAAATTATTGACATTTTAAGTTTCAAATAATAAAATATTTCAGAAAATTGGTTTTATTATGTCCTTGTTTGCCTCCAGGATTATGTAACATTAAAGAGTAACTTCTAAGATAAGTTAAAAAAAAGATTCAGGGTTGATAACACAACATATCAATATACCTGTAATACATTAACAAACATATTTATTCAGATATTTTTCAAGTATTTGGAATGCTTATACGTTTGGCTAGGAGTGCTACAGATAATAAAAATGAAACAATTATTAAAAAAATACTTTAGATTCACTATAAAATAGTTTTGAAAATGAGGTGAAGTGGAGCTGTATAATTTAGGAGTCATTGTTTTACAAAAAAATGAAATTTTAATTAAAATAAATTAAAAATTGATTTATAGACCTCCTGCTATGATGGGTAGCTAATATCAGACCAGCACTTCTACCAAGGATTAGAAAATCTCGAAAACAGGCAAAAAGCACATATTTCAAGGCAGCAGAGAACCTTCAAGGAAGTCAATGAGCTGAAGTCCTGGAAAAGTTAATTTAGATGAGTTCAACATTTTATGTGCATTTTCCTCTTAGGGTGTTTGTTAATTGTCAGCTCAGCTAAAAGACCAAGGACAGAATGGACCTTAACAGGCATAGAGCAAGTAGAGGTTTTCGGAAATCTCAGGATTAAGTATAGAAAAATTGGAGTTTGGAGGCTGCTATAGAAACCAAGGCTTGAGGAACCAAGAAGTGTGAGGAATGGGGAGGAGTATAAAAATGAGCCTGGTGTTCTGTTTTGGCTTTTCCCTTGGGGCAGCTGCTGATTCTTGATTGGTACAGAAAGAGAGAATTAAGGAGCTTAGAAAGTTGACTTAAAAGCTACACTGGGCAATCTACAGTCTCCCACTTATATCATCATCAGTGTATAGGGAGATATATCCCCAAATGCTCAGTAAAGAGCCTTGGAGGGTTACATATTGTGATTAAGGGCAACCAAATATCTGAAAGCAAACACTGAAAGCTCCATTTCCAGTTGGTTTGAGACCAACTGCTCCTACCATAACCTTCAGCCAGTGGATAGAATGAGAATTCTGTGGGTTGGATGACATACTTCATGCTCCTAAAATTTTCCACAATATTCAATTTTTAATTAATTACTAATAGAAATAGTAAGGAATTTGTCTGTTATATAGAAACTTTCCTCTAAAGTGATTCAGATATTGGAATTTTCAGACTGGGCCTTAAAGATAAGTATAATTAAAATGGTCAAAAAAATGATGTCAAGATGGAATCTTTCATTAGACAAGATGAATTTACCAAAAGAAAGTATGAAGCAGACACTCTGTAATTGAAGATAATAACTGAAATTAAGAGCTTAATAGACTAGTCTAAAGCAGATTAGGCACATCTAAGACGACAGTGTAAAGATACAAGAGCAAAAATGATAGAACAGCAATAAGAAATCCTACAAGGTGCTCAGAGAGATTGGACATGCTTCTCTTGGTAACTTATAAGAAGACAATTGAATAGAAATGGATGAACTTAAAAAAATAAAAATTAAATTCAACCCAATTGACATACATCTAACAACCCACAATGACAAAGTTAATTTTTTTTAGAGAAAAAGGAACAAATATGTGCTTCTTATAAAGCAAGTATAAGTGAATTTCAAAGGACAGATAAAATTCAAAGCATATCACAGTAGAACTAAATTAGAAGTCAAAAGCTGAAAAAACACTAGAAAATCTCCCAAATGTTCAGAACTTAGAAACTTCTCAATGATTCAGAGTGCACAGAAGATAGCAAAATGGATATTATAACATCTTTTGAACTAGATAATAGCAAAAATCCAAAATATCAAACTGTGTAAGATGAAGTTGTACTCAGAGTGAAATTTGTATCCTTAAATTCAAACTGAAAAGGAACATGAAAGTCAGATATTAGTAACCAAGGTATACATCTAAATAAGCCAGAAAAATAGTAATTAAAGAATCTCAAGAAAGTATAAAAGAGGGAATAATGAAGATAAGAGCATAAATACAGTGAAATATCAAGAAAAATTTGAGGAAATGACCACTAAATGAAAATATTGACTCTTTTTAAGACTAATAAAATCACAGGCTAATTTTATTAATTACATACAAATAAAACTTTCAGCCACACATGTCAAGAAAGATATATTAGTAGCAGCAATAATAATAGACACATCCTAAAAACATGAAAATGAGGATAAAAGAGTGTCACAAGTCACTTTATGTCAACTAATTTGACAATTTAGATGTAGTAGACAAATTCCAAGACACCACTTTCTAACAAAATGGATGGAAAAGATAATGACTTAATACCTACTGAACTAATTGAAGTTATGATTAAAATCTTTCTATAAAGGAAACTCAAGAGTTATATGACTTCTTTGGTAAGTTCTTAAAATTATTAAAGAATTTTCAGAGAATTGAAAAAGAACGCTTCCCAATTCATTGTATGAGGTCAACAGAAACTTGATACCAAAACTGAAAAGAAAAAAACATGAAAATAGACACAAAATACCTAGGTAAAATATTACCAAATAAAACTCAACAACCTTTAAGAAGCATAATTCATCACAACTATTTGGAATTTCTTATGAGAACACAATCATGCATTAGCATTCAAAAGGAAATAATATAATTCACGAAATATACAGAAAAAGTAATAATCTTGTGATTATTCAAACAGCTATTAAACACCCTTTGAAGATCATTAGAAATACTCTTAGCAAATTAAAGTAGAAGGTATATATATATATATCTTAAACCTACTATTTGAAATTATTTATAATTCCACATTTAAAGGTGAATTATTAAAAGTTTTACTTATGAGATTGGGAAATAAAACTATTAATTACCTACTCCATTCAACATTGTACTAAAATCCAAGCCAGTGAAATAAGAAAAATAAATAAATGCCAGAAATGGTTGGGCATGATGGTTTATGCCTGTAGTCCCAGCTTTTTGGGAGGCTCAGGCTGGAGGATTTCAAGTTCTAGGTCAGCCTGGGCAATTTAGTGAGACCCTGTCTCAAAATAAATTTTAAAAAAATGGCTGGAGATGTATCTCAGTGGTAGAGCACCTGCGTAGCATGGCTATTCTATGCCTTCTAATATTCTTGGTAAATGTAATTTCTATTGGAATACCTTGCTAAGAAGGAAATTAATAAGCTTCATCTTTCCATATTGAGATGGCCATTTTTTTATTCCCCTACTGTGCTTGTTCATATTTTCAATTTATAGTGCCAGTCACACTTCATCATAATTGCTAATGTTTGCCCATACCAAAATAGCTTATTCAATTTGTAGCCAATACCACAATACTACCTGATGCATGGTTTGCACTAGGTGTTTATTATAGCAACTGAACAACAGTTATTTGAAATCTATGGGAAAGAATAGAAACCAGTGATTAAATACTAATAAAAAACACAAATGCAGCAAATTAAGTATTAGTTTCATATCAGCATAAAATGACTGAAAGCTAAACATGCGTCATTTTACTTTATTAGCTAGAGACATATGTAGTACTACATACCTAAGCACAATGGTGGTGTAGTCCATACTCCCTCTACACAATAGGCCTCCCTAGGTCCTTGCAGGAAATGGTGATCAAAACATCTATATTCTATTGAAGAACCATTCTCATAGATGCCTCCTGCTGAACTAATAAGCACTCCATTTTTAATAAGTGGAGGAGATGAACATATTCCTTTAGATTCTGCAAAAATATACATAGATAGATAGATAGATAGATAGATAGATAGATAGATAGATAATAAATTGCTACAAGTATCCAGAGTTTTAATAATTGCTACAGAAACTAAATGAGATATCTTATTGCCTTCAAGGAATTTTTAATGCAGTTCTGAAATATTTTTTAAGTATTGAAGATATCTGGCAACATTGTCATACTTCAAAATTGACTATTATAGTTAGAATTTCATGTTATAAACTTTAAATACATATTTACAACCAAGACAGTATTTTATTTTTCCCTTTCAATCTAGCTGAAATGAAGGCATACAAGATCTCTCTTAAAGTCTTGTCTTCCATATGTTTTATCTTCCTTTTTTTCTTTTTAAAAGTAATCGTCCCTATTACAGGGAGTACACAAAATTTCTCACACTCTGCATCAAGTAGTTTTCTGAGCAAAACCCCTAGTAAAGGTATTTTAGTGTTGTTGAGTGCTGACATAAAAATCCACGGATAGTATGGTAATGTTTATTAAATCTTTTATTTTTTTCCCTTCATAAAAATGACCTATTGGAATGAAATTGTTAGTATAGGCTTTTTTTAAGTATATGCACTGATTGAAAACTAGAAGTTGGAACACTCTGAACTTAGACATTAGAAGATGTGGTGCCCAATTGCTTATGCTCATAACTTTAAGCTTTCAACCAAGGTAGTTGATATCCATTAGTTAGGTAAGAAATTGTGTAAAAGTACTATTATTTTTACCTTTTCTAACACATAAAGGATATTTCACTTCTCCCCGATTGCACTGCACAGACAACCCAGACAAGGTTGATGGAGGCATATCATATCCTTGTTTGCATACAAAATCTATTAAATCTCCATGCAAGATTTTTCCTTCATAGGCCCACTTCATTTCTATGTTATTTCTGTTCATGTTATCCGCATTCACGGTGCATGGCTCTGAAAAACAAATGCTCTTTTAAATTCTTTACTCATCTATCCACTATGAAAGTCATGACAGGCATCAAAAGCAATAGTTTACATTTTATATTTATCATTATTAAAGCTCCTCACACAAAGATAACAAAATATACACTTTTATTACTATCAAATGACTTTATAGATTTACATACCATAAATCAAAACCACTCAATTTGAAACATTAAAAATATTGCTTAAGGTCATCAAACAGTTAGGTTAATCATTATTTCTTTTTTTATAAAATAATAATCTTAAAAAAGAAAATGTACTTAATGTGTAAATATTTATACAAAACCTGCCACTTGTTACATATCAATGAACAAAACAAAGAACCCTGACCTCGTGGAGCTTACCTGCTAAACGAAACTCCCACAATAATTAATAGACATACTAAATATATGAATTTCATAATTTGTAACTATCCTTAAACTACAGCATATGAAATTAGGTGGAAAAAGGGTGAAGGGGGAAGGAGCTATCAAAAGTGCTGGGGGGAAGGAGGTTACATTCCAAGTCAGATGGCTGGGTGGGCCTAAGTAAGTATCTGCAGAAAAACTTGAAGGTTGACGAATGTCATTATCTGATGAAATAGTGTACCTGACAGAGGAACAACCCTGAGGTGAGAGCATGCCTAGCCTGAGGAAGAGGAAGGAATCCAGAATCGCTAGAGTGGAGGAGAGCAGGAAGACAAGTAGGAGAGGTTATAGAGATTCCCATCTGAAATAATAATTCAGACAGAAAAGTCTGTTCCTCTTCACACTGTTGCGTGAATTTGTAGAGATAACATGCTCAATCCCAGTGGATAATCAAGACATGCAAGCTCTCCTCTTGCCCTGACAGTGACTGATCATCACTATTTGCCTCAGTTCATTAACATCATGCCTAAATGTCTTGAGGCAATTGATCCAGATATTGAATGACTGATTTCTTTAAGCCTTATTATTCCTTATGAGGTTGTTTCATTATTATCTTTTCCATTTCTATTTCAATCTAGTCTCTGTCCTCAAAGATGATTGTACTCCTATTCAATGCAATATCAATCGCAAAATGAGAAACTTAATATCCAGTATCTCAACATAAAATTATGAGAGTAATAGAAAAATTATAGGTGAAGATACATTTGAATTTGAATGGGATAGCATCCTAAGACTTACTTGAAAGACAGGAACTATGAACAAAAGGCTTAAAACAGCTTAAGACTTAAGCATCTATATTTTAAAACACTAAAAATAAAAGTAAAATAAAATGGTTGCAGTATACATGATTCTCAAATACTCCATTTAATTTATGTAGATATACCTTATGAGTCTGAAAAATGGCTAGGCTATGAACAATCGCTAGTAGAAAAAAACAAATCTGTGGCCACTTAGAAAATGGAAAAAAAATGCCAAATTGGCTGATACTTAAGTAAATCAAATAATTTTGCTTATTAAATTAAAAACAAATTTGAAGATTAAAATACTCAAAGTTGACAAAGATTAAAAACTTCCTACTTTAATACACTAATGGTAGGGTTATAAATCAGAATAAACTTTCTTTTTTTCTTTTTTCGGCAATTAAGAAAAAATTAATTTCCAGATCTTTTTATCTAGAAATTCTACTTTGGAAACTCTGAAAAATAAGAGAAAACTAAAACAAGGTCAAAATATATTTAATTAACTTTTTAAATGAAAAATAATGTTTTTAAAAATGTATAAACATTCATTTACAAAAAATGTACTGTTTGGAATGTAAATATATTTAATGCTAAACATCCAGCAATAAAGTTATCAATTAAATTAATTTTTATGTACCTGCACTGTGGGATACTATTTAGCCATTCAAATGTATATGTAGAAGTTAAGATCAACTATGTTTACAAAATTTTTAAGTGAAAAAACAACAAGATATGTAATGTCTGCACAATATGGCAGCATCTTTATGTTATGTATGTGTGTTTAAATGGGAATAGAAAAAAGCTTAGAAGATTTTTCATTATCTAAATCACTAATATTAGTTGTTTCAAACAAGTTACTGATATTTTCTGTTTTCTTCTATCTGGTTTAATTTGCTTATAAATGTTTTTGGCAAATAACAATGACTTGCTTTTACAGTTTAAAATTCTAATACTTATTTAAATGAATATTTTAACTTACAAGAAGTTTAGCGTGCATTACACATTTGAAAAAGTAATGTTGTAATATGTTAATGCAACTACAGTGTTAGAGATTTTTACTTGTTTAGAGAGTTTCTAAAATGAAGGGGATAACATGTCAGAAAAAAAAGAAATTATACTATTTCTATGCTATACAATATTTAAAGAAAATCAAAAATAGCAAACATAATAGTAAAATAAATTTGGTGTTTTCTTTTTCTTACCCAAGCAAACAGGTGGGGATGACCATCTTCCTTGTTCACAATGAGATATTTTTGATCCCCTCAATAAGTAATATTCATTGCATCTATACTCCACTGAGGATCCTGTTGTGTAGCTTGGCAATAACACACCAACCACAGCCCCATTTGTTATATTAGGTGGAGGCCTACAATTCTCATTATTTTCTAAGAGAAAAAGTTATTTCAATTAATATAAATTCATAACAATATAATAATATAATATTGTTACCCAAACTATGGTATCTCAATAGTCGTGTATACTTAGGACAACTGATTTCTAAATTCATCAGAAATGAAAGAAATGTTGTTCAGCTGAGGTATTTTTAAAATTTATTAAGTAAAAACAAACAGCAAGAAAAGTATGCACACTTTTCTCTTAATTGTGAAGGAATTGTGGTAAAGATATTCCTGAGATGTATAGAGAGGTAAATGATATTCTTCAACCTAAAGATTATAGTTAATTCTAAAACCACCTTTTGGCATCAATGCACCTCTATCTTCTTGCTTCTTGTTGTGTTCACCTCAGTTCTCAATTAACCCAGGGATGAAATATCTATTTTTCTCTCTTTAGAATCTTTCTCCTACTCTGCAAATTTATTTAGCATCATTTACAGCTGTTGTAAATATACTAGGTAAACACATTTGGAGTTTTCCTCAATATCTGGTCAAGAATGAGAAGGATGACAAGAAGGGTAGCAACTAGGAATGATTCTGTAGCCTGGGAGTACTCTTCAGCAACACCAAAGATTAGCAACCTGTCTCAGAAAGGTATAAGGTTCAGAATGGCCAGATGCAAAAGTAATATCAGTAGGACTTACCTAAAGACAGAAACAGAATGCTAGACCCTAACTTCACAGGACATGTGGGGAAAGGAACTAGATCACGCTCACGGTCATTCTCCAACATGCCTTTACTTCTCCAGTGAAGCACATCCTCAGCTGTTTGTAGGTATTTAAGCTCATAGGTCATGGTGCTCACAGAAGTCAGATAACCATGCCCAGCACTAATGTATTTAAACCTTTTTTTTTTTGGGTTAGTTTCTGAGTTATTTACATTGGCTTGAATTCTAAAGATGACTCCTTACACACACACACACACACACACACACAAAATTAAAAAAAAGTAGCAAAGGAGGTATAGTAGCAATGTACTTCTAACCCTTGTAAGCAGTGGTTTTGAGCTATGAGTATGTAGAATAAACAGAATGGAAAATCTTGCACTATAGTCCTAGCTACTGTTAAACGTGGCAGACATACCAACACACTCAGGGGGAATTGTCCATTTTCCACGATTACAAGCTATCTCATTTGATCCACGGATATGGTAGCCTCTGTCACATCTGTATGTCACTTTATCCCCACTGTAATAAATCTTAGAATGTAGGTTTGCTGCGCCATTCTCCACGAAGGGTGGTTCCTCACAGACCCTCTTCTCCTTTTCTTCTGAAATGTACCATTTGAAGAGAAGGGATCATTTAGCTACACATGCATAGTTCATTTTAGGGTGAGTTTACTCAATGTTACTAACCAATGCATTTTGGAGGTTCTGTCCACTTTCCATTTTCACAGCGTATTTCTTCTGACCCCTGAATCAGAAAATTAAGTTCACATTGTATACGAACTATTTCTCCGTGACGATAAGCTGTTGAATACTTTTCAGTTTTGGAGTTTAGGGGCAGAGGTGGAGGAGGACATCGATGTCTTCTTCCTTATGGAAAGACATCAGCATATTTAGTCATATAATTAACAGAAACAATGAAGATTCAATAAGAGCATTTATGGTATCAAGCACCATAGAAACTATGACAGACAGGTTCTAGGAGCACCCCTAGGACCTCACCTCTTGACATTTACTTCCTTACATAATATTCCGATCCACCAGTGAGACCTGTGACTTGCTCTGGACAATCAAATACAGCAAACATGATGGATTAGTATATGATTATGAATACGTGATTATGCAACATAAATTTATGACACTATTCTTCATGGAAGATTCTCCCTGCTGGTTTTGAAGACACAGCTGCCTTGTTGTGAGCTTCCAAATGGACAAGGCTACAAGGCAAGGGGCAGAAGGCTGCCTCCAGCTAATAGCCAGCAAGAGACTGAAACTCTCAAGTTCAGCAGCCTGCAAAGCTCTGAATGCTTCCAACATGCTCAATAAATTTGGAAGATCATTGCCTAGGCAAGCCTTGGGAGAGCCTCCAGGCCCAGCCAACACTGTGGCTTTGTTAGACACTGATGCAGAGGAGTGAGTTTACCCAAACCCAGACTCTGAGCTACAGAACCTGGGACTAATGCATGGATTCAATCTGAAGCGGCTGAATTCATGGTTTACATTGTTATGTACCAGTAAAGTAATAAAACACCAAGCCTTTTAAATTCATTATCTCCTTAGGTCCTAAATAATTTTCTTAAGTAGGGACTATTATTTCTCTCATATTATAGATAAAGACACTGAAGCTTATGAAGTAGGTGACACATTTGTTCTTGAGCCCGTGTCTATCTGTATTAAATCTGTTCCTAACTATGAAATACTTTATTAATGGTTTACTATTGGTACAGTAACAAATTGCCATAATTTAGTGGTTTAAAACAGCAGAAATTTATTCTCTAACACTTCTGGAGGCCAGAAATCCAAAGTCAGTTTCACTAAGCTAAAATTGAGGTTTCAGGAGGACTGCGTTCCTCTGATAGGTTTTCAAGGCAGATCCAATACTTTGGCTTTTCTGCCCTCTGGAGGCTGCCTATATTCCTGGGTTCAGGTTCACTCCAGCCTGTTTATGCATTTCAAATCGCCTACTTCCTCTCCTGCAGTCAAATCTTCTTTCAGTTTCTTAAAAAGGACACTTGTGATCACATCTAGGGTACAAATGAATAATCCCAGATAACCTCAAGATCCTTAATCACATCTGCAAAGTTCCTTTTGCCATATAAGGTAACATTACTGGTTTCAGGGATTAGGATGTGGGTATCTTTGGGGGGAGTGGGGAAGCATTATTAAGCCCACTATACTAGATCTCCTGAGTATTTATTATCAAATAGCAGGCATGTTGGCGTACCAGTTCGGAGAGGGGAAGGGTGAGGAATAGACACTAAATATTTGTGCCACTTATGTTTGAAATAACATGCTGCAGACAGTTTGCTAACAATCTTCCTCTCCACTGTTGTCCCAATGCTATTTTGTCCTACTAGAAAATGACAAAACTGCCAAAGTTTTCACTGAGTGCAATTAGGAAGCTCTGATAGTACCAGGCAATCCCATTGCATAGCCCTGGTCAGAAACCTAGTTTATTCTCCCAGCTCCTGTTTCAAATTTTACTGCTCTCTTCCAAATTCTACCTTCATGTCTTTCACCTGCCTGTGGATGATGAATTATTTCCTATACTACAGAGAAAACGGTTGCTACCAAACCCTGTGCCTCCTCCCAGTCCTCAAGCTCTTATTTATCTCTTAAGACCCAGTCCAAATATTATCCATCACTTCTGTGAAATATTACCCATTGCCTCAACAAATACCATCTCCCACCATACCTATATAATAATCTAATGATTATTTAAATATTTTGTACCTGATTTTATAGCAACATTTGCAACATCAGAGCAATTATTTTTTCATATTTCCTTTGCCGGATTAAGACCTTCTTCAAATGACATTGTAGTTATGGTTAAGTAATTATTAAGTTGGTGTCTTCTGACAGATAAGCATACCACCTGCCTGAACAAATTCAGTGATAGAAATGTAACCTTAGACATTATACTTTTGGAGTAGCTCTAACTAGATGACCTCATTTTCCATTTACACTTTGAGGTAATAATTTTCCAAGTTTTCTGCTCTCTATCTCACTACTTTGGAGATTGAATTTTCACATCAGTAAATACGTAACCAATGGAGAAAATGCCATCACAAAGATGCTCCCTTGGGGCAACTACCTGTAATAATTTCCAATTTTTTAAAGTTATTAATTATAAGGAGATTTAGCATTGATAATGCAGATTTTTGAGTATTATATTTAAAAGATACTCCCACTCTACAAACTAATTTAAAGCTTTAAGTTTCTTTAAATGGAATAAAGATTGCTGAAAAGGACATTGGTTTAAATGACATTATTTATTTTAAAAATAGAACTAGAGACTAGAAATAGATACCACCACAGATATTTTTTCAGAGCTCATAGAGATTAAAACTTATTAAAATATGAGGTTAAGATATGCTACTTCCCCACGCATAAAACTTAGAAATTTACCTTCACATACAGGAGATTCTGGGTACCAACCAAAGTTATAGCACTGAATTAGGTCAGGTCCACTTAGATAATAATTTTCATGACAGAAAAACTGAACCACATCTCCTTCTTCATAGGTTTGCTTTATAGGATGAAAATAGCCATTCTCAATTAATCTTAAAGAAGAGCACTGCAATTCTAAAATTGAAAGAATGAATAAAAACACAGTGTTTATTTTTCCTACCAGAACAAAATTTATATACTATTTACAACCCATATCTGAATAGAAACTAATAAGTTTCTCTTATGCTGTTTTAGCTAGCAAAAGTTTTTGAATTTATTTCATATATATATATAAAATATATCATTAGGGTTATTTAAATTCCATAAGCAAAAATGAATTTTCCCACTTGAAAACTTTAAATGATCAAATTCTATTATGAAAGTAATTAAAACTAAAAACAAAAAAATATAAAAATGGGTCATAATTATCATAACAACTTATAATACTTCAGTGTGAGAGGTACTTTTTCAGAGTGAAAGTAAGTTGTGTTGAATGTGAGAACCTACTGGTGCACTTTGGTGTGAGAGACCATCCATACGTGTGGCATTCCACCTCCTCTGCGTGCTTTCCTCCAGCTGTGTAGTAGCCAGCAGCACATTCGTATTGCACTTTATCCTTCACTTTGAATGTTTTCTGTGTTGTGGAATAATTTCCATTATGTAATTCAGGGGCCAAACATATTTCTAGAAAATTTAAAGTTATTTATTTTATGAACCTCACCAATAACTTAAAAGAGATTAAATATATATATATATATATATATATATATATATATATATTTATCATTTTTATAAGCTATATTTTTAAG
>NW_026000016.1:41411928-41419829 GCF_001458135.2 Marmota marmota marmota
TGCTCACTTACTGAAGCACCTTGGTTCTGGAGACCAGCCCTCTGCTGTACATCTGCTTTGCTCTTCTTGTTTCCCACTTTCAGTTGTGTAGCCAGCCAAACAGAAAAATGGCAACTTTTTGTCTATGCTCATTGGGAAGTAAAAACTCTTAAAAGTATAGTAATATTGGGCAAGCCTTCCATTTTCTACTGTGGGAAAATCACAGCGTTTCTCTGAAATGAAGAAAAACTCAAGCTGAGACCATGGAATTCGCAATTAAACAATAACACATTTTTAAATCCAGCACTTATTTTTATTACCTAAAATTTTAAGGTGATTTTTTTGGACAATCCAAGCATTCATTTTCTTTTCCCACCATAATTAATATACTAGTAGTTCTGAACAACTCTAATAGATGCATAATGAAAATCATATGTAATTGTAAAATTCCTAAAATTCTCACATTACTAAAAGTAAAAAAGAAGCATTGAAGTTCATTTTAATAATATGCTTTATTGGGTCCAATACCTTAAAATGTGTTGCATTCTTCTTACCCCCTTTAAAATCCTGTCTGTATTTACACTGACAGCACCTTTTAACTTGGACTATCCACATTTAAAGTACTCAACAGTCATAGGATTGCCCCTCAAAATTAGCAGGAGATTGGTTCCAGGGCTGTCCAGCAGATATCCAAACCCATGGATGCTCAAATCCCTTTGTGTTGGTTTTGGAGTAAAGAACAGTAAAACATGATGTCCCTAAAATGCCCATTTATATTCCCAAGAATCTAACCCTCTCAAGGGAACAATGAGTGGCCCCAGCCAGATGGTCCAGATAAGTGTTACTTGAAGGACACTGACTTTCTCTCAGGCATGCTGAGAATTAGGAAAAAATTAGTGTTATCTTAGAAAGCTGCTTTCTTGCATGCATGTCAAGTTCCTTGGAATGCTGGTCACATCATGCGAGGAAGCAAGCTAATGATGTCACTGCTTCTGTAGCCTGACTCATTGATTCTCCTCTCCCTGCAGTAACTACCATGGAGTAGAGAGCTGTGGAGAGGATCAGTGCTCATCCAGCCAGCTGCCACTGGACAAAGCACGGTGAGGGATAGTCACTGCTTTCTGGCAAGGCACCATAAAGGACAGAAGAGCTATGCTTCCAGCCCCTCACCACTGGACCTTCCACATAAGCAGTTTTCAATAAACCTTATGTCTTGCACTCTGTCTCCAAGTCTTTCAGCAACATGTCCCACTGCCTAGTACAATGGGACTGTGGAGTGTTATGTAAAAGGTGCACCCTTATGTAAAATGCAGTAGTATTTGCATGATGCCTACAGCCCTCCTAGGCAGGCTTTAAACTCTCTTTAGATATTAAAATACCTAAAGCCATGCCTAGTGCATGGATTCAGCAGAACACTGGGCAACATGGCAAATTCAAGTTTCACTTTTTGGAACTTTCTGGAAATTTTCTAATATTTTTTATCCTCAATTGCTTAAATCTGCAAATGAGGAACCCGGGAATACAGAGGACTGATTGCATGTGGCTACTATCCTCTGTATTGGACAGCATCGTTCTAAAACAGATGAACTTCTCCTTAAGATAGGCAACCCCCTACCCCAAACTGTGAAGTAAATGGTTTTTGGTCATCTCTCAAGACAAAGACAGATTAAAATAAAGATTCGAATAAGAACTTAACAAATGGAATATTTAAATAGTCAGAGATCAAGTATTCAGCCTTTTTCATCATCAGGGAAATGTAAATTGAAACCATCATGAGATATTGCAAATCTACTAAAATTGTTGAAATGAGAAAGATTATCTTAATGGTTGTTAAAGATATGGAGAAACAGCACCTCTCATAGCACTATAAGTGAGAGTATAAATTGGTACATGAGAAAATATATTGCTAATACTCATAGAAGCAGAGCATGTATCATATTATCCAATAGAAGAGCACACATCTGTGAACACAAGGACGTGTCAAAGAGTTCCATAGCAGCACTGTTCATGTGGTGCCAAATCAGAAATAACCTAAATTGCCTTTAATGGCAGAAAAGGTAAACACGTCTCAGATGAGGCATACCTGTAATGTTCTATGCACAGCAACACAAATAAATGAATGATGAATCTCACAAACATAATATTACATGAAAGAAGACAGTCAACATACATTATATAACTCTTTAAGAAGACAAACTATAGATAGAGCAAAGGGGAGGGAGGGGAAGGGAAGGGGCATGGGGGTAGGAAAGACCTTCATGCAAAAATTATCCTATTATAGGATATAATTAGGGTATAGGACATCATTACCCTAAGTACATGTATGAAGACATGAATGGTGTGATTCTACTTTGTGTACAACCAGAGATATGAAAAATTGTGATCTTTATGTGTAATATGAATTGTAACGCATTCTGCTGTCATACATAACAAATTAGAATAAAAAAGTACAAATTTCAAAAAATGAATTTTTTTTTAAAAAAGAAGCAACAATGAGATACACTGAGTATGAAAATATAAACAACCTGTTAAGTATGGAAAATAGCAGAAAATGGTTTAAGCCAAAGAATTAATTTGTACAACAAAATATAAGATTTTATCATTTCTAACTCATAACATCAAGGCCCCATATTGCACAGTTCAGGAGGTACCAATCACACTGTATGGTTCAAAGGTACAGAAAAAAAAAAAGAAAAAAGAAACTAAAGGGTAAAATGTAATGGGTTTGATTATTTAAAAATTTGAGAATTTCTTTGAAAGTCATTTTCCACAAAACAGATACATACTACTTTAGAAGAAGGAAATTGCAATGTCTAAAACTGATAAGAAGTTACAACTTGTAGTTTATAAAGACTTCTTACAAATCAGCTCCAAAGAGCCATAAAGCAAAGAGAAATGCTAATCAGAAACAATTTAGGAAATCCCAGAAATCCGAACATCTAAAACAGTATACGAAGAGATGTACAAACTTACCAAAAATCAGAGACTATCAAATGAACATAAATAAGATGGCACTTTATGAACAACAGTATGGCAAGGAGCACAAAAGTAGAGAACAGGAAGTGCTGCTGCGGGTGATGGGAAGCAACAGCTCATGCCCATCACCTTTTGAAGATTACATACATTGAAACAGCCATTTCACAAAGTAATTATTAACCAGAAACCCTTTAAAGTATATTTAGATAATGTTAGATCATGGTCTCCTATGCTCCCAAAGGGTCTTTGTTTTGTGTTTTTAACTTAAACTACTTTGATAACAGTTTGCTAGTTTATCCCAAAGGGGGAAAAAAAAAAACCATCTTTCTAAATGCTATAACAAGCTAAATTTACATAAAGCATGTGATAAAATTGATACAACAAAATGAAAGATTATACCAAAACTTAAGTTGTATGAATATTAGAATTTCCATTTATAGTTTTTAAGAGAATAAATCAAATTAAGGATTAATTTTACCTTCTGCAGAGAGTTCTCCTAAGATCATTAATATAATAACAAAAGCCAAATCTTTCAACTTCATCTTCAGTGGTACGTTTCATAAAGATTCTAACAATTCGAAAGCACTAGGGAACTCATCATTAGGTAAAAAATGCTTCTCTTGAAGAAAAAGTTAATAATTTACTACATCTAAGTCCGTTAGGAACAAGCCTTTTATTTTACCTAAAATATTTTCAAATAATGTTAAAATAACACAACTATATAAATTGACATTACTTTTCCTACCAGAGTCTAATAAGAACATGTTAACCAATAAGGGCAACAATAGTAGCAGCACAAATAATTAACACAGGCTGTTTAAAAAAAGAAAAAAATTCAACTTTGATTCTCAATTGCAAGTTCATAGAGTAAAGTACACGTAGCCATTGTTGTTTACTAATATTGATCAAGTGAAGAGATGAACTTAGGAACATGAGATCATAGGTACTGGATGTTAAAATAGGTTGTTGTCTATATAGCGTTCCTTAAAGACATAAATGATCTTAGTTGTCTCAATGATAAAAAAAAGTTTAATTTAAAAATAGTGACAGCTAACATTTAGAGAATTTAAACTCTGTGGCAAGTAGCAAATAAACACTGTGTTTTATGATCACTCATTTGTGAAAAAGATTTTGAATGTCCACCATATGCGAGTCCCATTGTAGTCCTGAGGCAGACAGCAGTGAAAAAGAAGACTAAAAATATTACTCCCATGAAGTTTACATTTTAGTAAGGTTTAATTTAAAGGAAACATTAATACTAATAAGAACAATAATGAGGGAGGTATTAATGTTCCAATTTTAGAATATTTTATTAAAATATAACATTAAGGGATGCAGTTGTGGCTCAGTGGTAGAGCGCTTGCCTAGCATGCGTGAGGCACTGGGTTTGATCCCGGCACCACATAAAAATTTAAAAAATAAAATAATGGTATTGTGTCCACCTACAACTAAAAAAAAATTTTTAATAAAAACATAAAACATAACATTAATAGAGAAGTACCTATATCAGTGAATTTTTATATCGGTGAATTTTTACATCACAAATTCATAACCCAGAACAAGAAACAAAATATCTGCATCCCAGAAGCCCCTTCCAAGTCACTACCTACACCCTCCTACCCTCCCCAGTGTAAAAACTATCTTTACTTCCAACAGTGTAGATTAATTTTGCCAGGTTTTAGACTACATGAATAACATCATTTAGTAACCATTCTTTTATACCTGTTTCCTTTTGTTTCACGTTTTGCTTAAGAAATTCATCCTTATTTGGGGGTATAGTAGATAGTTTTTTTTTTTCTATACAATACTCCATTCTATGCCACAAACTTTCTATCCTTTCTACTGTTTGTTGAAATTTGGGTGATTTGTAGTTTAAGAAACTAATGTGGCATATGCTCATTTTCAAAGAAAAAAAAGGTATTTTTTTAATTTGAAAACTTGCAAACAGAATGCTTACCTGAATTCTATCATTAATTTTATATATATATATATATTACAAAGTCATTATATATAAAGTGCTACACCCAAGTCTGGCAATTCAATTTTTGATGTTTTTATAAACCTCGATATTTTTCCCCCATAGAACTGTACCAATTGACTTTCCCATGGAGAGTGCACAAGGTTTGTTTTCTCCAAATGCTCACCATCAATTGTTATTCTTTGTTTTATTGATAATAACCATTCTAACAGTAAGAGGTGGTATTTCATTGTTTTTAACTTGCATTTTCCTAATGATTCGTGATGTTGAGCACCTTTTCATTCACCTGTTGGACATTTGTTTGTCTTTCTTGAAGAAATGTCTATTCAAGGATTTTGCCCATTTAAAGATCAGGGTATTTAATTTATTATTAAATAATAGGAGTTACTTATATATTTTGGATAAAAATGCCTTATCAAGTATGTGCTCTGCAACTATCTTCTCCCACTCTCTGAGTTATCTGAGTGCTGATGCTTCCACTGCTGGGCCCAAGCTTCTTAGTTTGTTGTATTCCCACTGGTTTACTTTTTATTTTTTCCTTGAGATTTGGGATGAATTCCAGGAAATCATTGCTCAGACTAATGTTCAGAGATTTTTTCCTGTTCCCTTTTAAGAATTTCCTTGTTTCATATTTCACATTTCTCTAACTCATTTTAGTTGAATTTTGTAGTTGACGCAAAAATAAGAATCTAATCCTTTTACCTCTGGATAGCCAATTTCTCTAAGACCCATTGTGGGAGATTGCCATTTCCTCACTGCGTATTCTTAGTACCTTTCTGAAGGTCTGTTGTTATATTCATGTGGGTTTATCTGGAGGTTCTGTATTCAGTCCTATCTGACTGTATGTCTGTTTTTTACAACAAAACCACACTGCCATAATTCTGTAGCTTTGTAAACATGATACATCAGCTTTGCTCTTTGTTATGGTTTAGATATTAGGTGACTCCAAAAATCTCATGAGTGAGACAATGCAAGAAAGTTTACAGGAGATATTATTGGGTTTTGAGAGTCTTAATCCCTTGATGGGGTTAACCGAGGAGTAACTGCAGGCAGGTAGGTTGTAGCTGGAGGAGGCGGTCCCTGAGGCTGTTTGAAATCTTTCATAGTTCCAAATGAATTTTAGGATTATTAACATTGTTCTTTTAACAATGACCAGAGAAGGAAATTAAGAAATAAATTCCATTTAAAATTGCATAAAATACTTAGTAATAAAATTATCCAAAGAAATTAAAGACATAAATTCTGAAAACTACGAAACACATACAAAAGAAAATTTAAGAAGTAAATGGACAAATATCTCATTTTTATGAATCGAAACAATTCATATTGTTATAATGTCCACATTCCCCAAAATGATATATATAGATTCAATGTAGTACTTATCAATAATTCCAATGGCATTTTTTTTTTTACAAAAATGAATAAATCCCCAGAAGTGAAATGTGGATTAGAAACAGATAAATATTGCTATTTTTAATGAAAGCATGCCTATTAATTATTTTTTATTTCACTATGAATTGCCTATACAGGTTCTTTGCATATTTTCTGTTGAGCTATCTGTCTTATAGATATCTATGAGCCCATAATATGGAAAGTGGAATTGCTTTGTGATTTTGAATTTTATATTCTTATTATGGTTTGGATATGAGGTCCTCCAAAGGCTCCTGTATTTACACAGGAATGTAAAGAATTGAAATGATTATAGATTATGAAAGCTGTAACATAACCAGTCCATACTGGTTTGAATGGACTGAATGAGTGGTAACTCTAGGCAGGTGGGGCAGGGATGAAAGAGGTGGGTCACTGGTGGTATGCCATGGAAGGGTCTTCCTGGACTCTTCCTGGACCCTTCTCTGCTTCCTGGCTGCAAGGAATGAAGCAGAACTTCACCATGCCCTTCAGCCACAATGTTCTGCCTCACCTTATACCCAGAGCAATGGAACTGCTTGTCTATGGACTGAGTCCTCTGAAACCAAGAGCTCCATATTAACTTTTCCTCCTCTAAGTTGCTCTTGTTAGATGTTTTGGTCACAGAGATTAAAAGCTAATTAACACAGAAATTGATACTGAGAAGTGGGGTCATTGCTGTGACTAACCTGACCATGTGGTTCAGAAGCCTTTGGAAGTGATTTGTGGGAGAGGTTTGAAAAAGTTGAGAGATGCAGGCTGGAGAGGGCTTAGAATGTTGTAAGCAGTGATTAATGGGCAATTTTGGTGGGAGCTGGGAAGATGCAGAGAAGAATGCAAACAGTAAAGCCTGTGCTCTCAAAGTTTCAGAGGGGAATGGGGACTCAATTGGAAATTGGACAGCATGTTTGTGTTATATTCTGAGAAATAATTTGGCTACATTTTACTCATGTCCTGAGACTTTGTGTGAGGCTGAATTTAAAAGTGAAAGACCAATTAATCTGGTGGAGGAAATTTCAAGGCAGGACATCATTCAGTCCATGGCATGGATATTTCTGGCAGTTTTGAGCCAGGTTTATTCTAAAAATTAAGAGCAAAACTAGATCAAAAACATTGTAAAAAATTTGCAATTTGGCCAGAAAAATGCTTTCAAAACTGGGGTCAAGAAAGATGTGGTTGTGCCGGGAGCATGGTGGCACATGCCTGTAATCCCAGTGGCTAGGGAGACTGAGGCAGGAGGATGGATTCAAATCCAGCCTCAGCAAAAGCGAAGTGCTAAGCAACTCAGTGAGTTCCTGTCTCTAAACAAAATACAAAAAAAAAAAAGGGGCTGAGGATGAGGATCACTGTGGTGAGCCGCTTCTGCCGTTTCTGCAGACTATGGTCGCCATTACAGGATGGCGCTGGCTCCGCTGTGGTCTGTGACAAACAACTCCTTATTTGGGAGAGTTGGCACATGATTTTTCACCACCCTATGAGAAAGCTCCACGTGGCAGCTTTGCATTGGGGCTTGAGATGCTTTATTAAGGCTGGGAGGGGCATCCGGGGGTGAGAAGAAGAA
>NW_026000016.1:41421712-41446754 GCF_001458135.2 Marmota marmota marmota
TTCTGCCGTTTATGCAAATTATGGTCGCCATTACAAGATGGCGCTGGCTCTGCTGTGGTCTGTGATAAACAACTCCTTGTTTGGGAGAGTTGGCACATGACTTTTCATCACTCTATGAGAAAGCTCCACGTGGCTGCTTTGCATTGGGGCTTGAGATGCTTTATTAAGGCTGGGAGGGGCATCCGAGAGAGAGAACTGAAGAGAAAGAGAACTGAGGAGAAGAACTGTCAGGGGCCTGAATAAACTGCTGAAAGAAGATTCCTGAGTGTTGCGTCTTCCTTGCGGGCAAGGGGGCGCTACAGTGTTGTGTCCATCTACAACTAAAAAAAAATTATAAAAAAAGAAAGTTGTGGTTGTTTTATTAAAGACATTATAGCTACTAAAGAGATGTTAAGTATTTGCACAAGACCTGATGCCTTGAAGGCATGGCAGGAATTGACAAGACCACATTACATCACAGGCTCAAGGGTGTAAAAGGAAAAATTCTTTTGAGAAGAGTTCCTGGGCACCCTACACACACAGTTGTTTCACTGTGCTCAGCTGCCCAATCACTCAGAACTACTGCAGCTGTAGTCCCAGGAGGCCCAGGTACTGGTCAAGATGGCAGTATACCATGGCATTCAAGTGGTGCTATTTCTGCAGGAATGCATGATGATGGATTCAGTGAGTCATGGAGGTTTCCACTGATGTTTCAAGGAAGGCCTGGAGGCCAGGCAGAATCTACTAAACATAAAACTTTTGTGGATAGTTATCAGAGAAGTAACTTTTTTTCCCCATCAGAATTGCCAATTTATTCCAATTATTTATCAAATAATTCACTGTTTTTGCACTGTTCTGAATTTCCATCATGGTAATTTACTAAATTCATGTACATATTTTAGGTCTATTTTTAGATTTTTCTAACTATTTCATCATTTATTTTAGTTAGGTTTTTTTAGTATCATATTTCCACTACTCTCACTATGATAGATAATGTGAATCAGTTTTCACACTTCAAGTCATCTTTTCAAAAATTTTCCGACTAGTTTTGTTTGCTTATTTATTATTAATGTAATACTGGAGTAAAGACTGGAGTCGCTCAGCTAATTCATAATCTCAATATCCAGATTGTGAGTTTGGAAAAGCACTACTTGTTTTACACTTAAAACTCTTGATCTCAAAAAATAAAACTTTAAAATAGTAGCAATCTTGAGGTATATTGTAGACATACTACTGAGATAATTTAGTATTCTAAAGTTTGATCTTTAAACACACACACACACACAAATTAGAAGTGGTTTTAGAAATAAAATCCTAAGTTTCATAAAAACAAGACAAAATACAAAAAAAAAACCTTCCAATCTACAACTGTAAAACCAATTAAAATGTTTCAAAAATGAAGGCCAAAAAAGTAAATAATAACAATAATAATAGTAAGAAAAGGTCCTTTTAGACATGCATAACTTGAAAGAATTCCTGATCAGTTGGTTTACATTATGAATCATGTTGAAAGGAAGTCCTTTAGGCAGAAGGAAAATGACACCAGATAGAAATATGCAACTATTAATTGACTGAAGATTAACAAATATAGCACCTATATGAATAAATATATTTTTAAAATTTAAGTCTCTTTAAAATTAATGATTATTTAAAGTAAAAATGATGAAATGATAATTTATTTAATACACCAGAAGTAAACTATTGATAACAATCCAAAGGCAGGGGAGGAATAAATTTAATAAATTGGAAAATCTTTCTTTGTGTGTGTGTGGTGCTGGGGATTGAACCCAGGGCATTGTGCATGAAAGGCAAGCACTCTATCAACTGAGCTATAGCCCCAGCCCTAAATTGGAAAATCTTTAATAATAACTATAATAAGTCTAAATGCTCCAATTAAATGGACAATTGTTAGAGTAGATTAAACAATAAAGTCCAAATCATATATCTTCTGCAAGACACCTCTTAAACACAGATAGGTTAAAAGTAAAATGTAGATGGGTATACTATATTATAGTAGATTGGGTGGGGACCTCCAAAAGAGATTTCAATGTTCAAATCCTAGAACCTTTGAATGTCATCTTATTTGGAGAAAGGGTCTTTGTAGATATAAATAAGTTGAGAATCTTGAGATGAAAATACCTTGGATTACCATTGTGTACCCAAAACTCAATGACATATGTTTGAAAAGTACGGCAGAAGGAGATTAAATAAAGAAAAGAGAAAGAGGCAATATGACTATAGACAGAAACTGTAGTGATGTAGCCAGAAGCCCAGAAATATACCAGGAGTCAACAAAGTTTGAAGAGGCAAGGGACAGTCGCTCCTGGATCCTGAGGGCTGCAGCCCTGCCAACATCTTCATTTCAGACCAATGATCTCCCAAACAGAATAAGTTTCTGCTGTTTTAGGCCAATAAATTTGTGATCATTTGTAATAGTAGCCCTCAGAAATTAATATACATGCTTATGCAAACCAGAATTAGAATACCCAAAATGTGAATGCATGTCATACCAATAAACTGCACACACTTAAAAATGGTTAAAATGTTACATGTGTTTTACCACAATTAAAACATTTTAAACATAGGAACGGGGGGGTGGGGTGGGGGTGGCCAGAGACAGAGAGAAAAAGGGAGCAGGAACTGGAGTTGCTATATAAATATCACGCAAAATTTTACAACGAAAAAAGTTACTAAGAAACTAGATCATTCCATAATTAGATTAGTAGACGTATTAAGACAACATAACAACCTTGAAGATTACAGAATAAGAGAGCTCCAAAATACATTCAGTTAATTGGTTTTTGATTCAAGGGGACATAGACAAATCTGCAATTACTACAACCCTCTATCAGTAACTGGTAAAAGAAGACAGGTAGTAAGTAGACAGAAGTCTTGAAGAGCACTATCACCTAATTTGCCTGAATTGGGTTTGTCAAACACTCTACACAACAGCAGGATATTTTTTTTTCATGTGTATGTGGAACAATAGCCATGTGGTCCAAAGAACATTTTGCAAACCAAAGAAGCCAGATCATAAAATATATATATATATATTTCAATGGAGAAATAATAGTCTTTTTAAATGAATTAACTTGAAATGGATCAATGAACTAAACAGTACAAATGTAATAGAAAATCTTTATGTCTTTGGGTTAAGCAGAGATTTTATATCACCGAAAGCATAATCAGTAAATGAAAAAAGACAAATTGGATTTCATAAAAATTAAAAACTTCTGTACTTCTCATATCCTATAAAGGACTTGTGTTCAAAAAGATTTAAAGATCTCTCACAACTTAGAACAGTCAATTTTTTCAATGTGCAAGACTTGATAGACACTTTCACCAAAGACATGTAAATGAAAACCCCCCCAAAATACTCAATATCATTATTGTTAGGGAAATGGAAATTAAAACCACAATGAAATAGCACTAGTCATTTCGAGTGTTTAAAACTATGCGTGACCATAGCAAAAGTGCTCTTCAGGATGCTGTTGATGTAAATAAATATGCAAAAAACATATTGCATTATTTAAAGGAGTCTTACCGAAAATTGAAATGGACATAAAAGAGATGGATAAAATGGGAAGCTGGCCAAGTTAATTAAATGAAGTGTTCACACCTGAGTATGAGATAGAATGAGGAGACTCCACTGGAAGGGCATGTAGGACTGGTAAGTGAAAACGAGGAATGCAACGCAATTACAGGGTGGTGATGCAACTACACTGCTTTTTTTTTTTTTTTTTTAAGTATACTCTATTTATTTTTATGTGGTGCTGAGGATTGAACCCAGTGTCTCACATGTGCTAGGCAAGTGCTCTACAACTGAGCTACAACCCCAGCCCCAACTACACTGCTTTTTATATTTTTTCACCTTACAACAATTTATTTTTAATTTGTTCTAATTAGTTACACATGACAGTAGAATGCATTTTGACACAGCATTCATAAATGGCATATAACTCCTTTCTTTTGGTTGTATATGATGTAATTATACAGATTGTATAATCATATATGGACATAGGGTAATAATGTCTGACTCATTCTACTATCCTTCCTATCCCCTCCTCTCACTGCCTTCTGCCCAAGCCAAAGTTACTCCATTCTTCCCTACTACACCCACCACATTATGGATCAGTATCCACTTATCAGAGAAAACATTCGGCCTTTGCTTTTTTGGGTTTGGCTTACTTTGCTTAGCATGATATTCTCCAGCTCCATCCATTTACCTGAAAATGCCATAATTTCATTCTTCTTTAAGGCTGAGTAATGTTCCATTGTGTATATACACCATATTTTCTTTATCCACTCATCTTTTGATATATAAAGAACTCAAAGAAACAAACAACCCAATCAATAAATGGGCAAAGGAACAGAACAGGCACTTCACAGAAGAAATACAATCGATCAACAAATATATGAAAAAATGTTCAGCATCTCTAGCAATTGGAGAAATGCAAATCAAAACTACTCTAAGATTTCATCTCATTCTAGTCAAATGGCAATAATAAGTGTGTTATTAAAGATGTGGGGGAAAAGGTACACTCATACATTGCTGGTGGGACTGAAAATTGGTGTAACCACTTTGGAAAGTAGCGTGGAGATTCCTCAGAAAACTTGGAATGGAACTACCATTTGACCCAGCTGTCGCACTCCTTCGTTTATACCCAAAGAACTGAAAATCAACATAATTCAGTGATATAGCCCCAACAATGTTTATAGCAGTTCAATTCACAATACCTAAAGTATGGAACCAACAATTTTTTTTTTTTTAAATCTCACCCTATCTAGCTGTTCTAAGATGGGAATTGTACTTCTGTGTAATGCACAAGACACAATATCCTTATCATTAAATTTGACAGTGTATAAACCATAAAGGAAATTGCAGAGTAGGCTGCAACTTCACCCCACGTAGTAAAACAGGGTTGTGCAGGAACAGCTCTATAATTCCTTACTTGTTAAATCTAACACCTCTCCCTGGGAATGGGCAAAGGGGAAGTCCTGGTAGGACTAATGTTACTGCTTACTGCTCCCTGGCTCAGTAATACTGTTAAATGTCCTTCAAAAGATTTTTGGTTTTGTGTAATATTCAACAAGGAAAACAAAAACTATTTAAACATCAGGAAGTCATTTTCTTGCATGCATAATATTTATTGTGCAATTACTAGTTGGTTATATTTATAAGAAATTAGCACCATTAATGTTTATATGCTGGCCAATTAAATCCTAGAAGTATATATAATTTACCAAAGTAAATAGATTATATATAGTAAAGCTCTGTTGAATGAAGGAAAACAAAACAATGAGAAAGTCAATAAAAATTACAATGTTTGAAAAACACTTAGTACTGACACTTCATTGAGGGAAAAAAAGAGTGGGAAACAAAAATCTCCATCATATTTGAATATACTTTTGAACACATCAATATGTTTAGATCTATCTTAACCAAATTATAAGTTGTGTTAGCTTTGGATCACTGTGACCAAAATATCCAACAAGAACAACTTAGAAGAGGAAAGGTTTATTTGGCTCTCATGGTTTCAGAGGTCTTAGTCTAAGAACAGCCAATTCCATTGCTCTGGGCCCAAGGTGAGGACAAAGATCATGGCAGAATGGTGTGGTAGAGAAGCACTGCTCCATTCATGGCATCCAGAAAGCAGAGAGAGAGAAGGGGTTTCAGGGAAGATGAACCCTTCCAGGGCATATCCCCAGTGACTCACTTCCTTCAGGCCTGCCTCAACTGCCTACAGTTACCACCGAGTGAGTCCATTCAAACTAGGATGCACTGATTAGCTCTCATAGTCTAATCATTTCACCTCTGAACATTACAGCATCAACACAAGAGCTTTTGGAGGACACCTGAGATGCAAACTATAACATAGGCAGACAATTTTAGGCTAGTTAGGATTTACTTACTATTTCAAACAGCTAAAATTTTTATAGTGTCCATGCATGGAAAACTTTGGGGTCCTATCAGACTTCTGGGCCCTGGAGCCACATAGATACAGATGTCAATAACCTAAAGTTTACAAAACAAGTAACTTTCAAACTTAATAACTTTCCAATTTGTAGTATGTAAATGAACAACAAGTTTCTTTTAAAGCAATACTATTCTCTTCCCACTAAAAATCAGTTCAAAGTTAAGGGGTTTTAGTATATATACTGACTGGTTATATTCTTATAATTTCCCTAGAGAAGCTCATTTACCTCTCTGGATGCTTTAGCCAGTGAAGGATACAAATTAGTACATTATCCATACACACACATGTGTGGGAATATTTTATGCTCTTCTCATTTTCTAAGTGAATAGACAGAATCTTTGACTTTCAACATGTGTTTTAGCAAAATGCTTTTGCTTATCAATAAAACAGGTAATAATTGATTCCTTTCCTTTTAGGAATATGACTACATTCAAACTAATATAACACTTTAATAAACATGAGTAACAGTATTATAATCATCTTATGACATATTTATTTGTTATATGCATACAGCTATATTAAATAAAAAACAATGAAGAATTTAATAAACAGCTTAGTTATTTGTAATATACATATTTATTTTTAATACAAAGTCAGATTTTAGAAGTTGTACATAGAAAGCAAAAAGCAATTTACATATTCATGATTAGCTTTAATATTTCTTTATACTGTACACACTGAAAATGTTTATATTTACTGATAAGGAATGCCAAGTGTATCCATCACCATTTGAATAGCTTGCAGAGAATTGGTGATCTCTTCTATACTATCTCTTCTTAAAACCCAATCCGGTTTAAGTCTGTTTTAAAAAATAAAAATAAAAATATGGCATTAAAACAGTACATTTCTTAAAAGAGTTAATTTCTTAAAAGAGTTAATTTTTATCTTTATGTGTTAACTAATGTGTTAACTAATTCATGACACATCATTTCTCTTACAACCTTTTCAAAGAGGTGGAAGAACTTCATATTATTGCCAATTATCAGTTCTAGAATATTTCCTTATGATACTGGCTTCTTTGAAGCTTATACTACTTATTTTGCTACCATCTTTTGCTCATTGACCATCTCCTAATTACGAACCTGCTCTTGGACTTCCCCCAACTCCTGCTACCATTCTCATTAATATCAACATCCATATGGCTAAAAAACCAACAGCATTCTCAGTTTTTGCAACCCTTTCCTTCCATTCTTTCTTAACCAATCCTTTCTCACATAGTTTACATTCTAGACTTTATCACCACTTCTGATTTATCCATGTTATCTGCTTTAATACAGTCACTGAACCAATTCCTCCACCCTGCTGAGATCTCTAGTTCACTTGACCTCAACACATACCTATTGTTCATTAGAATGTTATTCTCACTTTCCTCCCTAACTAGTTTAGTTATCTCAATATTATTCCATTCTGTTTCTTTCTCCTATCAAACTTGTCTAGAAAATTCTATTTGGGTTCCAAATTAAATAGAAATATCTTCTTTCTCCATTCCTATACAGATATTGCTAAAGAAACTATACATTTTTATTTTATGTCAAATGGGCATTTGAATTGCCTAGTATGCTCCTGCTCTCCCAGATGACTATTTTATTTCTTTCCTCTTTTCAAATATCCCTTCCATACCCTCTAAGCTACTTCTGAGTTGTTGAGTTTAAAATATCACACCACATTGAGAAAACGGTATCAATCAGGGGAGAGCTCATGTATCTTCTCACACAAATCCCTACTATATACACTTCCATCTTCTTATTCTTTCTTGTTAAAAATCTAAATGCCTCACCATTGGTTAGTGGTCAAAATGCGGTATGTGTCCATACGATGGAAAGGAATGATAGAAAGGAGTGAAATTTCAATCCATGATCACATTCATTCATCTTTTGGCCTTAAGTGCTATCTACATCCTCAAACCAACAGTACTCCAATTTTTATCTAAAAATTTGTTCTTCTGTTCAACCATAGGCATGATTTTCCAATGGCTTATTTATATTTTCCTCTTATTTATGCTGTAGGTTTCTCAAGCTTATTCAAAACAAAAGCCATGCCATGATGCAACACTCCTGCCCACTCTGTGCTATCCTCTCCTCAACTCACCCTCCAGGACTTAAAAATCACATGATGCTTTCTCGGCCATTCTTTTTATCTTAGTAGTTGTCACTATCTTTATTATTTTACTCATTAATCTGTTTGCTCATTGTCATTCTTCCTGAACCACATAGCTTTACGCTGCACAACCAAATTTAAGCACTTTGTAGTTCAAGATGCAGCTCTATATGATTTCTACTCCCTGATCATGGGGAGTAACCACATAAACAAACACCTTAAAAAAAAAAAAAAAAAGTAACATAAACTAGGTAAACCACAATTATCTTTATGGGTCTATAACAGGCTAAATGGTGACCCTGAAAGATATATCTGTCTAGTCACAGAATCTGTGATGTTACATTATTTAGAAAAAAAGAAAACAGGTTTTTGGTTTTTTTTTCTTTTTTTGCAGATATACTTAAGTAAAAGATCTTGATATAAAATCATCCTGGATTGGGCTGGGGTTGTGGCTCAGCGGTAGAGCGCTCGCTTAGCACGTACGAGGCCCTGGGTTCGATCCTCAGCACCACATAAAAATAGAGATTAACATGGAAAATAAAACTGATATAACAAGGTTCTTAGCATTAGGTCTGAACTATTTAACATAAGGTATTTGTTGAATAGCTACTAAATACCCAAAGCTACATCAGTATTATTTCATTATTTAGTGAAATCGATTCCTTTAGATTTACTGAATAGTCTATTCTTTTTCTTTTTTTTTTGGAATAATCTATTCTTATTCATATGTTGTTTCTCTATGGTTAAGAACAATATCTTGCTTATGATAGTGTTAACAAATATTTATTTAAATGAATGAATGGTGACATGAAATTACAGAATACAATTAACTGCTTACCTTGAAACTATTCTGGTCCTTATTGGTGTTTCTGGAATAAAGGGAATGCCTATGGAAGAATTCTTCTTTTGATTATTAAGTATTCTTTCAGCATTTATTTTATGTTTACGAGCTGTAAGTTTGTAGATGCTATAAATGCGGTCAACAACTTTGGGACTACTTCGTACATCCTAAAAAAGAAAGTGTACATTTACTAAAACCTAATAAGAATTCAATCTCTCCTAGAATAACAAAATCAATCATTTGAATACTATGCAGTAGGCTTTCGAGCTTTTAACAATCAAGAGCACGGCTCTCTAAGTATAGTAGGCAAATTATTTTAAATTGTGAAATAATATGTAAGACAATTATAAAGAGGAGAAATATTCAAAAATTGTACATTTAACTCGATACTGAATGCAAAAAGGAACTATACTCAATATAACCTGTCATATCTAGTTACTAAGTCCTATGAATTTTACCTCTTCCAACTTTCTAGAATCATCCACTTACCTCTCATTGATACAACCCTATGTGAAGCACAATCTCTTGTCTAGCCACTACATATCTACATTTGCCTCCTTTAATGGTCTCCCCATATCTATACATGCTTTCCCAAATTTATTCTTCAGTCAGTAGCCAGGGTGATGCCAAAGCTTAAATAGGAAAATATTATTCTCTTGCTTAAAATGCTTCAGTGGTTTCTACAGTTATCAGGATAAAGGCAGGGCTCTGGTTACTCTTATGTTAATTGTTATACCTGGAGAGAATAACTCAGATGTCTCGGCACAGAAAAGCTTGAGACATATTTATGGTTATGATAGGTGGATAGAGAATTATACGTATCTTATTTCCTACCCTGCTAAGGTAATTTGTTATACTCTCTAGTAAGTAGGAAATTCTTATTTACATGACTGAAATAAATTCTATTTTCAGAATTCAGTTTCTTTAATATCAAAATGAAACAATGAATATACAAACACACACACACACACACACACTGATACTAGGCAAAAACAAAACAAAACAACAACAACAACAAAAAAAACACCCAAGTTTGATCACATGCAAAATCCTATTTTAGTGTAACGGTTACTAAAGGAAAAACATAAAATCTATACATAAAAGAACATAGAAAATAAGCTCAAAGAAAAGTAACTGATCAATACTTACAGAGGCTCTGTTTGTTGTCTTCAACAAAACAGCCAACAAACAACAAGTTTTTGTGAAAATGCTTCCACCCTTGTCTGCAACTTTGTCACCAGGCTTTTCTCGGTACATCTGCAAAAGCTCCAACAATGTGTGTATACAGTTTTCTACATCATAAACTGCTGAAGTAGTTTTCTCATACTTGAAGAGAACAGAATGAAATTAAAAGTTTTAATAAGCATACACCTTTAAAACTGCCCAACCGTAAAGACAGCTTAGAGCCAAATCTTTGAAGTATCTGCCACAGGTACAAAGGACTTCATGAGATAATTTTTTGTTACTCCTATCATATTTGAATCTTATATGCATATTAATCTTTTACTTTCCTAACCACTTCAAAAGTTCCACATAAAACAAATTAAAGCTAAAATCTCTAAAAAAGAATATCTTGAAGTAAATAAAAGCAAGCTTCTAAAGAGAAGACCATTTTAGCAAGACTCTCTCATGAAAGAGAACTTATCTGTTACAGTTAGTCATAGGGTAAGATAATGAGTAAGGCAAGATCTAACTACACTATTTTACATCCTTCTTGAGAGGAAGATGTACTTTAGAATAAAACAAATTTGATACTAATAAATCTAGGATTAGTTTTTCATGCTTTATTTAATGATACTATTACATTCATACTGAAATTTGCATGGTTTCAAAAAAATAATCATTCTAACATAAAAATAAGAAACCATTAATAGCTAACACTTGCATGGTATGTTTATGTATCAAGAACTTTTAAGTATATTAACTCATTTAATCTTCACAGTAACATTTTGAGATGAGTATTATTTTTTTCTATACCCATTTTACTGTTGAAGAAAGTAAAGCAAAGAGAGGCCAAATAATCTATAACAGCTTGCAGAACTGGGATTCAAATTCAGTAGTTTGGGTCTATGTTCTTAACCACTATTCCTCAATATATTGGGTACACTACAGTCGTGGTTTCGAGGGTGGGCAAGGAAGGTAAATGTCTCATCTTAATACCACTGCTTGTATGCAACTTCTGTAAGCATTATCATTCCTTTTCTATAAAATGAGAAATATATGAGTTACTTTACAGGATTATTATAAGGATTAAATTAAATAATGTACAAAAATACTGGCAAGTTCTCAATAATACTATTATTCATATTATAAAAGTAATAGAAATAAAACAACAAAATAGCATTCATATCTATAGTTATATTCATAAATGAAATATTTTTCCCCATCAAGACTCTTCATATACATGAATTTTAATTTAGAGGCCTAATTTCAAACTTTGTTTTTTTTTTCCTTTTTTGGTGCCATGGATTGAGACCAAGGGTAGTGCTTAACCACTGAGCCAAATCCCCAGCTTTTTTTTTTTTAATATATATTTTGAGACAGTGTCTCACTAGGTTGCTTATAGTCTAAGCTGCTGAGGCTGGCTTAGAACCTGCAATCCTTCTGACTCCTTCCTGAGCTATTGGGATTAGGCATGCAGCACCATTCCCAGCCTAATTTCTAATTTAGAGCATTTCTACTCTACTTCGTAGAGACTCGTCCAGTCCACACTGGATGTGTGTATATGTGGACGTATGTATTTAATCCTGCAGAGTAATACCTTTATTTTACAATTTATATAAATTCTATCAATTCTATCTATCTATTAATCTGCAGAGTTACATTTCTTGAATAATGAATATTTCATTATTAAAATGGAAAACTACCTTAGCTACATTAAGCAAAACTTGTACAGCATATCTGATGACCTCCATACAAGGAACACTACGATTACAACTTCGGATTAAAACAAATATTTTAGAAATTGCTCCACTCTGAGCCATGTTCTCACAACAACGTGGAGATAATCTGGTAACAACCTCTGAAAGAGAAAAAGACACATGTTAATTTCCAGTAACAACAATGCATTCCAATTTTATATATAACTATAATGTACTAAGTAGAAAAATAAATAAACAGAAAGAAGACCAATTGAATACAGAAAGAGGACAGGGGAGGGACTGGGAGAAGAAGAAGTACAAAGGATTGAAATGGAGCAAACTGGCCGGGTGTGGTGGCACATGCCCGTAATCTCAGAGGCTTTAGAGGTGGAAGCAGGATGATTCCCAAGTTCAAAGCCAGCCTCAGTAACTTAGCCAAGCCCTATGCAACTTAGCAAGATCCTGTCTCTAAGTGAAAAAATAAAAATAAAAAACAGACTGGGGATGTGGCTCAGTGGTTGCACACCCCTGGGTTCAATCCCTGGTACCCCTCTGCACCCCCCCCAAAAGAAATGGAGCATACAAAGTTATATGCATTTATGTAAAAATGAACCCCACTACAATGCTCCAAGAAAAAATGAAGTCTTAGTTAATACTGTGTAATCACAATGTTCTTTAAATATTCAAAGATAAAAAATGCATTCCTAATCTTATGCAAGATATTGTTATAACAAACTAACCGAGGTGTTTTAGGGCCTCAAGAATGGCAGAAAGGTGCTTATACGTTAAAAGATAATGAAGTGCAAGTGTGGTTCTTTTGTAGAGTTTATCTTCTTCTCTAATCTCCCTATTAACCATCTGAAGACTTAACCGTATAGCTTTAATTTTTGTACAATCATGTTTCTTCCTCCAAGAGTAGCCTCTCCATAATGCCTTAAAGAGATAAAAGAATAATTTTAAGATTACAGCCCGTATTGTTTTGAATTTATATATACATTTATTTCTACAAAATAAATATTTTCAGTAAATTTATATGATATGAACAGATACATTTCAACTAAAACCTCAATTTTGTTTTTATTCCTGTATCAAAAACCATAGAGTTTTCACTTACCTGAAGTTTAGTGATTCTACTATTAAATTTTTCCTGTCTTTTGCGAAGGAGAAAGTGACGTACTGCTTTCTGTATTACTGATGCAGCCCTATTTTTCTGGTTCATACATTCTTGAACTTCATGCTCAATTTTTATGATGCTATAATATTTCTCAATAAATCTCTTTCGTTCTAATTTTGCTCGAAACCATCTCTGTTTAAAATATGAAGATTTTTTCACTTTTAATACACACATTTTTAAAAGTAGACAAAAACATACATACATTTATATACATATTTTATATATGTTAGCATTCTTCATAGCCATGTGAAGTTTACATGCTCCTTGAATTCTAAAAGCAGAAAATATGAAGATGCTATGAAGTGAAGGGGGAAGCCAAACTGGCTGTCAATGCTAAACTCTAAAGGAGAAAGAAATAGAAGGTCAAACCTCCAGTATCATTTCCCCCTTCTACTTCGTAGAGACTCGTCCAGTCCACACTGGATGTGTGTATATGTGGACGTATGTATTTAATCCTGCAAAGTAATACCTTTATTTTACAATTTATAAAAATTCTATCAAACTATATAACATTCTGAAAATTATTTTTTCACTAAATATTTTATTGGTACATGCATGTTAATTACACAAATTAGAACTTTATCCAGAATATAGAATTCCTATAAATCATAATAAAAAAGAACATCAAGTAGAAAAAGGGACAAAGTGCATAAAAAGAAAGATTAGAAAGAGCACATGATACACAGATAAGAACTTGAATAATAAATGTAAAAATTTCAGAATTGCTGGCAATCAAGTAAATGAAAAACAAAATGAGATACCATTTCCAATTCACTGGAATGGCAAAAATCAGGGTGTCTTCTGATGCCACTGTTGTGAAGGATTTAGAGGAACAGGTACCCTCCAACTTTACTAGTGGGAGTATAATAAATGAGTAAAATTACATCAGAGAGTAATTCACAGCTTTATTGCTGTTCCTTAAAGAAGATTTCCAAACTTCCAGTCATCCTAATAGCTATATGCTGAAAGTGTTACATATTATATGATCTTACCATAAGGAATCTGAGAATTGTTCAATATATGTCAAAAATTTCTAAGAGGAAAGTTACATCTCATAGTTTTTCTGTAAAAGACAAACTGACCTGAATATAAATGGCTGAATTAACCCGTTTGTTAGCATTCTTCATAGACATGTGAACTTTATATGCTCTTTGAATTCTAAGAGCAGACAGGTGATAATATGCAGCTGCTGTGAAGTGAAGGAGCCGAGCTTTGGCTCTCTGTTCTAAAATCTAAAGGAGAAAAAGAATATTAATAATCAAGTGTCTGACTTTTTTGATACACCAATATTTTAACTGAAGAAATTTTTTGAAGTACTATAACAAATGAGTTGATTGCTCAGTTGTATAGCGTGTAGAATATTAAAATATTTTATTTTTTATTGGTTCTTTTTAGTTATATATAATATTAGGATTCATTTTGACATAATTTAAAAACAGAATATAATTTGCTATAATTCAGATCCCAGTACATCTTTCCTTCCCCCACTTCCTGCCCTGTTCCCTTCCCTCTATTAAAGTGTCTGATTCTTAAGATAGTTTTTTCTCTTATGTAACTATCATGATCCAATGTGATTATAATCCTGTATTTCAAAATATTTAGAATAATTTAACTCATGATTCAGAGTATGTAAGCAAAATTATAGCATTTAATGTAACTAAACTACCCAATAACAGCAATTTAAGACCTTCAGTGTATGAATAATGAAAGATATCAATGCTAAAAACCACAAAAGGCTACTGTATTCCAGCAGAATAGTTAGAGATGGTGATGTTAAATCTGATAAAATTATATGAATTAATTGTTCCAGTATTAGTGTAGCACAAGTCCAGTGTAAGATTCTTATAGTATGGCTTTCAACAGTGATCTTGGGGCTTTAGATTTCTAATATATATGAGTTCAAATCAGGCTGTTATGTCTATGCCAGTGCTTTATATATTGGAAGCCAAATGTCATGAGCTCCCTTAACAGAATTCTCTTTTGCTGAAGATGTGGGTGACATCACAGGAATGGTAGTTACAATTCCTTAAGGGCAGCAAAAGGCTACCTGAGTAAAAATTAACATCTTTAACCTATGAAACCTTTCCCTCATACTTCTTTCAGTTTTTTTATTGAGTCATTATACAAGAGAAATTTTATTTTGCATCTCTGGCAATGGGAAGCAGCAGGGTCACAGAACAAAAATCTGTGACACCCAATGCCCTTCTATGTAGCTCTGCAGCAGCTGAATGAACTCAAACTAATAATTATATTAGCTCTGAAAATATTCTCCAAAGACCAAAATGTCTTACCACCACTTAACATCAAATACTTTCATTTCACGTGATTGAAACATTCTACTTAAAAAACTTACTTTTCTCCTTTCTAACCAGCCACGCACTAGTGCTTGTAGAATAACTGTAGACTTTTTTAATTCAAGATATTTTATTCTTTCACATTTCCCAGCCTCCCAGGCTCGTATATGTCTTTGTATGATCAAAACAGCAGATTTCTGCTGAAGAAAGAGCTGTCTTCTTTTATGTCCTCTAAAATGTGCTTGGATCAGACAAGCAGCACGATGTTTCTACAAGGAAAATTTTACAAGTGACATTAATAGATAGAATAATAAGATTTTCAACCTACTAGAGATTCTTGAATTTTTTCAATGTTTGAGGATGTCATATTTCATAGATATGAAAAGGTGATACAGTCTATATAGATCTATAGCCAAAATTGAAGGGACAAGCCAAGATCAATAGATATTTGGTGTTCTCTCCCTCGTACCCTCCTGATTCTTTTCATTGTGAGGAGGAAAAGGAACAAAGTTATTATAGGAAAAATACATTTACTAAAAGAGCTAACTACAATATAAAGAGCAGAGTGGTCATTATAACCAGCCATGAGGGAACTTCTGTGGTTTCAAGAACCACAAAGCATACCACCAGCATACTTTATGTTGCTCAATTACATAACATTCTGACAATCTAATTTTCACACACACAAAGGATGTGAATTTAAATAATTTTAATTCATTTAAGCTAGGTTTGTTTTATAAACCTCCAGCTATTTGGGCAAGTAAATTTACCTCTCTAAACATTTTCCTCACCTTTAAGTTGAGTAGGATAACAGTAACTATCTTATAAGGTTGTATGAAGATCAAATTTGTTCATATACAAGAGCTTATCCAATGCTTGGCATACTTTAAGTATGACTAGTAAGAGTAATAACAATCATAGTTATATTATTAACCATAGTGAATATTACATGAACACTAAAATTTAAGTCAAATTTTAATTTTTGATTTTTTAACTAAAGCCCAAAGCTATTTTAAAATGCAGATGTTAAACAATTTAAATATATAATCAATAGTGGCTTAAAGAGCATGTTACTAAGTATTTGACTTATACTAGACAAAATATGCTACGTTTATTGTGATTTCTCCAGATTGGTTATTTTCACTGAAAGCACTTCAAACTTGAGTTTGAAAATAACTTAAAACATACGATATATGCATGCACTATATATATATATATAAAATACTAGTGTCTTTCCAAGTAAAAATAACTTTTACTTGAGTATAATTGATATAAAATAAATGAATAATTAGGTCTAAAAAAATTCTTTTTGTCTTATAAATGAGTTATTTTTATTTACACCTACTTTTGCCATTAAAAAGTGCTCATGAGCCATTCTTACAGAAAGTATAGCTCTCCATTTTCTCTGAATGATAATTGTTGATGCTCTCATCTTCAAAAACCTAAAAAATAGTTATTATTGAAAAGCAATTTCAAATTTAATATATTCAACAAATATTTATTGTTCTCTTACTTCCAATACTGAGGAGAAAAAAATACAACAAAGGCAAAACAAAAGGAAGCAGGAATTCATACTTAAGTTGTAGCAATCACAATTTTATGCATACACTTAAGACACAATAAAAAGGAAGTTTTGCAATTGGCAATATCCCAGTGAGTAGGAAACAAGAAGTTCCATAATTCTGGTGTGACAAATAATTTTGAATAAGATCAAAAGAAAGTATGACCATTTGGGTCCAGACAAAAACCTCCATAAAGTGAGTCATGACAAATAATAGTAAAGAATAAAGTCTGAGTGAGTCTCTGAGCAGACAGGAGGTGGTCAAAAAGAGAGGTTGGAAGGTTACAAGTAGCATCAGATAAGAAAAGGACACTTATTTGAGAAGAAAGATGGGCTCTTTAATTTCTTCTCAGTATTATAGAAAAGGTAAAAAGATGAGTTTGTTTGATTGTCAGATTTCTTAGAAAATAAGACCGAATATCATTGAGAAAATTCACCATTTTGGTACAAGAAAATAAGATACCAGTCATTAATATTGATAGTGGCAACTGTGTCTATATATTAAGTCCTCTAACTCTGGTCTGCTCTCCTAAACTGGACAGCAATCACAAATTCTGGGATGTGAAGAAAAATTCTTATAGTGTGAAAAAAAAAAAAAAAAAAAGACCATTTAATAGCAGCCTCTAAAAATGTACATAAAACATACATTAAATGACTCGGGTAAGTGAGGAAATAGAATTTGCATGGAAAGTTGGTAATTAGGGTCTTCATCATTAAGGACAAAGAGTATGAAGAATAATACAAAGTAAAGAAAGAAAGAAAAAGAAAAAGAAATATGAAAACAACTTTAGCCAATAGCTATATCAACAACAACAAAAAGGACAAAAGCTTTAAGTGTATGTAAATATTTCTTACTAAATTATATCATCAAGGCTATGCTCTATATTTAAAAAGCAAGATATCCCAAGAGATATATTATGGTTCATTAATGGAGAAAATACCAACAAAACTAACCATATAAATTGAGCATAGCAAATACTTATGAGGACTTGCCAACCACAGATATACCGTTATGCTCTTCCACAGGGCTACAATACATTACCGTGTTCTCTCCCGTTTGGCATAGAAGCAACCTTGAATAATTTCAACAGCTTTTAATACAGCTAAATATTCATTGCGTGCTCTCCAACACCTATACCAGGCTTGAATCTTGCAGGCAGCTCTCACTTTACATAAATATTTCTTAGCTTTATATCTTCTCCATATAGCCTATCAAATGCAAAAAATATAACAGGTATGCAATGATCGTCATTTTTTGTAAATTGGAAGAATTAGTATTAAGACAGTCAATCTGAGGTTAATGCAGATAAACAAAAATCAATTGTAGAAATAAAGTCACATACTAACTCCCATTAGAGTCTGGCATATAGTGAGTCCTCTGAGGACAGTGGTGCCGATATAATGAATGCCTGCCATGTACTTTATCACACATACCCTGTTGCTGGCTGTCAGAAAAGCCTAACATAATCCTAGCCAATATTTTAAATTGTAAGATGTGCATTACATGTGGAAATCTAGATATATGTGCATCAATGCATTTGGAAGAACAGAAAGAAAATGAACACACTGACCTACTCTCCACTTCCTGGGGAGTAATCCTTACCACTCCACATACATTCTGGTTTTTGTGTGTAATCTGTAAAGGAATCCTGCTCTTACCTTTGTTCCCGGTGTCACTTAATGGTATCTTCTGCTGAGTTACCTAAGCCATAAACATGTCTTGGATCCTTGTTCATGCTCAACATGATGTCAATTCTCTTCCTAACCAAATTAATTCTCCAAACTTCATTTTCACTAACCTATATTAAACTGTTGACTTTCACCTGATCAATGGCCTCCCAAATAGTCTCCCTATTCTAGTTTTGTTCCCTTTACAGTTCACCTTTCACATTCCTGTCAGAGTAACTTTGTAAAAATAAAAACAATTCTAGCCTTCTCCTGCTTAAATGCCTTTATAAATTTTTTTCTGCATCTTACAAAGATATTCACAATTTTGCTCCTGGCCAGTCTTGTCCTATCTTACTTTGTACTCCTCTCTGAAGTTTTTCAATTTTTTGTGTTATCTCCTATAGCTGAAATAGTCCCTCCATACATTTTACTTGGCTCTTTCCAAATTCATCCTTTAGCCAAATATTTGAATATATATGTCACTCACTCTAGAAAGCTTTCTCTTACCACAAGATTAGCTTAGATTCCTTTTGTTCCCACTAACATACACTTCTTACTTAATATTATCATTTCCCTTGCTCAATTAAGTTGTTTGAGGAGAGCAACTAAGTATATCTTACGGTCTATTCCTAAAACCCAGTACAATATTTAGCACCTTATTAGTTGTGGATTTTGAGAGAGAATATTATTTCTAAGCTTAACAGCAACTATCAAGATAACAACATATCACACTTAGGTTCAAAGCCCAATTTATTGCACATAGAACAAAAATAGCTGAAGTGCTCAGATTCAATTCCTGGATCTGCCTCCTTCCAATACAACACTGAAATTTTTTGGTTAATTTTTTCTCAGTTCTCTAATATTTTAAGAGATAAAACTCTATTTTCCTCGCACATTGGAGAATTTATTAAACAAAATAACAAAATGCTTTAGAAGCCAAAAGTGCTAAACTGAATGAAGTACATCTATATAATAAGCAGCTCTAGCTAATATATTATTAGAGGAATATAATTATCCTGTTTCATCCAATTATGCTAAATAACAGTTCACTTTAATTTAAAATTTACTCTTAAAAACTGTCAAATACGGAGATCCCATCTTTTCAAAATTCTTCCAGGAGTGCTATAATTAACACCTATGAAATGCATGACGTGCAAGGTGACCAGGGTCAAAACAACTCCAGTTCTGTGCTGTCTTGCCTGAATCATCATTGGTGTCTTTTCTCACTCTCAAAATAATGTTCTACTTTGGAAGATGATAAAATGGTCACTTAAAGTACTATTATTCTTTATGGCCTGCTTAAACTCATTTAAAAAATTCTCACAAACACAGGCCAAAATATTGAAGCTTTATACTTAAAATAAGTAAATACCTGAATTTTTATGGTGCTACTTTTAATTTTATAAAACTTCTGTTTCTGTATAAATCCTTTGATTCTAGCTTGAATTATAATAACACTCCTCCTGATTTGAAAATAGACTTGTCTTTGGTGTTTTGCAGATAGACGGGCTCTGTAGTGATTTTGTAAAATGACCGCTGCTTTTCTATACAGTAAAAACTGCTTTCTGGTTTGCCATGTCCTGATATAACGCTGTAAAGTGACAGCAGCTCTTTTCTGCTGAACAAATCTTCTCCGAAACACAGCCATCAGAAGGAAGGACTGAATTTGGAGGGCAGCACATTTCTGCATTTCCAGTTTTCTTGTGACTGTATCACAAAGATCTCTTTGAATCACTACTATAGTCCCACTTTGAGAATGATACTCTCCTTCCTGTGAAAAGCAAACAGAGAAGTGTTAAACCACCTGTAAATCATAACATCCCCACTTTGAACAGCTTCATATTGGGTTTTACTTCCGTAACAGTTGAATGCAGATTGGTTAGCAAGACTGCCATCCTTTCCTCATATATATTTTAAATTTCTGTCATGCCATTAAAGGCAGCCTGAAGAGGTCAGATTTCTGAATCTGCTAAAACACTTTTTTCTTTCCTTTTTAACTCTGACATATGACCTACAAAATCTGTGTAACAAAAATCAGTTTTCTTTGTTCAATAAACAGCTTTGGCTCTGTGCATTAGGTAGAATGACCAAATTAGTGCGGCAGCCAGGTGCAAACATTGGATATTACTTCTTACCTTAAAGCCTCTGTAAGAAGACTGTACAGAAATAACTGTTTGGGTTCTTGTTGCAGTTAATGCTCTGTATCTTCTTTGAACAGAAATTACTGTTGCTCTAAAGTGGAGATAATGTCTCCTTGTGACAAAAGCTTTAAAATGCTTCTGAATAATAATGGCAGCTTCATGCTGTTTCTGAGTTTGTTTCCTTATGTTGATGTCCTGAAAACTTGCTTGAATGCTATTTGTTTCTTCTTTACACATATTGGGTTGAAGAGCTTTTTGTTTCTTTTTATTTGCTCGATATCTGTCTTGTAACACTTTTGTAGCCCACCGGAGCTTTTGGTAGAAACAATATTGCTTATACATTTTGTATGTGCTTTGTATTCTAATAGCAGCTCTGTGTTTTTCCCTTAAAAGCTGTCTTGTTTTCATTCCTTTATATGCAGCTTGAATGACCACTGCAGAATCCCATTGTCTAATAAAATTTTCTCTTTGCAATTTTGCAGCTCTGTATGTTCTATAATGTTGTTGAATTATAATTGAGACACGTTTCTTAGTCTGAAATGAAACAAATGTTCTGTGCATTCTGAAAGTCGCCTGAATGAGAACAGCAGCCCTCTGCATTTCTTGCATTTGTCTCCTTACCACCCACCCTCTGTATGATGACTGGATCTTAATAACTGCCTTTCGTAACTGAAGGAATTGTAAGTGATGCTTCTTTCCACAAAGTTTTGCACGATATGTTCTCTGAATCCAAATAACAGTTTTCCTGAGAGAAAGGAATTTTCTTCTCATCATCACAGTTCTAAATCTCCTCTGAATAAGGGTGGCAGCTAAATGCATAACTTTTAAAAGTCTCCTAGTTTTCATGCCCCTAAAAGTAGCCTGAAGGCGTACTACAGAATGCCTCAATTGGTTATACCTCTGAAATTGTTTGTTTCTTGCCTTCACTGCTCGGTATCTTTGCTGTACTATTTTTGTTGCCTTCTTTAACTTATTAAAATACATTTGCTGCCTGTATCTTCTATAGCATGACTGAATAAGTGTTGCTGCAACCTGCATCTTTCTTAGAGTTTGTCTAACTCTTGCTCCTCTAAAACTTGCCTGAAGAGTATTAACAGCCTTTAAAGTTGCCAGGTACTTTTCACGCTGAATTTTACCTTGACAATATGCTCTGTATCTTACTTGAATTGCAACAGCTGCTCTTCTCATTGCATGGTATCTTACTCTTGACTGATACATTTTAAACATGGCTTTAATTAAAGTGGCTGCAAAGTGCATGTGTTGAATATGTCTTCTTACTCTAATACCTCTATAAACAGCTTGGATTTTAATTGCTGTCTTCTTTAAATTAAGATACTCCTTTTGTTGATGGTTTGTAATTTTGATATCTCGATACCACCTCTGAATTATAATAGCTGAAGCTCTGTAGATTGCATATTTTTTTTGGGCTCTGTAAGCTCTATATTTAGATTGTATAGTGATTGCTGCTTTGCTGAATTTCTTTATTCTTTTTCTCACTTTCATACCACGGTAAGCTGACTGTAAAACTAGTACAGCCATTTTTGTTTTCAAATACAAACGATGTTGTTCTCTCCCAATTCTGTAAGCTCTACAATACATTTGAATCAAAAGAGCAGCTTTTCTCATGAGTCTCCACCTCTTTTGTTGCACATGCATTCTATAGTATGACTGTATGATGGCCGCACATTTGTGCTTCCTTTGAATTTGTCTTCTCAGGGTTCTTCCTTTCCATGCAGACTGAAGCACCAGTACTGCATGATGGAGTTCAACATACTCCACACGTTGTTTCTTTCCTATAGTCCATGCTCTTAGATGTTGCTGGATGATTAATGCTGCTGATTTTAACAATCTGAATTGTTTCTGGGCCTTGTTCATTCTAAAAGTAGACTGAATCTTGATTGCAGCTTGATGTTCCCTTCTGATCTGCTGCCGGACTTTCCAGCCTCGATAAGCAGACTGAAGAGAAATCACAGCTGCTTTTTTCTTTAAAAAATGTGTTCTTATATCATAAGCAGATTTGTGTGCCCTGTACCATCTCTGAATTTTCATTACAGACCAAAGAACAGATTGATATTTTACTCTTTTACTGTAGCCTCTAAAAGCAGTTTGAATTTTAAGAGCCCCTAGAGATTGTTGTTTCAATAGTCGGCGAACTTTATAACCTCTGTAGACTGCTTGCAAACAAGTAGCTGCTCTTTTGACTTGCAAGAAGTTCTTCCTCTGATTGACTTGTACTTTGTATGCACGATAGTAATTCTGAATGACAACAACTGCTTTATAAGTTTTCAGGTAGTGCTGCCGCATCCTTCTCATTCTGAAATAAGACTGCAGCGAAACAGCAGCTTTTCTTTGCAATCTCATCTGCTTTCTGACCAGGTATCCTCTAACAAAAGCTTGCAATTTGATACAAGATTCACGTATCTGCACATATTCTTCTCTCTTTCGTGCAGCCATTTTTTGTGTACGGTACCATTGCTGGATTAATAGTACAGCTTCTCTTAAAAGTAAATATTGTTTACGTGCTTGTTTCATCTTGACAACTGACTGCAACTTTATTGTAGCATTTTTTAGACTCACAAATTTCTTTCTGGAAATATAAGCACGATAATATGACTGAATCTTTATAATAGATGTTAGGATATGAATAAATGTTTTCCTGGCTTGCATCCCTCTATATGCAGACTGTAGAACAATGACAGCAGAACGTGTTCTCTGATAAGTTGCTAGAACTTTCCTGGCTGAAATGTAAGCTCGGAAATGAGTCTGAATTATAATGGCTGCTTTCTTCATCCTCTTATATTTCTGTAATTGCTGATGTTTTCTTATGTGTGCCTGCAATCTGATAACAATCTTCTTAACTTTTAAAAATCTAAATTTGTCCTGTCGCATTCTCCAATATGATTGCAAAACATAAGCAGCTCTAATTTGTTTATATAAATTCCAAGCCTTCATTCTCCTGAAAGCTGCCTGTAGTTGAATGGCTGCAGCTCGTTTCTGTAAGTAGTTGGTGCGCTCAATCTTTCCTTTAAGATATGCTTTGTAGTACATCTGGATAGTCAGCACAGACTCTTTCTTTCTTTTATATAACTTTTGGGCTTGAAAGCACCGAAATCTTCTCTGAATAATAACAATACAAGATCTAATATAAATATATTTCTGTAATTCTCTGTGCCTTCTATACCATGATTGTATGACAATAGCAGACTTTTCTTTAGCTTTTCTCCTGGAATGCCATTCTCTAAAAGCTCTTTGCAATATTACTGCAGCTTTTATTTGTAATTGCATTTTACGTTGCTTCCATCTTCTGAACACAGATTGGATTATAAGGCATGATGATTTTAACCTTTTATATCTTTGTTGATCTTGTTTTCTTCTTAAACTAGCACGCCAATGCCTTTGAATTGTAATTGTGGCCCAAAGATATCGTTTATAAGATGTAACAGCAATTATCATTCTTATTCTAGATTGCAGGATGACTGAATAATACTTCAATTTCAGAAATCTTTTTCTAGTGGAATATCTTCTCCAATACCCCTGGGAAAGGTAATAATGGACAAAATGTAAAATAGACATAGCTTTCTATTCTTAATGCTTTAAAAAATATTAAGTTTTCTAATACCATGCTTAAAAATGAACACATTAATTAGAAAGCAAATGTTTCATTGCTAACATCTTGTTTATAGTTTAGTCTTTACATTGATACAGCTGTAGTCAATTCAGAAATCCATTTCAATTCTAATTATATTTACACTGCATTTGTATTACAGAGTCATAAGTAGCAATTTTGTTATATTAGAAGGAAAATAAAAATATTATAATATTTTTGGTATCTATTGGTTATATATAATTTCTGAAGACTTTATTTCCAGATCTTAAATATTTCCTTTATTTTATGGTTGCTAAACTATCTTATTATGCTTGAAAATTCTGTACATAAGGCATCCTGTACTATAACATTACAGGACTGATAATATAAACATAGTGAGCTCTCTGTTTCCACGGATTTCCCATCCATGAATTCAAACAGGTGAGGGTGGAACATTTTCCAAAAGAAAAAAGAAAATAAAGATGTGACTGTATTGAACATGTACCAACTTGATTTCTTGCCATCATTCTCTAAACAATAAAGTCTAAAAACTATTTATACACTACTGGCATTGCATTAAATATTAGAAATACTATAAGAGAATTCAAAGCATACTGGAGGATGTGGATGTGCATGGTTATACACAAATACTATGCCATTTTATAAACATACAGATTTGGATATCTGCTGGGGTCCTAGAACCAATCCCTCATGGATACCAAGGGACAACTGTAGAGGAGTTTGAGAAACAAATGAGCTAGACCACTTTCAGGGTTATTGTTGTCATTAAAAATAAAATTACTTTCTTTTACCAAATATGGGGATTATAGATATATGATATATGGAAAAAAAAAAAAAAAAA
>NW_026000016.1:41446770-41453070 GCF_001458135.2 Marmota marmota marmota
TTTTTACATATATATATATATTTTTTTTTTTTTCCTTTCATGCAAGTAGAGCAGTATAGAGACTGGGTACCAAAGAATCTACAGCAAAAAAAAAAAAAAAGAAAAAAGAAAAAATCTCAGAATAATAAGTAAACAATAAATGTATAAGCTTACTACTATTTACATTTGTAGCAAAACAGTGAAATGCTAAGGTGCATATCTAACAAAATATGTACAAAATCTATATGAGCAAAAATTCAGAACTGATGAAATATCAGAAATTTAGATCTAAATATACCATGGTCATGTATGTTTAAGAAGACTCAAAATTATCAAGACGTCAATTCTTTATTTTGATTCAATCCAATCTCAATCAAAATCTCACCAATTACTTTGGATATCAGCAAACTGATGCTAACATTATACAAAAAAGCAAAGGACCCAGAATAGTCAACACAAGGAACATATTATGTTAAATAGATGTTACATATTTTGGCTAAAAAGTAAAATAATATAGACATTCTATTGACTAATTATAAGCATTATTTTCATTATATACTAACTAAATGGGCTTGGAAGAAAAATGTGTGTATTATTTGTTCCCAAAGAGAAGTTTCTAGGACTCATTATTAAGATAAAGCTATACCTTGGTAAGGTACATGGATACAAAATAGAGTGATGCTGTATGCCACAATGTCCCATGCAGTGGAAGACTACAAGTCTCTAATACAAAATGAAGACAGCAAGATGCATAGAACTAGAGTCTTGTCCCTTTCAGAACAAAGAAGGATTTCAATTATGTTTCAGTCTTATGCTGAATGTAGCAAAGAGATTCACAGGTAGTAACGAGATGCTAAATGTTTTTTAAATCAAATATAGTCGGCTTTCTGTATCTATGAATTCTACATTATCAAATTCAACCAAGAGATTGAAAATATTCCAGAAAAAAAAGTGTCTGTTCTGAACATGTACAGACTTTTCCTATCATCATTATTCCTTCAACAATACAGTATAATAATCATTTATACAGCACTTATATTGTGTTAGGTATTATAAGTAATTTAGAAAATTGAAATATACAGGAAGACATACATAGATAATATGCAAATCATATACATTGCAGATTTTGGTATTTACAAAGGGGTCCTGGAATCAATCATCTTTGGATATTAACAACATTAGAAAAAGAATTCTAATATATAATCATTGAAGACTTTGTCATATTTTTCCTTCTTCCTTTAAAATGTTACTAGAAATGTTTAAGTTAAAAAAATTGGTCAGGATACTATACCTGAATGACCGTTGCTGCTTTATTCTGTACATTTTCCAGTTTTTCCTTTTTTAACATTAATAATTTTCTTTGTGCTAAGACTCTTCTCCAATATTTCTGAATGACCAGTGTTGCATTAATCTTTCTTTTCACTTGTTGTTTGGTTAGAAAATTTATTACAGCTGACTGAATAATTCTTGCAGCTTTATCTCTCTCCTTAAAAAACAAAACCAGCAAATGTGAATTAAATACTTAATTATTTAAGACTTTATTCCTTATATGATAATTAATTTTTTTAAGTTAATTAAGTTACTACAGGACTTTGGGCAAGAGCAAATTATTTCAGTTATTATTCTTTCTAAGTCAGACACTGTGTAGGAAAGCAGGTTATGTTTTGTAGTTGCCAAAATGTTAGTTGTTTTAGATAGCTACTGAAAACTGGCCATAAATATAAATTTACTGTAATTAAAAATTGAGGAGCAATAATGAATGTAACCTATTTCTGAAATATATATGATAAATTTTATTAGACAACGACTATTTGTTCTATTATTGATGGTTTTCTAAATATTAAGTATAATATTGGTTAGTAGGTAGGAAGATAAAAGGGTTAAAATAATCTGTTCTGTTCGACTGGTCAAGAGACCATTTCTCAGATTATTAAAAATGGCATTTTTCCCAGAACCTAAGAATGAAGCTATTTTATGTTAATGAAAAATTTTGTACTGTTGGGATCACAAAAGAAAGCAATAAATAACATCTCTATCCCTGTGTCCAGATCTTAAACATTTTGAAAAATAAAATAATGGACACCAAAGTACTGCTTTATAAAGGATAAACTGAAAGATGGTCTCAGGACAAACAAAATGGTCTTGTTAATTACTGCAAAATCAGACACTTGATGTCCAGACCCAGTCAACACTAGCACTAGCATAAGCCTCACAGAGCACAACTTGAAAAAATCAAAAGGAGAGTCCTGCTGAAAAAAGAGCTGAGTCAAGCATCCCTAAGTTATTCGTCACAAATTTACAAAGCAGACAACATTATTCCCCATGCCCTAGGGCAGACTAAGTGAAAGGGTGGACAGAGGTGGAAAGGTGTCAAATTAAGGAAATAGTAGTGATTAGAATATTCACACCATGTCACCTCAAAATACATACATGCAATTATTAAATTTATCTTTTTAACTTCATATATTAGTAAATATAAAATTCACATCAAGAACCAATCAACTGGAGGCTGTATAGTAGCTCAGTGATAAAACATTAGCCAAGTATGTCCTGGGTTTGATCAACAGCACAATTAAAAAAACAACAACAACAAAAAAAACACTAGCATATTTTAAAGTACAATTCATATGTCTTCATTTTCTAGGATTACCTCATAGAGCTTTAGTTCTGTTTTTATTTTATATTTTCTCCATGTTGTCTGTATAAGTCGAGCAGCTCTTATTTCTTTACGAAGATCTAAAAGCCTTGCACAAAGAAATGACAAATAGGTAATAACCACCTAAAAAAACACAAAAGATGAATACAGATGACCAATAGAGAATATATACTCACTGTTATATTCTGAGACTTATTAAGAGTTTAAGAAACCCTTATTTACCTTTTCATCTGGAATTGTATTTGACATATCTGAATGATGAATCATAGCAGGTATTCCACCAAGGTCTCTAACTGCAGACCTGACCAAATAAAAATTTTTCTTTTCATTTTCCAGAAGTTCTTTGTGGAGTTCTGAAGTATTTTCTATGAAAGAAAGAAAGAAAGAAAGAGAGAGAGAGAGAGAGAGAGAGAGAGAGAGAGAGAGAGAGAGAAAGAGAGAGAGAAATTAGAATGCTATTGCCCAAAATCAGACATGGCAAAGAACCAGAAAGGTTGATCAACAAAAAAGAACTAACCAGGATCAAATGATTTAAGAGATATGTCCAGAGTACTGTCGTCGGATTCAGAGGAAGAATTTAATACCACTGAACCAGTTTGTGTGCATTCCACAGTTTGAGTAGTACGCTGACATATAGCATCAAAAGGCACATAGCAAGGATGGTAGTGATGGATAAGGTAACATAACACACGGCCATCTGAGAAAGACACTGTAAAATTCTCTACCTGATTGGAAATACCAGAAAAATAATTAATTGTTTTTAAATACTCATATAAGCTTTCATAGAACATTATATCCTTTTAGTAGTTAAAGAGTGTCACACTAATTGTTAAGAGAATCTAGTATTCCATATGCACAGCCAAATTCTCAAATATTAAATCCTAACCATTTCAAAAGTAGGATTTTATATTATTACTGTCTTGGATTAGATAGTATCAATCAAAACTTCATGTCCTTCCCACAACCTCAGGATGTGACCTTATTTGGAAACAAGGTCATTATAGATATAATTAAGTGACATGGGGTCATACAAGTAGGGTGAGTTCTTAATCCATTATGACTGGTGTCCTTTTAAGAAGAAAGAGACACACAGACAGAAACACAAGGAGAACACCATAAGATGGGAAGAGGCAGAGACTGAAATAATGCACAGATGATTCAAAAACTACCAAGCACTGCTGGCAACCACCAGTACTTAAGAACATGACACAGTTCCCTAGAGACTTTAGTGAGAGCATGTTCCCGTCTCAGGCATGGTATCAGACTTCAAGTCTCTAGAGCTGTGACTAGAATAAAGGTCTAGTTTGCAGTAATTTGTTATAGCTCTCTTAAGAAAATACAGTAATTATAGTCAATTCTCATTATCCATGAACACTGAATAGGGAATACTGACCACTTCTCGGGGGGAAAGACACAGTTAAGTTGCTGTGAGCCTCTGGTCCCAACATTTCATCAATCCGTAGATGGCATTGTTCTATGTATGTTTCTGGTTCAGTCAGAAACAAAGCATGGCCAACAGCATTATATACTCAATGCCTAAACAAAGTTTACTTAATGTACATACTTTGCTTGGAACATCACAGTTTTCTCTTATGAATACTGCATATGCTTCTACTACACTTGATAGCCATTTTAAACAAGAATATAATAACAAAATGGACATCGTATACCAGTTCTGTATAAATGCTTAATTAAGGGCATTTTTCCCCCTTAGTGATATATAAAACTTACATCATGCATTTTCCAATTGGTGACAACTTAGATTAGTTAAAATCTAGCCTATAACAATATAATCATTCATGTGAGGAAAAGTCTGCTTTAAATCTGAAAATTACACTATTTAAGAAATGTAAGAAAATATTTTATGCATTAAGCTTAATTGACATCAACCAAAATTATTTAAAGATAGTGAATTAAAACAAAAACAACCACAAAAAAACTTTACCTTCTTATTATAGAAGGCACAAACTGCATTTACCCAGTCCATCAATAATTTCACATTTTCACTATACTGTTCAAAGAAACCACTATTTCTTTTGTCTTTTTTCTTATTAATAATAGCATCAGAGCGGCACGACACTGCAGACATTGATTTCTTTATACTGTGTGTGTATTTTAGAAAGTGAATTTCTTCCTTTAATTGCTCTAAATTAAGGGAAATATCCACCTGAAACATATAAAAAAAGGATAAATTCCTTAATTTTTAATATATTACTTTATATTTTTAATGTTTTATGGGTGCTTTATATTGTACATAATAGTGGGATTCATTGTTACATATTCATACATACCCATGACATGATTTGTCAATGCCTTTTCCTAGTACCCTTCTCCCCTTTTCCTCCTCTCCTGCCTTCTCCTTTCTTGCCTCACTTTCCTCTACTGTACTGGTCTTCTATTTTCATGAGATTCCCCACCCTATCCCCCCTTTTTTTCCCTTTGTTCTCTCTAGTTCCACATCATGTTATTTTTGACCTACAGAATTAAAGTATCTATTCTGTATTTTGATCAACTGCAGGTTAAAAAAATAAAACCTAATTAGAAATTTTAAAATCCAACAATAAAATTCCCAAAGTACAGAAAAATCTACATTTTCTTTAAGGACCTCATACATGCTAGGCAAGGCAAGCACTCTTCTACTAAGCTACATCCCCACACAGTTCCACGTATCAATGATATAAACTTGAGCTTCAGTTTCCTCACCTGTGAAGGAGACTTAACATGACCTAATACATGTGTGAGAAATATTAAAATAGAATACATACAAAAATTATCACAGGCCTGAGACAGAATAAATTCTAATAAGTGGTAGTTATTATTGTGTTTATTTGATTCAAATTCCTTTTATAAACTAGTAATCAAAATTGAAAAAAAAAAAAAACACAAAATGTGCCAAATGTATAATACCTGAAAAGCAAATACAATTTTCCAAAGCAATGCAAGAGTCTTTTCTCTGTGCCTATCCACAATATCCTTAGATAGGATTGAATTTCCTGCCAATAAAAATGCAGTCCATTAGCATGATTCATGTATATATATCCCAATATTCAATGAGAATAAGTATTTCTCTGTTCAGTTTTTACCATGTTCATCACTTAATTGAATTCCTCGTGATTTAAGAATTTGAAGAACAATGTCAACATTGTGCATTTTTTGAAGACGACTTATTGCAGGAATCCTGAGTTTCTTTGAAAGATTCCAGTTCTGTGTGAGAAGTTCCATGGTTCGCCTAGTAGTAAAGAAATTTTCAGATGAATTTGCTATGTAACAATATATATGAAAAGAAATATTCATTTAAAAATAGTTATTACCCACATAAATCCCAAGAGTTTAAAGAGAGTAAAGTCAAAAAGATTCCAAATAACTATCTCAAAACTGTATTGCTCCATAGTTAATGAGTAGCTGTTTTTCATTTTTAATTTTTAAATATGGAAATCCATGAATAAAATGATAAGAAAACTGAAGCATACACAAAAATATACGTATTAACAAAATAATAAACTTCTACAGAGAAAGACAAAAAGGAAGGAGAGGAAGGATAAGAAGAAGGAGGCATGTATTAAGGTGTGCTATAATCTATTAATCAAGTTAAGTGTTTTTTTTTGTTTTTTTATTTTAGTCATCATGGTAAATCCCATAGGCAGGTATTAGTGCCCCCCCCCCCC
>NW_026000016.1:41453739-41463995 GCF_001458135.2 Marmota marmota marmota
ATTTTTTTTTACAGAGAAAGAAACAAAGGCCCAACCAACAATAAAAAATTAAAAAAAAAAAAAAAGAAAGAAACAAAGGCCCAGAGGAAGTTAATTTAATTGATCTAATTCATCATCATATACTGCTATGACAGAAATAAGACAGCAATTAAAATCTTGTTTCATCAGTTTCCATAACTACAGTTGGTCACATTCTCTTTCTCTCTCTCTGCGTATAATAGTAATGCATACAATAAACATAGTTGAATGTCTACCTAAAAAAGACATGTACTCCGGAGCTTGAATTCAAATTCCTAATATCATCTAGGTTACCAATATTTTATCCACTACACAATAGTCAATATTTCCACAGAAAAAGCAAGCCTCATCTGATGTTGTATATAACTAAAAGGTGGCAAAATTATTTACAGATCACAGTTTCTAAAGGCTAGAAAATGACTTAAGATCATCCTAGACCAATCAATGTAGGAAACATTTCTGCAACAATAGACCAACCCATTACCAGTTTAACTGGCTGGTTTGAAATTTAAATACACATAAAAAAACATACATAATGGGGCTGGGGCTATAGCTCAGTGGTGGAGCACTTGCCTAGCATGTGTGAAACACTGGGTTTGATTCTCAGCACCACATAGAAGTAAATAAATTAAATAAAGATATTGTGCCCATCTATAACTAAATCTCTCTCTCTTTTTTTTTAACCCCCAAAGTGTTTCCTTGATAAGGGTATAACATATTGAAGAGTTCCCTAGAAATAAGACTAATGTCTCCAATCCAGAAATTCTAAAGAGACTAACTGAAGGACATGGTCAAAGCCAGGCCTTCCAAAGCTGAAATAAGCAATCCATTACTAAAATCATAGCCAATTGTGAGGGATTCCAGTTTATTATTTGGGAAATATTCTGTAATTTAAAGTCAGGCACCAAAGAGTCTATATCTCCATTTTACTCTATAAAACTTGGGCAAGTCATTCTATCACTTCATCTGATTTTAATCAAACATTAAAACAAAGTAAATGCTACTAAAGCTAGTCTGAAATGATAATGGAACTCATGAAGCTACTATTGATATAAAATGTATTTAAGTGTTTCATGTTTTAATTAGTTTCATGCTCTTTCCCAGTCTTTTTCTGAGATATCAGTAGTTCCTAACCATGTACTACAGAGCATGTACTCAAGTCACATGCCAACAGAAAAAAAGTGTGATAGGAGAAAAGTTTCTGGGCATAAAACTGATATCATTTTTTTGAAAGAGAAATCTCAATTTTTTTCAACCCTAAATTTATTCCATTACAAGAACAAAAAATATATATATTTATGAGTACAGAGTACGATGTTTTCCAAAAAATTTTAGTCTATTCCATTAGCAAAATGATTCTATTTCTTATACTTACACAAGACGCACTCCACACTGCAAATCTACAGCAAGATTTGTAACAGAAAAATCAAATTCATCAAATGGTGTCTGAACGTGGCTAACAGGCAATCCCAAAAAGCCAAGGTGACGGGAAAGATCACCTTCACCACTTAGGAAATCTCGTGAAAAAGCCAGAAGGATTTCTTTACTAGCCTACAAAGAAACAGGTTGCAGATATAATATTTCAATAGTATAACTTTTCATATAATAAAAGCAAATCCTTTTGGTCATTCTGTACATATAGACATAAAATTAATTATAGTATAAAAAGATTTTCAGTTTCATATCAAATGTTAATACTGCAAATATCATAATACATTTTCATTTTATATTCTCTTTAAAATTTGTTCATAATTAATAACATACTATAAAACCTAGCATTAATTTGATAATATACTACATCAAAATTAGGTAAGAAATTTCCCTCAAAATTAATTTCTTAGAAACATAGTTTAGTTCATTTTCATGTCAAAATTAAGAGTAATAATGATGTACTGGTGAAAGGTTAACCAACAAAAAATCAGGCAAGATAGAATTACTGATGAGATTCACTAAATAAACATTCATTCATATTATATTCTAAAATATTAGTCTCTAGAAAGTTAATGTTCTTTCTGGGCTGGGGATGTGGCTCAGTGGTAGAGTACTTGCCCCACGTGTGTGAGGCAATGAGTTTGATGCTCAGCACCACATGTAAATAAATGAATAAAATAAAGGTCCATCAACAGCTAAAAAAAAATTTAAAAAAAAACAAACAAAGTTAATGTTCTTTCTAAACAGAAAATATGCCATAAGATCAACAAAAGTCTTAAATGGGAAATTTGAAATATATAACATAAAATGAAAACTATACCTTGAATTCGGCATCTTTACAGAAGAGACAAGGATCATGATCAATAAGTCTGGAAATTTTAGCATGATCAAGGAAACAGACCAACAACAATAACTTTTTCAATGTGAACTTGGACAAAGCTTCTTCATGACCTTAGAAAAAAAATATTAAAAAAAATAATAACAAATTCATCCATGAAAGGCAAGTTTCACTTAAAACATGAAAAAAGTAGTAGCAAACAAATAAAAAAATCAATCTATGTGCCTTTCTTAGTGTTTTACATATATGAATTCAATAAACTTACACAACAACTCTACATAAGAGGTACCATTTAATATTTTCAATTCATGGATAAGGAAAATGGGCACATGAGGAGATTTAGCTGGATTCATTCAACTGACATTTAAGGAGCACCTACTATTTGCAAGCTTTGTCCTAGGCACTATATATACAGTAGCAAAGCATGACAAATATAATCTGAATAGGATTTATAACCTACTGGAGGGAGAAGATGGATAGAGACAACAAATAGTAGTAACAATTATACATAGTAAAGAGGAGTAATGGGAATAAGAGAAAGGAAGGCAGTGGAAACAGACCTATTTAGACTGGTTTCTTTAAGAAAATAAAACACAAATAGAAACAGGAAGAATAACTAGAAGCCATTTGTGCATAGTGTGGAGAAAATGCAAAGGAAGCAGCAATGTTTACCATCTCTGTATAAATGAGGAACAGTAGGGTGTCTATATTCAGCTGCTATATCAGGATTCCAAAGCAAGCGATTCAGAATAAACATAGCCAACCCTGTGACATCACTATTGTCTTCCAAAGATATGAGTTCACCATAAATTGTCTAAAAACAAAAAATTAAAACCTAAAGTCAGAATCATACTACCTCAAAAAAGGAATGAAACGCTATTGGAGAAGAGTAGACAACAATCTTCTAAAGAACTGGTAATAGTCTATATCCTAAACAGTAAGGAAATGACATAGTCATTCAGTAAATAACCCTTTAAAACTGTAAATATATACTTTATGCATTTTTAAGTGTTTACTTCACAACAAAAAAAGACAAAACTTAGAACTTAGATAAATTTTTAATCATCTGACAAAGAGCATTTACATTTATGTTTAAAATTTTTCCTTTAAGTTAAAGGAATATTACAGGTATATACCACTGCTGGGGGCAGTGGTATATACCTGTAATCTCATTTACTTGGAGGCTAAGGCAGGAGGATCACAAATTTGAGGCCAGCCTCAGCAACTTAGCAAGACCCAGTCTAAACAAAAAATAAAAAGTATTGGAGTAGAGTACTGCTGGATTCAATCTCCAGTACCAAAAATTTTAAAAAGTATAGGAACATTGTTCAAATTTAATTATAACCATGCCACTACAGATATCATGAAAGTATAACAGAACCCTAATTATTCAAAATTTTATAATAATTAACAAGTACTATGTAATAACTCAAATCTGGATGACGTTTTTTAAAGTAGTAGTCCATCAAATAATTGGAAAGTTGTGATTTGGCTCAGACAGTTGTAGGTACAAGGCTTGACCAATTACTGGCATTTTACAAGTCACTTAATATCATAGCTTTCACTTTGTTAGAGAAGTAAAAATAATAATACACATCTCATTGAGTTTTAAAGAGACTTAAATTAGAAAATATGTTTTAAACAGCCTAGTCTTTTCATTTATAAGTGTTCAAAAATTAGTTTACTATACTATAGGTTCATTACAGCCAAGACCACATTATGTATACTTAAAAGACTACAGAAGTAGCTGGGCATGGTGGTGACACAACTGTAATCCCAAGTGGCTTGGAAGGCTGAGGCAGTTTGAGGCCAGCCTTAGTAATTAAGCAAGGCCCTAAACAAGTTAGCAAGACCTTGTCTCAAAATAAAAAATAAAAAAGGGTGTAGGTGTGGCTCAATAGTAAAGTGTTCAATCTCCAATTTTATTAAAGAATATTCTAAGTACATAATTGAAAAATAAACTGTTTAAAACTAAAACATATGCTCACCTCTAGGCCAATTCGAAGCCACAAAGGATTATAGGATAATAGCCAGTTCAAGACTTTCTGACGTTCTCCTGAAATATAGATCAAAAGAAAGACAAGTTCAGATCACTAATTAAATAAAGAGGATAAAATTCCATGGAAAAGATATCAGTGGGAAAAAAAAGAATAATCACTTATATGAAGCAAATTGTCTATATGAAAAATGCTTCTATTCCTAACTATACATGATTATATTTATCTATGTGAGATTTTGGGCAGAAAAGCTAAAGCAAGTAAATTTAGCTTTGAAACAAAAAATATCTCTATCTATCTATCTATACACACACATACACACACACACGAAATGAAATCAGTGTCTGGAAGAGATAATTTTACTTTTATATTTATTGTAGCATTATTCACTGTAGCCAAGATGTGGAAACAAACTAAGTATCCATCAATGAAAGAAAGAATAAAGAAAATGTGTTGTGTCTATACACATAATGAAATACTATTCAGCCTCTAAGATGAAGGAAATACTGTCTTTTTTCACAACATGGATAAGCCTGTAGGACATTATGTTAAGTGCAATAAGCCAGGAAAGGAAAAACAATCACTGTATTATCTTGCTTGCACATGTAATCTAAAAACATTGAATTCACAGAAGCAGAGAGAATGGTGGTTGCCAAGGGCTGAGGAGATGCTTATCAAAAGGGTATAAAGTTTCATTTATGCAAGATGAATAAGTTCTAGAGATCTACTCTATAGTATTGTGATTATAGTTATCAAAGCTGAATTACAAACTTGAAATCTGTTAAGAATACATCTTAAATGTCCTCAACCAACCCATCCTCCCCACAAGCGTAACTATGTAAGGTGCTAGATATGTTAATCAGCTACATTGTAGTTATCATCTTACAATATATATGCATATCAACATCACACTGTACATCTTAAATATATACAATTTTTATCTGTCAATTATACTTCCTTCAATAAAACTGGGGGCAGGGACTAAATGCAAAATTTAAAAAATTAATCAATAACCTTCTTACCAATATCTTTCCAGAGGTGTTTATCTTTTCGAACAATTAACCGCCTATTTTCAATTTCAATTTCAAGCTTTTTAATAGCTTTAACCATTTTTTCAGATGTAAATAAACAGCATGCTGTGCGGCGTAATCTATTCAATCTGCACCGTGCAGTATAAGCTCTGAGAGACATTTCATCTTTTGTAGGCGCTCTAGGAACACTTATTTTATGTTGATTCTCCACTCCCAAAAGAAGAGTAGCAGCATTTACTGGGTAAAAAAAAAAAAAAAAAGGATAAATGTTTCTGGTTAAAAAATATCATAAATTCTTAAATTCAGCAATAAAATCCAACTTAAGATGATAAAAATGGAATCCATTTCCAACTCCTTCCAAGTTTTCTTCTGATTCTCTAATCTTAAAATGTAGTTGTCATCATTCACTAAGTACCTTGGGCCAGTATATCTCTATAACCTGTTAGCACTACCTGTTACCACCAACATTTTAAATATTAGCTTCTCTAATCCAGAATATTAAATGACCTTTGAACTGGCTTATTTTCCATCATTTTTATAAATTAATTAAATAAAGTTAAGCTCCTAAAGAATGTGATTTTTGCTCAGATCCAAGATGGTAGACCAGAGGGAGGCAGCATTCTGTGCCCCAGGCCTCAGCTTTAGAAAAGGACTTCTGACTCCTGACTACTTGCTCATGCAGGTCACAAGGTGCCTTAGTGGAACCACGGGCATCAGCACCAGCGCAGAATTCCCAGACGCCGCTCCCACGAAGTACACTCAGCTGCTACCCATGCAGGAACTCCAGCTACCACTCCCATGTGGACCCCCATCTTCCAGTGTGGGGCTCCCTCGGTCGCCTCCATCTTGGGACTCGGCAGCTACTGCCTTAGTCCCCTACTTGTGCTAGCCGGCCTGCACCTGGGGGCATCAGAAGCTCTGAAAAAAAGCTGAGAGCTGCAACACTGCATGCTACAGAGCTCATCTGAACCAATCACAACACATCTCCTGGCTATCCCACCCCATCCCAGAAAGCAGCTGCCTCCATCTTGGGTTATCTTCATCACCATCGTTAGTTGGGGCAACTACCAGTTTGGAACACCAAATAGCCACGTACCCATAGTTTTCTAATTCCTCCCAATCGCCAGCAGCTGCTAACTTGGAACAGTGCAATAAAAAACAGCCCTCTGTGACAGCCACCAGAGTGCAACATACAAGAACCTCTGGAGAAAGGCTCCTGATTAGGCAGTAGAAAGGGAGAGGGTGAGGGAGATACACTTTAGAGACTAATTTAGAGGGCAGGAACTGTGAGGTCTACAGGTGAGATAAGGAGATAAGACCCAGCACCCACATGACAGGAGCAGATAGATGCCAAAGGAGATCCTTGAGGTGCAGTCTCCCGACTGGAGTGCCAAACCCAACTTCCAGGTGCCCTGCACACAAGACCAACCCTCACACCCTGGTAACCCCCACCATTATGAGGGCAGAGATACTAACTAAGAACAGACAACCCCACCTACTGGATGAGAAGGGAAGCAGGAAAGATTCTCATCCCCAACCAAAACAATCCTTATTTCTTCCTTTGAGATTTTTTTTCTTTCTTCTCCCTCTTTATTCTCCTGCCCTCACATCCCCAACATATGTGAAAGCAAGTACTTTGCATGAATTAGGATATTGAGGACTCGTAACTGAATAGTATATTACAGTTGTGTTGTATATTCTTTTTTTTCTTTCTCTCCAATTTTTATTATTTTAACATTTTTAAATTTTTCTTAATATACATGTGTTTGTTTTATGTATTCTATGTCTTTCCTCTTACTTGTCTACCCCAAATTACTACCTCTCTATTCTCCTGCTACTAACATTCTTCTTTAGATTTCTCTTTCACACATCCTAAGATTAACTCTATATCCTCATCTCATACCTCCTCAACATATCTTCCTACACCTCACCCCGGGTTCTTTGCCCACCATCAGAAATTGTAAACCCTTTTACAAACCTACTGATTATATTATAGATAATACTTGAATTTACCATTTCTGTACACTGTGACCAAACTGTAAATATCTTAATAACAAATATTTGTTTTTAGGTGGTATTTTGTTTATATTTGTTAACATTGTCCTTTCCCTCAGGAGAGGTATTGGAACCCTACAGGGGCACTATAAGCCTATGGGATAAAAATGATAACGCCTTGGATCCACAGAGCTAAAAAGGAAGACACAAAAGCAACATGAAAAGACAAGGGAAGAAGGTGCCACAAACAAATGAAGATACCACATTATTAGAATCCATGGCCAGCACAGCAGATGAAATGACAGAGAAGGAGTTCAGGATGTATATAGTTAAAATGTTTTGTGAATTAAAGGATGATATAAGAGAGCAAATACAGGCAGCAAAAAAAATCATCTTGACAAAGAGCCACATAAGCAAATGCAGGAAGCAAAAGATTACTTCAATAGGGAGATAGAGGTTCTAAAGAAAAACCAAACAAAAATCCTTGAAATGAGAGGCTGAGGATGTGGCTCAAGCAGCAGCGCGTTCACCTGGGCATACGCTGGGTTTGATCCTCAGCACCACATAAAAAAAAATAAAGATGTGTCCACCGAAAACTAAAAAATATTAAAAATTCATTCTCTCTCTCTCTCTCTCTCAAAAAAAAAAAAAAATCCTTGAAATGAAAGAAACAAATTAAAAGTTCAATTGAAAGCATCACCAACAGATTAGACCACTTGGAAGACAGGACCTCGGACAATGAAGAAAAAATATATAATCTTGAAAAGAATGTAGACCACACAGTGAAAATAGTAAGAAACCATGAGCAGAACATTCAAGAAATATGGGATAGCATAAAAAGACCAAATTTAAGACTTATTGGGATAGAGGAAGGCATAGTTCCAAAACAAAGGAATGAACAATCTATTCAATGAAATAATGCAGAAAAATTTTCAAACATAAAGAACGAATTGGAAAACCAAATTCAAGAGGTTTACAGGACACCAAATGTACAAAATCACAACAGATTCACACCAAGGCACATTATAATAAAAATGCCTAACATACAGAATAAGGAGAGAATATTAAAAGCCACGAGAGAAAGGAATCAGATTACATATAGGGGGACCCAATTAGGTTATGTGCAGATTTTTCAACCCAGACCCTGAAAGCTAGAAGATCCTATAACAACATATATCAAGCTTTGAAAAAAAAAAAAAAATGGATGCCAACTAAGAATTTTGTATCCAGCAAAAAACTAAGCTTTAGATTTGCTGATGAAATAAATATCTTCCATGATAAACAAAAGTCAAAAGAATTTACAGCTAGAAAACCTCTACTACAGAACATCCTTGGCAAACTATTTTATGAAGAGAAAATGAAAAACAACAATAAAAATCAGCAAAGGTAGGTATTACACTAAAGGAAAAGCTAATCAAAGGAAAACCAAGTCAAGTTAAATAACAAAAATAAACAAAAGTGGCTGGGAATACAAATCATATCTCAATAATAACCCTGATGTTAATGGCCTATATTCACTAATCAAAAGACATAGGCTAGCTGATTGGATCAAAAAAAGACTGAACAATATTCTGTTTTCAAGAGACTCATTTCATAGGAAAAGATATACATAGACTGAAGGTAAAAGGTTGGGAAAAATCATACCACTCACATGGATTGCAGAAGCAAGCAGGGGTTTCCATCCTCATATCAAATAAAGTAGACTTTAGCTAAAGTTAATCAAAAGGGACAAACAAGAACATTTCATACTGCTCAAGTGAACCATATACCAACCAGACATAACAATTTTAAATATATATGCCCCAAATAATGGAGCATTTATGTTCATCAAACAAACTCTTCTCAAGTTCAAGAGTCAAACTGACCACAACATAATAATTTTGGTGACTTTAACACACCTCTTACACCACTGGATAGGTCTTCCAAACAAAAGCTGAACAAAGAAAATATAGGACTCAATAATATACTCAATAACCTAGACTTAATTGACATATATAGAATATTTCATCCTTCAATGAGAAAATATACTTTCTTCTCTAAACACACATGGATCCTTCTCTAAAACAGACCATATATTATGCCACAAAGTAACTGTTAACAAATACAAAAAAGTAGAGATACTACCCTGCATTCTATCAGATCATACTGGAATGAAATTAGAAATTAATGATAAAATAAGAAATACAAACTATTCCAATAACTGGAGACTAAATAATATGCTACTAAATGAACAATGAGTTGCGAAAGACATCAAGGAGGAGATTAAAAAATTCTTAGAGGTAAATGAGAACACAGATACAACATATCAAAATCTCTGGAACACTATGAAAGCAGTTCTAAGAAAAGTTCATTGCATGGAGTTCATTCCATAAAAGAAGAAAAAGTCAACAAATAAATGACTTAACATTACATCTCAAAGCCTTAGAAAAAGAACAACAAATCAACACCAAAAGCAATAGAAGACATATTTAAGGAAATATTTAAAATCACAGCCAAAATCAATGAAATTGAAACAAAAGAAACAATTGAAAATATTAACAGAACTCATCACCATCTCTAGCAGTCAGAGAAATGCAAATCAAAACCACCCTAAGATACCATCTCACTCCAGTAAGATTGGCAGCCAGTATGAAGTCAAACAACAACAAGTGCTGGCGAGGATGTGGGGAAAAGGATACTCTTGTACACTGCTGGTGGGACTGCAAACTGGTGCAGCCAATTTGGAAAGCAGTATGGAGATTCCTGGGAAAGCTGGGAATGGAACCACCACTTGACCCAGCTATTGCCCTTCTCGGACTATTCCCTGAAGACCTTAAAAGAGCGTACTACAGGGATACTGCCACATCGATGTTCATAGCAGCACAATTCACAATTGCTAGACTGTGGAACCAACCCAGATGCCCTTCAATAGATGAATGGATAAAAAAAAATGTGGCATTTATACAC
>NW_026000016.1:41468637-41821735 GCF_001458135.2 Marmota marmota marmota
GATGGCGCTGGCTCCGCTGTGGTCTGTGACAAACAACTCCTTGTTTGGGAGAGTTGGCGCATGACTTTTCATCACTCTATGAGAAAGCTCCACGTGGCTGCTTTGCATTGGGGCTTGAGATGCTTTATTAAGGCTGGGAGGGGCATCCGAGAAAAGAAGAAGAACTATCAGGGGCCTGAATAAAAACTGCTGAAAGAAGATTCTTGGGTTGCGTCTTTCTTGCGGGCAAGAAGTCGCGACAAGAGGGGGCGCAACAATAGGGCATTATGTAAAAATGTGGATGTGTAACCGATGTGATTCTGCAATCTGTATTTGGGGTAAAATTGGGAGTTCATAACCAACTTGAATCTAATGTATGAAATATGATATGTCAAGAGCTTTGTAATGTTTTGAACAACCAATAAAAAAAGAAGAAAATATTAACAGAACAAAAACTTGGTTCTTCGAAAAAATAAATAAAATTAACAAACCCTTAGCCATGCTGACAAAGAGAGGAGAGAGAAAATTCAAATTACTAATGAACGTGATGAAAAAGGAAATATCACAACAGACACTACAGAAATACAGAAGATAATTAGATATTATTTTAAAAACTTGTACTCCAATATAATAGAGAATATCAAAGGCACTGACAAATTTCTAGAGACATATGACTTGCCCAAGTTGAATATCAGGATGATATACATAATTTAAACATATTAATAGGAGACGCCATCAGAAGCCTACCAACCAAAAAAAGCCCAGGACCAGATGAATACACAATTGAGTTCTAAAGAACTAATACCAATACTCTATAAATTATTCTGTGAAATAGAAAAAGAAGGAGCACTTCCAAATTCATTCTGTGAGGCCAATATCACCCTCATTCCAAAACCAGGCAAAGACACATCGAAGAAATAAAACTTCAGACCAATATCTCTAATGAACACAGATGCAAAAATTCTCAATAAGATTCTGGCAAATTGAATACAAAAACATATCAAAAAGATAATGTACCAAGATCAAGTGGGTTTCATACCAGGGATGCAAGGCTGACTCAATATATGGAAATCAATAAATGCAATTCATTACATCAATAGACTTAAAGAATCATATGATCATCTCAATAGATGCAAAATAAGCATTTGACAAAATACAGTACCTATACATGTTCAAAGCACTAGAAAAATAGGGATAACAGGAATATATCTCAACATCATAAAAGCTATCTATGATAAGCCTAAGCCCCAGGCCAACATCATTTGAAATGGAGAAACAGTAAAGGCATTTCCTCTAAAAACTGGAACAAGACAGGGATGCCCTCTTTCACCACTTCTATTTAACATAGTTCTTGGAACACTGGTCAGAGGAATTAGATGAAAGAAATTAAAGGGATACAGATAGGAAAAGAAGAACTCAAATTAGCACTATTTGCCTATGATTCTTCTATACCTAGAAGATCCAAAAAACTCCACCAGAAAACTAGTAAAATGAATTCAGCAAAGTACCAGGATACAAAATCAATTCCCATAAATCAAATGCATTTCTGTACATCGGTGACAAATCCTCTGAAAGGGAAATGAGAAAAACTATCCTGTTTACAATAACCTCAAAAAGAGAATAAAATACTTGAGAATCAAAATTTAATAAAGGAGGTGCAAGACCTCTACAACGAAAACTATAGAACGCTAAAGAAAGAAATTAAAGAAGACCTTAGAAGACAGAAAGATCTACCTTGTTCTTGGATAGGCAGAATTAACATTGTCAAAATGATCATACTACCAAAAGCACTATACAGATTTAATGCAATTCTAATCATAATCCCAATGATACTCCTCATAGAAATAGAAAAAGAAGTCATGAAATTCATCTGGAAAAATAATAGCAAAAGCAGTCCTTAGAAAGAAGAGTGAAGCAGGTGGCATCACTATACCAGAACTCAAACTTAAACTATACTACAGAGCAATATTAACAAAAGCAGCATGGTATTGGCACCAAAACAGACTGGTAGACCAATGGTACAGAATAGAGAACACAGAATCATATGATTACAATTATATTAGACAAAGGCGCCAAAAATATACATTGGAGAAAAGATAGCTTCTTCAACAAATGTTGATGGGAAAACTAGAAATCGATAGGCAACAAAATGAAATTAAACCCCTATCTCTCACCATGCACAAAACTTAACTCAAAATGGATCAAGGAACTAGGAATTAAACCAGAGACTCTGCATCTAATAGAAGAAATCCTACACGTTTCTCTGGTAAATGTGAAATATGGTCTGTTTGAACATTGCAACAATGGGGAAATCACCGTTTTGTAAGATTACACAATGGTTTGATAACTAAAATCATTTTGGTTATCTGAAATGGATTCCTATAATTTCTATGAAGAATACACAAAAGTTAGATTTCTTTCTCTTTCAGAAGAAAATGCTTCAAATGTTTCAAAGTGTCATGCTTCTACCTTATCCCACACCCAAGTCTTCTCTTCCAGAATAAACACTGCAGTGTTTTAAAATTTCATCTGAATTGTCTCTCACAGTCCCTGTACTATGCAGTTTTCTGACCTACTCCTTAAACTAAGGTATTAACAGTGGAGTCAATACATCCAAAATGTTCAGGCCACAAAGGACTGCTTACATTGGCTGATAAAATGATAGAATGGAAGGTAAAAAGAAAAAGCAAGTTTCAGTACTTTTAGTACAGAAAATCTATTCATGTCAACCTATGTAAGAAAAATTACCTACACAATCTTAAAAACTTAGGTCAATAAATTAGTGAAATATAACGTAATAAGTAAAGTATATATAATTAAAGAATGACAAATCCTGTCAAATTTTGGTCTGCTAAAACAAGAGTATTATTAAATTTAAACATTAACTTAATGTTTACCTTCAGAAATACTTGTTTTTACAGTGAAGTCATCCGGAGTTAATATAAAATTTAGCCACCAAGTGAATCCTTGTTCCTGTTTTTCCTTCCAGCGCTCATCATAAAACATGTTTTTTGCAGCAAATGGCATTGGGTGTCTAGGAATATCTAAGAATACAACTAGATTATTACATATGAAAATTTCTAGTAAATTACTGTACAATATATAGAAAAATAACTTTTTTTTTTAAACTAATGAAACCATAATAAAAAAACTGAACAATATTTGCTTTTCACTACTTGCTGCAAAGACTTGAAAACATTTTGGGTATGAAATGTGATCAAGCAAAATGATAGGGAGTAAAACAAAATTCCCTGATTATTTAAAAATCCTAACCTACCATGAAGCAATTTCAGTAAAATCTGATAGAATACCTTAATTATAATTTGCATACACGCTTTAAAAATTCTTCAAGGCCTTTATTCAATTTTTTTAAAAAACTCATTTCCATTTGAAATGAAATTGATGCTTCATTCCATGTCACTTTTTCAGATTAAATATAATAAACTATATTTTCAGTTTAAATATAATAAGCACTTACCTGCTTTTAATGGTTTTATGAAGGTCAAATTAGACTGTGCCACAGCAACAATGGGTTTTATCCTTTTGTTTGTTTTAGAAATAGGCGTTTTGAATGCCATTGAATCTAAAATACATTAGAAAACAAAATTAATAGCATTAAAAATAAAATTCCCAAAGTTGGTAGCTCATTTAAAATTAAAAGTATGGGTTCTTCATAATCATATTCATTTAGCAAATACTTAATAATTACTATGCTTCAGATACTAATATTACGAACTTAGTGGTCAATGAAACCAACATCTAGAATATACAGACCAAAGAAACACATTTAATTTTTGTCTACAGAAGTTACTGTCCAGATTTAACCACAATTGACTATGTGCATATATTCCAGACTGTGTTAGGTACAGGGAAAATACAGAATAGAAAGATAATTGTCACAGCTTATAGGCAGTTAAGTCTAATACAGAAAAAGTTTAAAAAGGGCATAAAAGACCTTCTGGATGAAAATATACATGTGCTAACTCCTAAAATGAATATTAAGCACAAGGGATATGGCTTGCTGACAAAACTATAACAAGGATACAACAAAGAATAAACACATATAAGAAATTACATAAAAGAAGTTGGAAGAGGAAGGGAAGAGTTCAACAATATTAATAATAGTGGCAGCTAATAATTGAATATACTATGCCAAGAGCTATTAAGTATCAATCTTTCACTCATATAATTATCACAATAAATCTATGAAAACAGTACTATAATTATCCAAAATTTACATAATTAGGATTCTAGGGCTTAGAGGTCACATAAGTTAGGAAGCAGCAGGGGTTTGAACCTGGGTAGTCAAGTTCTAGAGCCTGCACTATTAACAAGTTTGAAGTACCCTCTATTTCAGTGACAGATTTTGTTCCAAGAAATAACACCTTCATCTTTATTTTTGAAAATAGTATAAGCAAGAAAATGAATGGGGTTATGACTAAAGATAAAAAAATACCAGGTAGTTATTAGCCAAGTTAGATATGAGAAAATAATTTTTAACAAAGGTAGGAAACACAGCAGAGTTGTTTTAATAGTCGAAACAATAAGTCTTAATACCAACTCACTAGGAAAGTGGTGAAGAATGAGAACAGACTGATTCCCAAGTATATAGCTCACATGATTAATAAATAGCAAGTAATTATAAAGGAAAAGGCAATAAAATTCATAGTAGCAAATACCTATAGGAGTAGCAGTTCACTCTCTCAAAAGCAGGTTTCATACCAGCATATTCTGCTACTAAATGTAAGCATCTTTCCTAATTAGAGCAAACTATAGCCCATGTGTAAAATCCAGCACAATCTTCTTTTGTATGTTCTATAAGCAAAGAATAGTTTTTACATTTGTAAATGAATGGGGGGAAATGAAGTGAATAATATTTGATGACATAAAAACTACATGAAATTCAAATTTCAGCGACTATAAATAAAAAATTATTAGAACACAGGCACATTGTTAATGGCAGAGCTAAATAGTTGTGATAGAAATATGGCCTGCATAGCCAAAAATATTTATTATCTGAACCATGAAAGAAAAAGGGGCTGGGGTTGTAGTAGGCAAGTGAAAGAGCACTTGCCTAGCATGTGTGAAGCCCTGGGTTCGATCCTCAGCACCACATAAAAATAAATAAATAAGATAAAGGTATTTAAAAAGTTATTTTTTAAAAATCCCTGGAAAAAAAAAAAAAAAAAAAAAAATCTGCTTACTCTTGTTTTAGATGAATCTCAAATCTATACCTATTATGAAGATAAGGAACATGATCAAGTTATAACATTTATTAAGTTATAATTTTCTTTTTATTTGAACATTTAAAACATAATAGGGAGACTCACTTTGCAACCTTCAACAAGCTAGTCCTCCGCATTGAAATCATTTTATTCATTAGGAAGCCTGCATTAGTACCTTATCATATTCTTTGCCATTCATACAACATCTCTGCTTTTATGCTTCAATAATTCCCTGGGCAGAGCTTAATCATTAAAACTGGGAGTAGCTTGAGGATACAAATTATATTTTTTCCCTGGGAAAACAGAGCCTAAACAATGTATGAACACTTAATATGTGCTTTATTAAGGGGCCTCATTAGTGTTGAAGAAATATATCTGGAGAATTGTTTGTCAGAAGAGAAAGAAGCAAGAGCAGATCTTAGTGAATTACTGGCTCTTCTATGGGCTCATATATCAGATACCAAATATGTACAGTTCTCTCTAAACCTAACAAAGAGGTTCAACCACATGGCCGCCTCAAAAACAGGTACGGGTTTGAGTGTCAAAAATTCAGTGGTCTTTGTTCATTCATTCATTCACGAATTCATTCTGTTCATTTGTTGTAAACCTTGCAGGAGACCAAAATGGATATGTTTCTTAGAATCAAATAATTTGTTATTGGATCAGAACATATCTACAAAAAAACAGTAAAGCAAGAAATAGAACTAACAGGTAGGTTCAAGATGTCACATAAGCTGTATTTAGTTTCTAAGGGAATATAATTAGAGGGAAATTCATTAGAGAACAGTATTAACAAAAGTTGGTTATAGTACTTGAAATAAAGGATTGAATTAATGAGAGAAAAACAGATATGAATGTTAGTAAGAGGATACACAGACAGAATGGTGAATAAAGATATCTGGCTAGATAAACAGAGATCATATAACTGATGACCTAAAATGACAGAATAATAATTTTGTAAATCATCTGATAACAGTACAGCACCATTGGAGTTTCCTGAGCAAGGAAGAAAAACACCACATAGTGGAAAATTAGAAGAGTTGTTTTAATAATTATACACTGGCACAGAACTTTGAAGCCAGTGAATCCCATTGTGCTATCACTATAATCCTTGGTCGTTACCCCAAATAAAAACTTTTATTTAGCTTTTCTTCCATTTAAACCCCAATAGTTTGACAAGAATGGTGGAAAAAAAAAAAAAAAAAAACATTTATGTTGTAGCTAGGTAAACCTAAGTTTAAACTGTGACTCTAAATATTCGGTAGCGTTTGAGAACCTGGGTCAAGTCACTGTTTTGAACATGATACGATGATGAGTGAACTAAATAAAAAGGTCATTCTAGTTAGAGAAAACAACAAACTAAAAATACCCTGAGGACAGAGCATATTTGAAGTTTCAAGGACTACAAGGAAGCCAAAGTGGTAAAAAACAGTGAGCAAGGGAAAGAGAAAAGTAAGAGGCTGGAAAGTCAAAAGGTCATAATATTGATGTTATAGGGACCTGTAAACCACTGTAGGAATTTTGGCTTTCATTGTAACAGGAAGTCATTAGATGTTATGGAACTGAACAGTCCAAGCCTCTAATATTTTAAAAGTAGTATGTGGGTTCGCAGACCATGGAAAAGTCAAGGGTGAAAGCAAGGAGATCTGTTTGCACATCCTGCAATGACAAAGACTGGCCCAAACGGTGCCATTCAATGGTGAGTGAGAAGTGATCAGATTATGATTATATTTGAAGGAAAGAGAAAATTTGTTGGTGGACTGAGTTTAGAATCAGATCTGCATTTGAGTTTATAAAGAAAGGATGAGAGAGAAACACAAATAAGGACAATTCCACAGCTTTGGGCCTCACTATTGAGAAATAATAGATGTATCATTTACAGAGATGGGAAATGAAAACCAGGAGGGTCTGTTTGGGGAGTGAAGATAACAAAGGTTTAGTTTTGCATGAATTAAGTAATGAAGATTATTATACAGTCAAGTAGAAATATCCTATGTTGAAAATATGAGTCTATACATTAGAGGCCCATCTTGAAGAAATATACGGGAGGTCTACATTATAGATAGTATTGAAAGCTATGATATAAGATGAGATCATTAAGAGAATGAGTAAAAATATAAAAATGTTTAATGACTAGCTCTCTGTAATCCAAAGTGTAAGGGAAATAAGAAACTTCCCACAAAGAAAACTGAAAGGGAGCAGTCAATGAAGAAGGAAGAAAACCAGGAGAATGAGAATGGCAAGATAAAATGTTCCAAGAAGACAGAGGTTCAAGGCTCCAAACTGTTTACAAATAGTTCAAGATGAAGATTGAGAATAGCCAGGCATGGTGGTGCACGCCTGTAATCCCAGCACTTTGGGAGGCTCAGGAAGGAGGATCATGAGTTCAAAGCCAGCCTCATCAACTAAGGGAGACCCTAAGCAACTTGGCCAGACCCTCCAAATAAAATACAGGAAAGGGCTGAGGCTCAGTGGTTAAATGTACCAGGGTTCAATCCTCAGTACAAAAAAAAAAAAAAAGATTGAGAAATAATCACTGGATTTACAGTGTGGAACTCACTGACCATTTATCCCTTCAGCCTATGCTCTATGCTTATGTTGCTTACATTTTCTTTTAAGCAAAACTCCTTAATAGAGTCAATGTTCCCTTTGTGATCATTCACTGAGTTATATACTGATTTGTATAATTTTTGCATATAGATTATACTTAATTAAAAGTTATTTTCTGAAGTAAAACATCATTTTGAAAGGAGCTTTATTAGTTATTTCCAATTCATCACCTAAAATTGTTGAATCCACTTCAATCAGTTTTTGCTATTTTATTGAAACTTTTCTTGTTAAGGTCGATTATAATGGGTTTATTGGATGTAATCCTTAATAAATAGAGAAGCATCTATATTTCTACTCCTTCAGTGAAATAGGAAACGGGTCATCAGCTTGGATAAAGATCACAGAACTGACATTACCTGGGGTAGAATCCCAGCTTTATCACTGACTGACTATAAAATGGGCAAATTACTCAAATCTCAATGTACCTATTTGTAAAATTGTGCTATGGGTAAAAATAACATTTACTGCACATGAATGTCATAAATATTAAAAGAGGTAATAGTGAGGCACTCACAACTAGGTCTGACACATAAAAGAACTCAGTAAATGTTAGCTACTATTATCAATCATAAGACAGGAGGAAAGAGAAGTTTCAGGAGAAAAAGGTGAGGTACCCTATAGCAAAGTCAATAAGCCAGGAAAATACAGCCATAAAAAGAGTTCAGGGATTACTTGGGGTTTGTAGTCATAAAGAACAACCAAGCAAGGTTCAGGCATACAGTAGGCAAAGTTAGACTGAAATACAGTTGGAATTTGCTGCATGGACAATGAAGGGAAGGAAGGCAGAGGAAGTGCTTATGTTGAACCATGGAATTCAAGCTGAATTAGGAAAGACAGATAGGTCAGAGATGAGGGCCATGGAAACAGTGGTGGATTAAAGAACTATGTGTACAGTGGGGTATAAACAATGTTGAAGTTGGGTTCTAGAGGAAATGTGGAACTTATAGAGATAGTAACTGGAGATTAAGATGCTTTTAGGAGAGCATGACCTAAGGAGGTTAGAACTAAATTCCCAGAGTATTAGAAAGATATTCTAAAATGATTTTGAAATCATAATAGTAGTAGTTTTAGATAAAGTATAATAAGCAAGATTCAAAATTTTGAGAGTGAATCATTCTCTGCATCAAGAGAGGACAGAGATGAGAAAGTCTGAAAAATGAGCTTTAAGCTATTTTGTTATTTTCTTTTTGCTTGTTTTTAAGGGAGAGAGGGGATATTAGTTTGGAAATAGATAAAAAATAAAAAGTAGATATTAGAAGATTCCAGCAGGAGCTCCAAAATCATAAAAGTAGGAGAGAATGCAGACAGAACTTGAGAGGGTTATAATGAAAGCACTGTTGTCAAGAGAAGGTCAGGCTGCAACAGGGTAACAAGGTAGGAGAATGTTTGCAAAGAAGTGCTAATGAAGAACAGTGAGTCCAAAGGATATAGAAGGATTTACAGAATAGGAGAAAGAAAACAGTTCAAATTGAGGGATGTTCAAATGAGAGATGTGTATATTTCTTAGGAGGCCTAGAATTCTTTCAAATTATCTGGTAAAATACATAGTGTGGGTTACTTTCCTGCTTGGATCTTGATTGTCAGAAGAGGTATTTTGGGTTAAAAGTGTGATGGGATTAATCCTGTCTGCTTCTGAGGCAGTGTGATAAAGCTGTGAATACTAGAAAAGGAAAAATATTCTTCTCTAAGAAATGGAGAACTCTAGGGACCTATCTTCATTTCCAATAAGTGGATGGGCAGAGGCGAAGACAGAGTAAGCTTATTAGGAGCACAGGACATGAAAAGGTCTTTCCTACAATCTTTCCGATGCTAGTATGCGGCCAGGAACTTCACTGGGCCTTCTAGTTAGGGCGTGGACTAAGGCAAGACATGTCAAATACATTCTTAGGGTGTAAAACTTAAGGAGGTACCAAAAATATCAAATTGAGATAAATATTTGGATATAATATTTTTTAAAAAACAGAATTATTGCAGAAAATTCATGAGTAAAATATCAAAAGTTTGGGCTGGGGTTGTGACTCAGTGGGAGAGTGCTTGCCTCACACATGTGAGGCATTGGGTTCAATTCTCAAGACCACATAAAAATAAATAAAAAATAAATAAAAGTATTGTGTCCATCTACAACTAAAAAATAAATAAATAAAATTTTAAAAAATATCCAAAGTTTAACAAACAAGATTGCAACAATTTCAGAAATTAGTCCCACACTATTTGTTCTGTCTTCCACTGAGCAATTTGACAAATGGAAAGTACAAGTTAATATAAGCTTATCAATAGCAGATTCACTAAACCAAAACAGAAAATACACTAGAGATTTTATAAATAATACTCACCAGTTTTCTTCTTAAGGCTTAATTTCTCTCTGTTGCTAGTACGTTTTGAGATTGGTGTTGTCATCTTTATTTTTTTAACAGTTGATGTTTTCGATTCCAAGGGAGAAAAGTGGATTCTTTTGATTTTGGGTATATCCATATGTTCTATAATAGCAACCTTCACATTTGTATCTTCCATGTTTCCATCACTTTTTCTTTTACAAGCAACTAAAGCTGTCGTAGAATTAGTTACTTCACTTTTATAACACTTAGGTTTACTTAATACTGAATCGATAATTGGAAGATGAGAATGTAAAGTTTCTGTTTCTTTGGGGTGATCTATTACTTTTTCACATTTACCTACTGTACTGTTGAGGCATCTTTTTGCTTTTGGTTTATTAATCTCAGTTTGATTGTCTCTGGCAATGGTGGTCTTCCTTTTAATAACTGTGTTAGAAAGTATGGGGCGTCTCTTATGTTGCTTATTATGGCTATAACGAGAAACATCCTGAACTGCAGAAAATTTAAGGTGAATTTGTTTTCTAAAATTGTAGTAACTTGACTTCACTTCTATAGGATTTAGTTCTTCAAAATTAGGCTTGGGTGTTTTTGAACCCTGATATTCAGGACTACATGGCAAAACTTCATTTTTTCTCCAGTGCTGAGGAGACCGGGCAATCTGAGAATTTTCATTTGATAATGATAATATTTTACATGTTTGCTGAGAGGTATATATATGTGCCATGTTATCTTTTACAAATTGATTTGGGGATAAAATAGGATTAACTGAATCTGACTCTAGATCCTGATTTGCTCCATAATTATCATTTACGAAAGAATCTGGACTTAAAATTGTTCTGTAAATTTCATGTATACTTTTGGATTCCAAATTCACAGACTCTGAATTATCTTTTTTAAGTGTATCTGATGAAAGAAATGTCATTAACCCTACTTCATTATTAGCTGTATGACTATTACTTACAAAAGAATCTGGACTTAGAAAATTTGCTTGACTTTGCATAATGTTCAAAGTTGAAGAACAGTTTGGGGTCAGAATAAGTTTACTATTCTCCTCACTTTGAAAGGAAGTTTTAGTTATGACTTCCTCATTAAAATTAAAATCTTTTGAAATGGTGGCATCTTCTACTTTTAACTGTTCCTCATTTTCACATGCAAGAAGAGATGAGTAGGTAGTAGACCGACGTACAGAAAGTGGCAAGCAAATTTCACCATGACATTCTTGGAAAGCAGGGCTAATAGGTGATATAGGTATTTTATGTTCTTCAAGGGTTAAAGAACTATTTTCTGTTGGAGAACAGGCTTCATTAATAGCCAGATTTTCACATGCCTGTAGTGGGCTCCTAATTCTGTCAACTTTTTGAGAAACACAAAATGTTTTGTTAACGTTTTGATCATTTGAAATCTTTTTGTTATAACTTGAAGAGGCTGAATTTTTCTTTTTATTAATGGTATTCCAAAGACTCCTCTGTAAAAACAAACAAAATATACTGATGAAATTAAAAACCATTGAATATTATTTTAATAAGCAATTTATACATGTTACTTCAGGCTTGTCATCAAAACAATTTTTACACATTATGAAACATTTTCTTGGAGTAAATTATAGAATGATTAAACTATTACCTTTTTCTTTTTCTGCTCTTCTGCATTTCCTAGCAATATGGCTTGGTGTTTCAGAACATCATTTACAAGAAATGTCACAATCTCTCTTATTCGGCCTTCTTTCAATGGTGTCCAGTTAACAGAAATAACTAGTTTTTCTTTAGGCTACAATCAAAAGAATACATTTTAAATGATTATGACAATATAATTAAAATAATCAAAGCATACCATACAACAACTATTATTCATGAACACTCTAAAATCCTAAAAGCATTTGGTAAGTCAAATATATTTTTCCCACCACCTGATCTGCTCATTTCATTATAATGAAAATAGTCACCAGCACTAACAGGGTTCATAACAACATAAAACTATAATAAAATCCAACTGGATGAGGGCTGGTGTCCTGGCTCAGTGGTAGACCTCTTGCCTTGCATGTGTGAAGCACAGGGTTCAATTCTCAACACTACATGTAAATCCATTGACAACTAAAAAAAAAAAATTTTTTTTTTTAAAATCTAACTGGATGAAAGCAATAGAATAGTCTCCAGATCATTTTAATTGAGTGGCTTTAAAAAAAAATTGAAATGTCTACTCCTTTATCATGTGCAGTACTTCTATTTCAAATATAATGGTCCTGTATTATAAAGATTTTGTGGAAAAAGAAACATAAAGATGATCAACTAAATTTCCTCTTTCTCACAAACTCCTCTACAGTCCACATCATAAAATTGATCTTTGTTAAACAATCTGTATGTTTCAGGAACAATTGCAGGTATCTCATACAACTGGTTAACTATGAAGTGACCAATGTCTATAAACTTTGTCAAAGTCATACGGCTAATAATTAGAACCCAAGTAGTCTGGCTCCAGAGTTTAGACTTTAACATCTATCTACACCATACAGCCTGTCCAGTAGAATCTGCCAAACCCTGACATGACAAAACAACAATAACAAACAAACAAAACCTCGGTTGTTTGTCAGAGGAAAAAAACAGTTTTTTGTTTGAAAAGTAAATCTATATAACATCATAAGCAGTTTGTAAACAAGAACTTTACTTCTACATTATAACAACAACAAAAAAAAAGTAAAGGTATCACTATACAGAACAGAAATCTAACTTTCCATAGGAAGAAAAGCAGTCATTTATAAACAAGACCAGCCAGGTTCTGAAGTGCAGATGAGCAGTGACACAGAAGGCAATGGACCTCAGATTTGAATTACTACTGCCTTATGAAGTGGTTATTAGCCATCTAGACTCCCCCAGTTAATGATTTCATGCTTTCCAAGGATCTACTCAATTAAAAGGACACATCAGTCAAAATAAGAACCAAATTTTCTCTTTTGTGGTGATGGGAATGGGACTAGTACTTTGGCCAAAGCAGGCTGTAAAAGCTATGTGGGAGGTTCTTGAAACAAAAGTCATAAAATTAAATTGAATGCACTCTTAGTGCCAACTATTAGTTTAAAAACACCAAAAGTATTTAAAAATACCCGGAACATATTTTTAAATGCCTGGTTTTTTTTGTTTTTTTTTTGCATAAAGTTTACTTAAAATGCTGTTAAAGATAAGTAGGCATGCCTTGATGCACTGTCACCGCCCAAGTAACTGAGTGCCCTAACATTATATATGTGCGTGGAAAAATGTGTGTCAAGGGCCACCACACTCTGCTTTTATTCTCTGAGGGTATTTTTGTCATTCCTTTCCCAAGCTTCATCCCTACGGAGGAAGGCGGCGGGAAGGACAGGGTAGAAAGCGCAGCCCAAGACACGCCCCGCCCCACCACATACCTGCAACACGAAACAACGCTGAGACACGCTGAAGCCCAGGTCCGCGGCCGGGAAGTGGGAGATCTCCACCTCAGCCACCTCCTCGTTAGGGTTGTGCAGGACCAGGGGCAGCGTCCGCGAGGCGCCCAGGCGGACATCTCCGAAGCAGAGGAAAGGGGACCTGCAGAAGTGGCTGAGAGACAGCGTCGGCGGGGAAGCCGCCTCCTCCTGGGCCGCTGGGTCCCGCCGCCCCGCCGGCGGCCGGCGTTCCGTAGGGCTCAGCTCCCAGCAGGTTCGCCCCAGTCGCCGGTTCGCCATGGCAGCCTCAGACCCCGACCCGGCCTCCTTCCCTACCCCCTACCAGGCTGCTCCGGAGCAGGGACCTCCGACCGATGCTGACCGCTTCACCGCGCGGCCGTGGAAATGGTCGGAGCGAATTTACCCCGCTTTGTTTTCCAGAAGCCGACACCCTAGAAATAAAAAGGATACCAACCCCACAAACTCGCAAACTCAAGTCACGGAGCAAAACTAGTCCTGCCTTTTGCCTCCGTTTAAATTTTTCGCCTCCGCCAATGGGCACCTCCGCGCTCCGCCCACAACACCAGGGGGGCCAATCAATGAGCAGCAGCTTCTGGCCAATGAAACCGCAGCGCCTCGTTTAAATGATTGCATGGGACCCGCCTGTCGTTCTTTGCAGAGGAAAAGAAACGGCACAGGTTTAGGATTGAATTTGCCTTTAGAGTTTGTAAACAGGTTATGATAAAGGAAAGATAGTAACAGCATTTCCACAGTAAAAGTAGGAATCATTGCGGTTGCCCGGCACAACCATAGATAAAACCGTTGAGTGGGCAAAATAGTTTGTCACTCCACTCATCTGATCCACCACGCCCAGAATTACATCGATGAACTTTACTTCCGCGGTTTTCTGAGCTGAATTGGAAAAATATAAAGACAATTAAATTTACAGTTTAGTAAACATGCTTATTTTAATGGCTGGCCATTGCAGAAGCTCACTATATGTACACTCTGTTTCTTACCTCCAGATACTGGGAGCAATACTAGATAAATAAAACCTAAGATTCCCAATAATCCATAAATGATGGTTTGGATAGAAAATTCTTTTTGACAAACAACCACTGATTTTTATATTAATATTTTTATAATAATGATTTTAGCTCACATATTACTGTATGTCAGGAACAGTTTCAAGCCCTTTACATAATTATCTCAAACTTGAATCCTACAAGATATCTCATGGGACATAATTATCATTATTTGCATTTTATAGATGAGGACTATAGAGCATACAGCTAATTCGAAAGTAGCAAGCCAGGATATGTATCCCTAGTTTGGCCACAGTCTTGCTTTTACCCTCTAAAATGTACTTCCTCTAAAGGCAGCAGAAACTTAAAAAACAGTAATAATGTATAGATGTATGGTTACACAAAATCTATAGAAAGAAAAGACTGAGAGGAAAAACAAAATGAGGAAGATAATGTGTGAAATTATGTTCATGACACCACATTTGACCTGAGTTTGAACAATTACCTTAATATGTAAACAAAGTTGTTCAGAGGGCTGGTGTTGTGGCTCAGTAGTAGAGTGCAACACTGTTGGCTTATATTTTTAAAAAAAAAATTAGAATGAACTGTACTGAATATTTTTTACTTGCCTCTTCCTTTCTACTCTCCAATCTTTTCCATTCTGCATTTTGCTTTAATATGCTAATCTCTATTGGCTAAACCAATAGGTTTTCTCACTTTGTGGTTTCTCATTTGCCTCAGAAGAGGAAGGTGAGAGTACTTCTCTCTCCTAATTGCTCCTCCATGAGTGTTAGCTGGCTTTCTCAATATTAAACCTCACACATAGCTTTAGAGGTACCCTTTCCAGATGGGACTTTCCCTTCACAACTTTGGACCTGAGGGTCAGAATACCATTTTATTACTAGTCCTAAGGTATTGCACTATCACTTATGATGTCCTTAGATCTGGTCACATGTTTGCAAATAGTCCCTTTATTAAAATTTCCTTGAATTATACTACATTGGAGTAGAGAACTTTGTGACCCTGATTGATACAATAGTGGCCTCAAGGAATTCTACAATTGAGTTGATCATATTTGAAGAGCACAGGCATAACCTCTTCTAGGGGAAAACATCATGATAGTCTGAGGTATGTGATGGAATCATGATTATTCAAATTATTGCTGATGGGAGCATGAAATGTAGTATATATGGAGAGCAATTCATTCAAATATCAAGTGGCAGTGACATCTAGTTGCTATGCCAACACTTTATAAATGATTATAAAGATTATAGTGTTACTTGGTTTTGCCTGGCTACCCTAGAGAGCATAGGTAGGGAATAAGATGAAAATCTATGAAACAAACAGCTAAGAACATTTTCTGAAAACAAGAGGCATCTATGAAACTCTGAAGAAGTCCCTCACTTTCTGTATTCTTAAGGAAAATATGGTCAAGAATTAAACACAAATATCTGATAGTAAATCCAAGGATTGGATAACAAATTTAACAACACTATTTAAATGGTCTACAGTGTTAATTCTTTTAGACTAGGTAAAAGGTTTTATGGAGAAGGAGGATTTCCTTGGGAATGGGTATGATGACTATCATATTTTGGATCTGGAATGTTCATCCAACAGTCCATGAGATAAAGACATGGTCCCCAGTGAGGAGCTATTGGGAAGTAGTGGAATCTGTAAGATATGGTGTTTTGTGGGAGGTATTCAGGTCATTGGGGAGCATGTCCTTAAAAGGAATCGTGGGTCTCCCATCTCTCTCTTCCTGTCTTTTGCTCACTGATCATGAGCTGAGTTGTTTTGCTCTACCACAGGCCCAAAGAAACAGGGCCAATTGGACCACAGGCCCAAAGAAACAGGGCCAATTGTTCAAGGACTGGAACCTTAAAAAAAAAAAAAAAACTGTGAGCCAAAATAATCCTGTTCTCTTTTTATATCTCACAATCTATTATGGTGGCAGAAGGCTGACTAACAGTGACATGTGGAGAATTGACAAGGCTAAGAACTGTAATCCTCTTTATTTCTGTAAACTTCCCTTTCCAGCACAGGCAGCCCCCTTCACCCTATGTCAATTTGAGGGCTTCCTTATTTTCTAAGAATTGCACCTGGAGCAGGGACTCACAAAGTCAATGTCAATTTTCAGCATTTTCCCCTCCCCATGATTGCTTATTAACTCAGATTGCAAAAAATAAAACATGGGCAGAAAAAGTAAATGTGACAACTACTGTGAGAGGAAATAACCTGTACTGCATACCTAAAGAGTTACAAGATTTTGATAGTCTAAAGTGGATTATAATGGTATTAAACCAAGGGGACAAATCTTAAGAAACAATCAGAAATAATTGTCATGGGTACACTTTGCCATTTAATGCATTGGAACAATAGCTTTACAGGGTTGGCTTTACTACTTGTGATTCATTGATTGAAAGTTGAACTCAGTAGTGGTTTACAGTGAGTTACCTACCATTTTGTAGAATAAAAAGTCCAAAGGTTTAGGAACATGGAAATGTTGTAGAACATCTATAAGTGCAACCTAGCCACCCCTAAACATACATATTCCCCCCACCTCAGAATCCTTCCTTCAACTGAGGCTTTAAGAAATGCATTGCTGTGAGACTCGAGCATTCTTGAAAACACATATGAAGAACAGCATCCTGTTCTCTATATGACAGAAATGATGACAGAGGATGCTACAATGAAAACAGCCTCTCTGATCTTCAAGTGGATGATAGGACCCACAAGTGGCCAAGACTTGTTGGTACTTAACACAGCAGGTGTGATAGAACTTACCATAATATGCCAAGGTCTAAATGGTAGAGGTATGGATTTGTGGCAGTAGCTAATTGATAGGGAATCCCTAGAAATAAGATAAGCAGTGGATTATGCTGCTGCTTGAAATATAAATGTGTGTGTGTGTGTGTGTAAATTACAACATCTATGAAGGAAAAACTGAAGTTAGTATTGTGGCGATTTAGAGCCTCTTGCCCAGACACAAACTACTTGACTAAGGAAAGGTCTTGCACCTATGAGAAAGAACCATTCAAAATGAATATAAGTATATGTCCTAAATCACCATTTAAACTTTCCTGAGAGAGAACTGCAGCCATTTATCAATGTGACTATGGATGGAGGAGAGAGGAATAACCAGACTGTGCTCTGGTTATGAAGTGATGGCTCTATCTTTCCGATACACTTCACAAAACTTAAATGCTACCATGGACCAGAGCTCATAAAAGGAGCTTCTAGACATCAGGAGATAGATAGCATCTAGGCCTGAGTCTGTTTCACAGAGTGTCCATTGGATCCATCTAGCTCCAGAATAAAAATGGGAATAGTTCCTGACAGCATTTTAAAGCTAGGTCTTAGATCCAAGAAGCAAGTGATATTATGATAGTCAAGTAGAAGCTTCTGACCATGCCTCCTCTTCCTTCCTTCTAATCCAGAGATTATTGTCAAGACTTGAGGGATGTTGGATTAGTGATTATATCCATATACCCACTTACCTTGCTAATTTTGCCAGTGAAAAAGCTAGATGGGTTACTGTCCAGGAAATTTTTTTTTTGCCCTGTTCATTCAGTACAGAAAACATGAAGCAGTTTATATTTAAGTGTTTGTATAATACTAACACTATCTTACTTCAGTTACAGTCAAATCTGTTGCCTATACCATAATATTGTCTAGAGAGACCTGTACCTTCTTAATAGTTCCCAAATGTCACACTGGACCATTATGTTCATAGCATTTGTTAATTAAACTTAGTGAAAAAGAAGTAGCCGTCAAGAACTGTGAGGGTCTGAGATTTTTATCTCACTTGCCAGTAGGAGATATGATATGCCCTAGATTAAAGACAAATGACTTTTAGTTACAGAAAATCATGAGCTAGACTACCAGCATGTTCATTCACACTGATTTCCCCTATCCCTCAAGTCTCTTGGGAGCAATGCAATAGGATTATCCATAATGGATGTCTGTATGTACAGTGGATTTTTTATAAATTGCATTATAGGGCAGGAACACTAAACTGAAGATTTGACTGTTTGTATAGCATGGAGCCCAGGCAGGGAAACACATCATCTTTCACAATTGCTCTCTGAAAACACAATCCTGAGAAATGGCCTGGGTAAAAAATTAGTCAGCGTTGTTGAAGTCTTGGCAAAATCAGCAAGAAGGGTCCATGGTGCTTTGTATCTCCCCAACGCAGCAAACACTCTAAATGCCAATAATAAAACAAACATAGGCCAGGTGGTAAGAGAGAAACTATGACAAAGCTCAGGGTTCCACTGCATCAATAAAGTATCCAAGTATCTAGTGGTCTAGGACATGTCAGGATATCCCCTCTAAAGAAAAAGGCAGCTGCTGTACATTTGTTTCATTTGGAAGGCCTCTTTAGATTTTGGAGGCACTGCATATCTTATTAGGGCATGTCTCACCAATCCATTTATCTAGTGAACTTTTTTTTTTTATTATTGGGTCCTGGAGCAAGGCCTCTGCAGCAGGTCCACACTGCAATATATGCTCCCTTGCTAACTGTGAAATGTGGCATTGCAGGAAGCCATCAATGAAATACACGAGGACCTTCTCTCAGCATGGAAGCCAGGGAGGGATAGGCCTGGAATTGGGAACTTCGCATGGCTCTCCCAATGCACATGACTTTTCCCTTCACTCTGCTAGAAAGATTCCTCATAGTAGCAACAGAGATGGGCATAACCCATTAGAAACTAAAAAGCCCACCTTTTTTTGGAAAATAACAGTCTGTAGAATCTCTTTGATGTTTCCTGATATAAATAAAGCGGCCCAGGCTCCATTTTGTCAGAAGTTTGATCCCTCTGGTCAGTTTGCCCGTCCTGCCCCCACTTTAAAACTGCTTTCTGTATTCCTTTTTTTTTTTTTTTCCACAATTGTAGTTTTCCTAGCTTTTATTTCTCAGTCAGCCCATTCCAGTGAGGGGAACCCCATTCACACTGCCTGCGCGGAACATGGCATAAAAGGCTTAAGTGTCCATGACAATCATGGATATGGAATAGAAGCTCTGGGAAATTTCCATAGAAGTATCATGGCACAAAATTTTAGGTTTGCCAATAAGGTTATGCCTTCTCTGCAAACATCTGCTATTTGAAAAACAGATCTTAGTTTTGCTACTAGATTATGATAGAGACTGAATATGTACTCATAGGATAATAAGGAACTATGTGATCCAAACTGCCTATTGCCAACTATCACCTAACACAGGATCAGCGAACTAAGTCCTGAGGCCCAAGTCTGGCCCATTGTTCTCTTGTAATAGGTTCATTGGAACACAGTCATGCCAATTAATTTACATATTGTATATGACTCTTCTACACTACACTAGCAGAATAGTCGTGACAGAAATCATATGGCCTGCATGACCAAAAATATTTAGCTTCTAGTCTTTTACAAAGAAGTTTGCTGACCTAAAATCGATTTAACAAGCAACATTCCATTATCAAGCAAAAATGACACATACCCACTCAGATCTACACAGGCCTTAAAAACACACAAGCTACACAAACAAGTGACTGAAAATTTCTATAATATATGTCTTCTATGACTTTTCTGCCTCTCAAACTATGCCTAGGTAAAATTGGAGATTTCATGAAGAAAGTAAAAACTCTGGTGTATGGAGAGATCTCTAGGGTTGATCGGATGAGAACAAAGCTATATTGTAGCTTCCCCTTAAGTATGGATGAAACATACTCTTTGAGAATTTTGGATAGTACATTTAGTAGTCTACTTCATAAGGAAGACAGTCTAAGGATTTATGCAGATTCCTGGATAATAGCTAATGGGTTGGTTAACTGGTCAAAGTTTTAGAAAAATCAATACGGAAAATTGGTGTCAAGACAGTCTGAAGAGGGGCTGGGGATGTGGCTCAAGCGGTAGCACGCTTGCCTGGCATGCGTGCGGCCCGGGTTTGATCCTCAGCACCACATACAAAGATGTTGTGTCCGCCGAAAACTAAAAAATAAATATTAAAAATTCTCTCTCTCTCTCTCCCCCTCTCTCTCTCTCTTTAAAAAAAAAATTAAATTAAATTAAAAAAAAATTAAATTAAATTAAAAAAAAAAAGTGGGTATGTGTCATTTTTGCAGTCTGAAGAGAAGCGTGTAAAAAGGCCTGCCAAAATAAGTACAGGATGTTAAAATTAAGTTGCATGTAAATGCCTATCAGAAAACATCCATGGCAGGCAAGGAGATTAAGAACCAGGTAAAAACAATAACCTTGTCCTGTGGATGTCAGAATCTTTCCTAAGGAAGGAATCCATTTGCTTATTCATGGAACCCACTTACCATGTGGCCATAGTAGCATGGGCAGAGACCAAGAATAACTTCACACATGGTCTACCCTTACCAACGCTTATGTGAAAGGCCACTGTTGCGTGCCCAACCTAACAAAGATCAATGCTAACTTCCCCCAAATAACTTCATTTTCCAGTGGCACCAGGCAACTTCCTATGGCATGTTGTTACACTAAACCTTTTATGGAAGGGGCAATATTTTTTCTCTCTGAATATACATGGTGGTACTAACTGCCATTATCCAAGGATTTATAGAGAGCTGCATCTATAACCAATGAATCTGTGACGGTTTTCAAAATATCTCAAAAATTCCTTTCTACTCCTTACTTCAAGAGGGAAAATTTGTGTCCCATGCATGTGGACTAGAACTAGTGACTCACAATGTACTGCAGAAGTGACGCAATATCATTTCCAAGATTAAGTTAGGAAAAGACTGAGCTTAAATCCTAGGTATACTCTCTCTCTTTTTGGATTGCTTTCTGATAGGGTGTGTGTGAAGAGTGGGGTGTGGGGGTTGGAGTCAGCTGCCATATCATTAAGCAGCCCTGTGGGGAGGCCACATAGTAGGAACTTAAGCCAATGGCCACGTGAGTGAGCTTGGAAGTATAGCTATCCTGTTAAGAGTGCAACCCTGATTAACAGTTTGCCTTCAACTTCATTAAAGACCCTGAGCCAAAATCACCCAGCTAAGCCTCATCTAGATTCCCGACTCTCAGAACTGTGAGGCAATAAATGTCTGTTGTTTTAAGCCACCAGGTTTGGTATCATTTGCTAGACAGCAATTAAATATTACATACAATGTTGCCTATCATCAGCAAACTCACTTTGCTGAAATGGGATTCATGCCTGGAGAATTTACTTAGTCTTGTAACACTGAAAAGCTGCTGCCTTGATAGAATTTATGGTCTATCCACAAAAGGCTGTTAAGGGGCCAGATGGAGCCAATAGTTTGTAAGGCTGGGGTACTATCCTCTGGCATACAGTTTATGCCTTTAACCAGCAATCATTTCTCCCATGACCAGAATGTAGAGTTCTGTTTGTGAGGGGTTTAAGAGGTTAGAGTCTCCACTGTCACTATTATACAGAATAACTGATTTAATTAATAGAATGTTGCTACACTTCATAGATTTCTCTCCAAAATAAACACCATAAAGCTGAGCACAGGGAGAATCTGAAATAAGATTACAAGTTTTGAGGACAGCCTTGGCAAGGCAGAAAGACCATATCTCAGTATAAAAATCAAAAAGGGCTAGGATATGGCTGAGTGGTAAAGTGCCTCTGAGTTCAATGATCAGCACCCAAAAACAAAACAAAGTGCAATATGACTACTTCAAACAAAACAGTCATTAATATATTTGCATTTAGACACTTATGAATCATTGGATTGTTTAAGGTTTACACATTTAATATTTAAATTTTATATTTAAATATTTAATATTTAAATTTTAAAAAAATTTAAAATGATATGTAATTTTTAAGAAATAAAAGTAAAAGTGTGCCCCAAGTAGTTGGTTTTCCATTTGCTCATGGTCTTTGAATTCAGTTTTACAGAGGCATGCAGAGTACTGCATTTTCCATGATGTGGAAATATAATTCAATAAAACCTAGATATACTTTATTAGGACCAAAGAACTTTCTGTTTATTTTAAATATCAAAATAACACAAAGAACTAATTCAATATACAAGACATTTCCTATTCTTCACAGAGAACTGAATTTTTCTATAAAGACATTATACTTAAGAAACATGAGACAAACAAAATATCTATTAAACTCACATTTTATACAGTTGACAATCATGAATTTTGATATTTCAGATTTTTCTTTGTAATTTTTCTTAAAAGTATCCTTAATTAAAAACAAAAATTATTATTTGAGACTGAAAACAAGTCCAAAACCACTTCTATTTTAATGTACATCATAAATCCCCTTAATTAGAACATTTATTACACAACATGGAGCAGTTAAATATCCAGATTTGTAATTTTTTTTTTTTTTGGCAGCCACACTCATCAACGGTTATTACAGTTTTAGCTATAGGGATAAGAGTGATTGTTGAAAGGAATAAAATTTTTATAATTACTTCATAGCACAGTGTACATTGTCCAACTTTAACGCAAGCACAGGTAGCAAGCAGAGGCTTAATAATGAGATGTGCACATGCTCTTTATTCAAAACACGCTTCTGAATCCCCAACAGTAATGCAAATACTGAATTTTTTTTAACCTACTTTGAAAAAAAATAAAGGTTAGGTTCATCTTTGATAACTTCTATGCTCTGAATATAATCCTTAATTTCTCTTTATAGAAATGGCTGCAGAGACTAAATTTTAATTATTTGGGGATTGTACAAGTCATAGACTTAAGATCAATACACAGCAAGTTGAAACATGAAGAGTAAGCAAAATGTAAGTACTCTCTCTCTACAAAAACTTTCTTGCTCCCATTCTCTACACAACCTAATCCTATTACTTCTATCTTACTAATGCTACTTTCAAAGAGAAAGAGCAGAAAGCATGCTAATGGTAGGAGGAAAGCATTTTAGGTTAAAAAAAAATTCAGAGGAAATAAAGGAACATCCTAAAACACTATGGACTATAGCAAGGGAAATGTGCAAAGAGTAGGATCTAAAAAATTGCCTAGTTCCTAGAAATTGAATAGAAAATTATTCTCACATTATCCATCATTCACTAATAGCAAGTAATATTTACCATTACACTACTCAAAGTTTTAGAAACTTGTTAATTGTTCCTTATTAAAAAGAATACATTTTATTTTCATTTAAAATTTGGCACTAAGTCTTAGAATATCCAAATATGACTTTAAAAATCCTGATTTTTCCTGAGTTCATCAACTCAAGTTATATATTGGTTGGGATATTGCTGCTTCTAATGGGAATCTTATCTCAAACTATCACCTCTTGTTCAGTTTTAGGCAAATTAAAATAAGAAGTCACTCAGTGCAGAACAGTGTGGTTATGGTAACTGCGTGGTTATGATTATCCAAAAAGATAGAGAGAGAGACAGACACACTATTCATTTTATTTGTCAGACTCTTCTAATAAGCATTTAAAGACAGGCCCAGGAGTGACTTCACAGCTAACTATATAGGCTACAATACAGATTTTTTAAAATGACATATAAATCATAAAAACAAATGTTCACACTAGCGCTTAGTGCCAATTTTCCTACATAAACATAAAACAACCTAAACAAGTTGTTGCCTAACCAGCAGGCAACACAAACATAAGACCCATAACAAACAAGAACTCAAAACAAAACAAAATCATTTATTAACCAGTACAATCTAGCTAGCAGAATCAACTAAGCAAGTATAACATTTTGAAAAGGCACAAAATAGTCAAGAAAAGATGGTATAAAATGACACTGTCAAAGAGCTAATGCTTAAAATCTGACTTTTCATCAATTATATTAGAATGATATGGTAAGAAGAAAATTCAGGCTTATAAACATACCAGTTCAATTGTATTGAATTTGTTAACAATTATAGAGTGAAAAGCAATGAATGATGTTTAATTATTTTTAGCCCTTAACTAATATTTTATGGTCACTCTGCAAACATGTTTGGACACTTTAAGTTTCACAGAACATTTGTAATTATTTCATGACCTACCATCACTTAAAAGAAAATCACTCACTAAAGCACCAATTTAAAACCCTACTTTTGCTACTCCTCTTTTCTCAGCAATGAATGTCTAAATTACTCAAAAGTATGCAAAAACTATTACCTTATAGTTACTGGTTATGTCTTGCTGGTATGAGGAACAAATCCTAATCTCAAATGGTATTTTAGGCTGCAAAAAATAGGTGGTTTTTTTTTTATATATAAAAATAACAACTTAACCCCCCAAAAATTTCTAAGGCAAAAATTATTTTGATAACGTAGTGTAAAAAATAAATTATTTAGCATTTGATAGTATTCACTAAAAACAACATTCAATTAAACTTAAGAAAACTGAGTATGCTTACTTATAATTGGTTTGTCAGTATACTATTCCCAGAGTATTTTTGTCTGCTTTTATTGTTATACATATAAACACAAACATTTAATACTTAATCTCAGTATTCAAACTAATTTTTTTGTTTTGTTTTTGTTTTTTCTTTAAACCCATATTTCTAGGACTTCAACTGTGCTTCTTTGGACAAATACTTATTCAAACAACAAAGAATTTAAAATTTTTAAGACTATTTAATACCTACTAAAAATCTTTGGTGCATTTAAGTCAAAACCAATTAGGTTAATAAATTTCTGCACTTGATAAATTATTCAATTTACAGACTAAGTGCTAATTGCTATCTGCTAAAAAATTAACTTAAAACAATAAATTATGTTTATAAAATAACAATTCTCAATAAGGCTAAACTTAAGTCAAAATTTTAAGGATAGTTATAAAATAAAATGGATTACAGGGTTATATAAAGGTAAACTGAAAAGAGTAGGTTTCATTTTATGCTTTTTGTGCTCAATGCAAAAGCTTATATACATTCAGTTTGCCCAAATCCATGAGGTTTTCCCAATTTCAAAATTTCTTATATTTCTGGAAATTCAAGGCAGCAGATTAGTTTTCTTTTTGTTGTTTCTTCATAAGAATTAAACTCCCTACCAGACAGGGTTACAGTTAAGTGAGGGAATGTAATCCCTGGCACATAGTAAGCCACCATTAATGCCACCTTTCTTCTTTTCCACTGGTAACTCTGCAACTTACTGATCACATGAATTTAAATGAGTCCTTTCATCTTAACCTCCGATTCTTTCTCTACAAAATGGAAATACACCATGTCCTTTCTATTTCAGAGCTGGTTATGAGGTTCAAATGAGATAATAAGTGAAAGCATTTTAGAAAACAGTAAACCACTATTCAAGTTTAAGTTATCTTCAATAATAACTAAATACAATTATACAACTGTATTTCACTTTACATAAGAGATGTATCTCAGAAAAATTCTATGTAAACCAATCCCTACAATTATACCATATATTTAAAACATTAGAACATTATTAAAAGAACCCTAAAGTAAATACCTTCAAACAGCAAAGTATTCTTTTCAATGTGAAAATGCAATATCCTCTTTTTTTTGCCACCAAATATACAATATACCATATACATACATACACATATATATATACCATTTGCCTTTTTGTGAGTCCAAATTTTCTATATTAGCTTATATATAAGGCAGAGTATATTTTTAGGTATGATTTATTTTTATTATAGTTAAGATTTTTAGTTAAAATCTTGTCAGTCTTTATAATAAAAATCATAAAGATGTATTTTTAACAGTCAATCTGAAAGACTAGACTAACAGTACCTTATAGTCAAGCTCAATCATGTAAGTACCCCAGGTATAACATTTCCACATAAAGTAAATGAGAATGCTTTAGAAAGAAGAAATAATATAGTAATTATGTCTACTGGTCCTAAGATAATTATAACTAAACCTTAATAAATGAGGCAAAACTCAGGTTGGTTTTATTATTTATATGAGCTACTTTGGTTAAATGCTTCAATTTTCAACATTTTTTTTTTTTGTTTTTATTATCACTAACATGGCAAATTTTCCTATAAAGTACCTTCATTTCTTAAGTGCTTCATCAGTTTCTTCCATTACTAATTGGTTAAATTTTATTCACTAAAAGTTCATTATTTTATTTGTGATTTTCTTATTCACAAGGGCCAGGCCAGACTTTACAGTTTACACACAAAAAAGTGCTTAAAGCAATTGGGAGTGTAAACAAAATTAAAATGGAAAACTTTGAGAACTGCTATTTTCCAGTAGTTTAACAGATAAATGGCAAATCAATAATAAATCAACCCTGTCCAGTCTAATCCTCAAGCAATCCTACTAGGAAACATTATCCTAGTGTAAGTTTAAATTGACTTGAAAATATGGAAAGTGCATATCTTTAAAGGTATTCTATAATTTCAATGTTTTCCTTCAAATTCAATCAGTGAGCTTTCACTGTTAACTGCTATTTCTTTTCTCCAAGTCCTCAACTTGTGTCTCATACAAAAATAAGAATCAAGGATAATTATAAACATTCCACTAATTATGAAAGCAAAAATAAAAATCTGGATTGTATGTGAATTTGTAAACAAGTAGTAGCTTCATTCAATTAAAGCAAAGTAGGTGCAAATTTTAGAATTTGTTTGGCATCTTTTCTAATGATTATACATGAAGTAAGTAGGTTCTTTATCCCACTTTCAATCAGTCAAAGTAAATGAAACTCAAAAGTAGTGCATTCAATTGTGTCACTAATTAGTCATAACTGCTCCTTCATTAATGAGACGAAGATATAAGCTATGACATATTGTTAATGTTCCTGAAATAAATGACAAAAAAAGTTCAAAAGGTTAACTTACCTTGAAGATATCTAGTTAAGGCTGTCATATTTTTCATCTAACACATTTTTAACTTGTATAATTTAATGCGTAGATCAATGTTTGCATTTATTATTCATAATAACTCAAGTAAAGGCAAAACCTGAATATCTGGATTATCATTTCAATCCAACATTTCTTTTAACATGCTAATCTTATATAAATTAGCTTCTGGCTTTGAGTATGTCAAAAGTCTGAAGGATTATTATACCTGAAGTTATGAATAGATGGCAAGACATCACAAATATACCCAAGACTTTCTTATATATTCAAATTCTTAATTTCAATTAAAAATGTAGATAAAATAAGTTAGGATAAGAAATTATCAGTATACTTCTACATTCTTTCTTAAACTTGTTTGTAAAATGGGGAAAGAAGAAAAGATATAAGGCTAAAGAATAAAACTTTCCACTGATAATTAAAAAAAAAAATCCCCATAATGTCAGTAGCTAATTCTGAAAAGTTCAAGAACCTATTAAAAATTAGCACTAACCATTAAAAAAATCACAAAAATGTTTACTTCGAATATTATGCCAAATTATGTCCAAATATTCATGTATTCAGTCAACAGAGACACACTGTTTTCTTGATCTGAAACTGTTCTGAGGACTTGAGAAACTACAAAAAATGAAAAAATAGCAGCCCTACTAGCTTAAAAGCCACCAGGTTTTAGCTACCATTTAGCACATAACCATCATAAAGTCTGTGGAATGTTTACTCATGAATGATGCTCATTAGTAGAAATATTCTGAACAGCAGTAGTGTTATCAAGGCCTAGTAATGTTCCAAGGTAAGACTGTTCTCTAGGATCTAGCATTTGTTCAGGTCGGACTGGATGAACTATATTTGCAGGTTGAGGAGTAAGAGTATATTTTTCCAGGAAAGCTAAATCAGCTGCACGTGGATAATCAGTTGACTGTGGCTGTGGTGACAGAATCTCATGAGAAGATGGTGGGAGTGTGGTAGTATGATGCACCAGGTCACTTGGAGTGTCAGGCATCTGAACTGGAACCAATGTTACTGGAACACACACTTCAGCAGATACATTCTGTAATATAGTCTTGGCTTCTGGTTGATAAACTTTGGGCTGGTCCATATATTGTTTTGTTTCTGTTTGAAAGATTTTATCATCAGATGAGTACTCTACCGGCAAGGACACAAGTTTTTCCTCAGAAGTACTGAGAGGATCATCAGGAGATTTTATCCCATGAACGTGGTCAATATGGTATTTCAACTTGTCTTTCCGCTTAAATGTTGCATTACAATGCTGACAGTTGAAAGGTCGGGCATCAGAATGAATAACCAGGTGTTTTGTTAAGGTTTTTTTAATTCTAAAAGATTGATTGCAAATTTGACACTTGTATGGTTTTTCACCTGTATGAAAAAAATAAAATTAATTGTAAAGTGTACCCAATTGATAAAATGATAATTTAAATTGCAAGGTTTCCATCTGCATACTTGTAAGACCTTAATAAGAACAATCATATTAAATTAAATGCTATCACAAAAAGGGATAGTATAGTAAAGTGATGAAAACAATTAGTTAAATATCAGAAAGATATGGGCTTGAGTTGTGGCTACACAACTTACTAGCCAAACCTTAAGCAAGCTAACAACTTCTACTAATCCTAGTTTCCTCACCTGTAACATGAAATAATGATAGCACCTAAATGAGAAACTGAAATAACACTGCTCAGCACTAATTATCATTTCTCACTTTATTCCCACTACAGCCTCCAAAAGTTTCGTTAAACTTATTTTCTTCTATCCAAGGAAGATAAAAATCATAACAGAAACTCTGATCAACCTTTTTCTTTGGATCAGAATGAGAAGTAGTAATAATCATCTCTAGCCCAAGGTCTAAATAAGAAAAGTTGATGGGAAAGAATTAGGAGGGTAGATCAGTTTTGAATTCCTGAGTCAAGGATCTCACACTATAGATTAATTTGCTTTTTTATATAAGGCATTAAAAATTCCTAGGTTAGCCAATGTGATAGGCAGAATAACGGTCCCTCAAAGAGGTACACATTCTAATCCACGGAAGCTGTGAATATATTATATCACACAGTAAGTGAAACTTTGCAGATATGATCAAGTTTAGGATCTAAAATGGACAGATTTATTGGATTATGGAGGTGAGTCCAATATAACTGAAAGAGTCTTAAGAACTGTCTGCTAACTGAAGAATAATGGGTGAGAGACATGTGACAAGAGAACTCAGCCCCAAATTACTGGCTTTGAAAATGGAAGAAGGGAACCAGGCAGGACCCAGGACACTAAAAGTTGTAAAAGGCTCTTAGCTTGCCACCACCAAGAAAATTAGAACTTTGGTCCTAGCCCTGTAACTCCAAGAATTCTATTTTGCCAAGAACCTCAGGAATTGATAAATACATTTTTCCTAAGAGGCCTCAGAAAAAAATACGACCCTACCAACACCTAGATCTTAGCCCAATGAACTACAAGTTCATAAATACATATTGTTTAGGCTGCTAAATCTGTGGTAATTTATTACACCATCAATAGAAAATAAATACAGGCATGCTAATATTGCAATATACAAAGGCAAATGAGTTTACATATCTACTATTACAAATGAGGTTACATATCTACTGTTACATGGGAGATTATATATATATATATATATATTTAGAAGTAGTTGGATACAATATCTTTATTTTGTTTATTTATTTTTATGTGGTGCTGAGGATCGAACCCAGGGCCTTGCAAGCATTCTACCGCTGATCCACAATCCCAGCCCCTACACGGGTTTTTTATCCTTATCTCCTTCAGCTCTCCATTTAAAACATAATCTATTCTTGTAGAAAATTAAAGAGAGAACTATCTTGGAGCTGCGAAACTATTTCAAATGATTACTTTTTAGGTATTATTGTTTAATATTTTGCAGCCCATTACAACACTGACAAACCACTGACAAAATTTATATAGATGGGGATGCTAGGAACCTGCTACCATTAGATTTCTACTTGGTTCTAGACTAACAGCATTACCAATGTTACTAGAACGAAAGTGAGACATGAAATAATACACTATATAGAGAAGTAACATTTCTGAAAAGGAAGTACTTTTTAACTATATATAGGATGCACTGTCTCTGACATTTGATTTTACAGTTGAATGCCTAGAATTAGAGACAATGACAAAATTCAGAGTGCTTTGAGAGCGAGAAAGGAAAAAAAAAAAGCTTATACTGTTAAGATGTAAGAATTATAAGTTCTTTCTATAAATCCCTGACATCAATATATGACATGCAAGGAGCATTCTATGATTGTCCTTGAAAATAAAAACACTAATACAGCATAACACACACCACCAAAAAGCATAGATTTGATTTTTAAAGATAAAAATGTGAGTTTTAAGTGTCTTCCTTTGGCATATTACTAGGCATAATGGCTTCTATGAATGTCTTCATGAAAATGCTTTTATAAATACAAAGATTTTCTTCCTTCCCTCCTCCTTTTTTTTAACTTAAAGAGCCAATTAGTTCCAGTGTACAACAATACTTTTAGAAAACTGGAACCTGATAGGCATATCCTTTGAGATATCTATTATCATTTTAAACAGATGCCATTTTCCCTAGAAGAATAAATAAATTTGGGCTTATAAAAAGACAAAATCTGTCGGAGACCAGCTCCAACAGGGGGTCTCAGGAGACGAACGGATGGTGAAGAGTCGGCGAAAGAGGGGTGGAGAAACAACACAGACACCAAAGTGAAGGTGTTGGTCCCAATCTTTACTTCTGAAGTTGATCATATATACTTTTCATTTTGGCAGGCTCACAGTACTTTGTGGTTACAAAACAGGAATCATTATTCAAAGAAACAAAATATTATGTAGCTACAATTAGAATAGAAAAATGTATCTTGGCTTATACATAAGCAAGCATTTGTACTTTCAGTTCGCATTTTGCTTTGAGCTGTTTCTGCTTAGTTAACTTTTAATAATAGTTAGAAATGTCCCAAACTATTGGCCTATACCTTGACTATTCTTTCTTGACTTACTGACTGGAACTGGTGCCATGGTTACAGCAAGTGGTTGACTTGTTATTAATTTTAATCAAACAAGAGTAAGAGCACAAACCATTGTGCACAGGAACAAGAACAAGTTGCCCAGTACCAAGCACTAATCTGTCTTCTTAACATTAATTTTTCTTCTCTAGATTTTAATTTAATTTCTCAAAAACTTCCTTGACAGGAATACTGGGAGTTTTTCATTAGACATTAACAATTTACACTCCACAGCTGAATCACTGCATTTAGAACAAACAGATCTATTCTTTAGAAGTAGTTGCATTAATTGGGAAAGTCATGTTTTTTCCTTCATACTTAATGGTCATATGAGAAGTTGCAACTATACTTATTAAAGGAATACAAAAACAAACCAGCCCATTCCCAGAAACATACTGCGCTCCTCCAGAGGATGGACGCCTTGCGCCATCCACCTCAGTAGGGCCTTGCCATTGCCTGAGTCAGGGGAGGGGCGCAGCAAAAATCCATAAAGGAAATGTTGACGTTATGGAATGTATGAAATATATCTGGGTTGTATGAAGATACACAAGTAGCAAAAGCCAAAAAGTAAGTACATGAACTTGATGAAAGGAGAAATATAGAATAAAAAAAAATATTTTTATAGTGAGATTTTCTAGAGTAAAATTATCTATTTAACAGCAATTAAACCAAGTTTTATGCATCTGAGGAACATAAATGAGAGACATAAGCAACCAAAGAAAGGTACTTTTCAGGACCTATAGAAAGGAATCTATTCACACCAGAAAAAATAAAACAATACTCAAATTAATGCCAACTACTTCTCAGTTATAATTCCAACAACCTATGACACTTTAGAATTTAAAAATGCCACCCACAGGATCAACTATCTTTAGATTAAAATTTAGTACTTAAAATGTAATGAGGGACATTTATTTCAGACTTGATAGTTTATATCATACCATGTTTCTTGCTGGAGTGAGGGGAAGATAAAAGCTCAAAAAACAAAACAAATAAAAACATAGCACAAAAAGCCTACTCTTTACAGGTACTGAATGAAGTACAACCAAGTCAGCCAGAACCCATGGGGCCAAGGTTCTAGAGACACAGGAAGTATGGAGGTGCTTTCTTCTCTCTTCAGTGCGCTTTCAGATTCAGTTTATGGGAAAATGAGGCCAAATTGCAGCCTAGGGCTTGAGGAAATCTCACTGAAATAAGAAGACAAAAGTTGGAGCTTTGGACTATCAAGGACTTGAGGGGTCAGAAGCCTGGGCAGAGTGGGGAGGAAGAAGAAGAAGAATAGAAAAATGAACCAAAATATGTGCCAATTCCAAAGATGAACATTTCCTGAGTGAGACAGCTGGAGACCAGGGGCTGAGAGGCTAAAGGACTGAGTTTCTTCAGCAGTCCCAAGGGCTGCTGAGGAGAGAGATTAGAATTCAGGACTCTTCAAAGTGAGAAAAGATACCATTCCTTCAGTAAAGACCCCAAAATATGATGAACTAGAAGACAGACCAGAAATAAAAAAAGAAATAAAGCAAGGTCATTTCATGCTCCATCTGCTGGTGAGAAGAATATTAAATCTGTGAAAAAACACATCTTCAAGAGCGTCTATAATTTTTAATTACAAAATCCAAAGTTCAATACAAAATTACCAGGCATGCCAGAAATAGGAACAGGTGATCAAATAGCAAGAGAAAAACATGGTGACAGATTTACCAAAAATTTCAAAGTGCTATATTTATAAGGCTAAGACATCAAAATCAATATGGTTAATATGTTCATGAAGATACAAAAAAGAAAATTTCACTAAGGAATTGGAATGTGTAGAAAAGAAAGTTAGAAAAATTAAACAATTGAAGATAACAATTTGATAGGTAGATTTAACAGCAAATTGGATGCCATAGAAGAAATGGTTACTACCATGAAAGCTGTATCAACAGAAAATATCCAGGTAAACACATAAAGAGATATAGGATAAAAAAAATTGCATGACAATGATATATGACAAAGTGAAATGGTCTAACATATGAATACTTGAATTCCCAGACAGAGTATATAATAAAGCTATATTTAAAGAGAATGTGACTGAGAACCTTCCTAAAAAAGAGAGACATCAAGTTGTAGATGCAGTAAGTTCCACAAGCTTCACAAAATATAAGCAACAAACTACAACAAAAAACACATGAAGTCATACTACAGTTGTTATGGTTTAGACACAAGGTTTTCCCAAAAAGCTCACGTGTGAGACAAAGCAATAAAGTACAAGAATTGGGTTATGAGAGCCTTAACCTAATCAGTACATTTATCCACATGAATGGCAGGGAGGGTGTGGATGAAGGAGGTAAGTCACTGGAGGCATGCCTTTGGGTATATATTTTGTCCCTGGTGAACACAGTTCCCTCTGCTTCCTTGTTGCCATGTTCTGAGCTGCCTTCCTCTGCCCTACTCTTCCACCATGATGTTCTGCCTCATCTCAGGCCCAGTGCTGTAGAGTTGGTCATCTATGGACTGAGAAATTTAAAAATATGAGTCAAATAAACTGTGCTTCCTCTAATTGTTCTTATCAGGTCTTTTGGTCACATCAACAAAAAAAGCTGACTAATATAAGAGCAAAACTATTGAAAACCAAAGATAAAGAAGAATCTGTAAAAGCAAAACCAACTGGGAAACATTTCTTTCAAGTGATCAACAATAAAAATAACAGTAAAAATTTCAAAAAAGTCAAAGAAGCTTGAAAAAGAGAGATGACATATTTAAAGTGCTATAAGAAAATAAATGCTAATGTCACTTTATAGCCAGAAAAACTATCCTCCTTAAGGTAAAAATAAAAACATTTTAGTTAAATAAAAGCTAAGAGAATATGGTGTTTCTCATGCAGAAGGAAAATAATTATAGATGCACAATGATAATGCAAGAAGGAATGGACAGTAAACGAAAAATATATGATTAAATCTAAATAATATTATTTATTTAAAACAAAAAGTCTTATTACTTTAAAATACCCGTAAAACTAAAAAAAAAAAAAAAACAAAACATAAAATACGCAAAAAGTACAAAAGATAAGGGTATTACAAGGTCTTTGTATTGTCTGAAAAGTGATGAATAATTTTAACTATTTTATTTATCTTTTCTAGGAAGTAAAATAGACTCTAATTTAAGACTATATATCATTATATTCAGGGTAACCATGAAATTAATAAATGCTAACTGAAAGGAAAAATACTAATAAAAATACATGGATGACAGATTTAAATTTAAACAAAAGAAAAATCACATAATTTAAAATGTATTTCTTAAATAAATGTCCTCAAAATGATTGGGATGTAAGAGAAAAAAATACATATGCCACATCAGTATCCAAAAGAATGCTAGTTAATCCTTATAAAGAGGGATATTTTATAATAATAAGTACCATTCAACAGAAAGACGTAACAAGTTGTATATATCAAGAACCTAACCTCAAAATACATAAAGCAAAAAAAAAGAAAGAAAGAAAAAGAAAAGGAAAGGCAAAGCAGACAATTTATAATGAAGATTAGAGATTTTATCACAGAATTCTCAGTAACTCATAAAAAAGAAAAAAAGAATGTAGAATGTTTGAACAATTGAATATGTTCTCAGACAAGAGTGGAATTAAGCTAGATATCTATAACAGGAATATGCTTAGAGAATCCCTAAATATTTAGGAATTGTATAAGGCAGTTCCAGATAAAACATAAGAGAAAAAAATCAGAATAAATATTAGAAAATATTTTAATGGCATTATAGTGAAAATATGAAATACAAAACTTGAAGAATGCAATGAATCAAATCATTATGTAGAGCTTTAAAAGACAGAGTAAAAAAATACATTACCAATAATGGGAATGAAAAATGGTTATAACCAAAGATCCTATAATCATTAAAGAGATAAATAAAATACCCTGAATTCTGCCAAAAGATTTGGTATTTTAGATTACACAAATATCTTAAAGTCAAAAGAGACACTGAGTTTCTGACAGCTCTATAACTATTAAGGAATCTTTAATTAGACTGGGGACATAGCTCAGTGGTAAAGTGTTTGACTAGCACACAGAGGACCTTGGATTTGATCCCCAACATTGCAAAAAATTAAAACCTTTCTCTAAATAAAATAAATAAAACTCAGAGGGATTTACCAGTGAATTCTTTCAAATATTGAGAGTATGATGCCAATTTTACACAAACTCCTCTACGTACTTCAAAAAGATGTATTATTTCCCATATCATTTTTTTGACCAGTCTCATTATAACAAAGCCTGACAGGGACATTACAAGGAAAAAAATATAGGTAGTATGTCTCATGAACATAGAGAAAAAGGGAGAAAGAAAAAAAGAAAAGAAAAAAAAGAAAGGAGGAGAGAAATAAAAGCAAGTAAACAAACTGAATTAAGCTATACAGGGTAATACATAAGGAACAGGATGTTATATCTTGAATACAACATGATGGAGGAACAAGGTAATATATCATTAACAGAGTAACAGATCGTGAATCAATCTGTGTTTATTCCAGAAATGTAAGGTTTGACATACAAAACTAAACATAACTTTTCACATTACTAAAACTTTAAAAGTCTATACAGATAGTTCAATAGAACATAATAGAATTGACAAACCACACATGTGATCACTTAATTTAAAACAAATGTATCAACAACATGCAGTGAGAACAGTCTTTCAGTAAATAGTGGTAGCACATCTAGATAACTATGTCAAAATGGGAATATTCATCCCTCCTTAATAACAACAAAAATTCAAGATGCGTAGATCTAAATATGAAGGTTACAATAAAGCTTCTAGAAAGTGACATCCAAAGTTTCAATTACCAGGGGTCAGTTTGTCTTCATTATCTGAAGTTAAAGAAGTTTGTTTCTTTAAAGCTTTCAAACCAGCAGACTACTGCAGGAGCAGAGATCCACCCCAGACCTCCCACATCAGCCCGCAGGGGACCCAGGCTCTCAGTAGGCCTGGTCCACCCCTCCTGCAACCACACCCACCACAGGACTGTCCCTCCCAAACAGCAGACTACCAAGGGAGGTCAAGCCCAGAGGCCCAGATCCACCCACACCAGCTTGCACAGGACCCAGTTCCAGGATGCAGTAGCATTCAATGAGGGACACCAACAGGGTCTGGAAGCCCAAAATCAAGTGAGGTATAGACAATCTGCATGGGTACTACAAGAATATAGGAAAGAAAGTGTAATATCTCAGATCCACACTGCAAGAAAAGAAGACACATAGACAACATGAAAAAACAAGGGAGGAAAGTGCCCCAAACAAACCAGGACACTATAATAAACAGAACCCGTGGACAGGAAAGTTGATGAAATGTCAGAGAAGGAGTTCAGAAGGTTCATAATTAAAATGATCTGTGAATTAAAGAATGACCTAAATGAGCAAATACAGGCAAAAATTGATTACTCAAACATGAGATAAGAGAGCAAATACAGGTAGCAAAAGATTACTTCCAAAGAGAGATAGAGACTCTGAAAGAAAACCAGTCAGAAATCCTTAAAATGAAGGATACAATAAATCAAATAAAAAAACTCAATAGAAAGCATAACTAACAGACTACATCACTTGTAAAAAAGAACGTCAGATAATGAAGACAAAGTATATAACCTGGAAAATAAAGTTGATCACACAGTGAAGATAGTTAGAAACCATGAACAGAACATCTAAGAATTATGGGATAGCATCAAAAGACCAAAACTCAGAGTTACTGGGATAGAGGAAGGCACAGAGTTTCAAATCAAAGGAACGCACAGTCTCTTCAATGAGATAATATCAGAAAATTTCCCAAGCATGAAGAATAAACTGGAAAACCAAATACAAGAGGCTTACAGGACACCAAATGTACAAAATTAAAACAGATCTACACCAAGGCACATTATAATGAAAATGCCTAACATACAGAATAAGGATAGAATCTTAAAAGCTGTAAGAGAGAGCAATCAGATCACATATAGGGGGAGACCAATTCATATCTCAGCAGATTTTTCAACCCAGACCCTCAAAGCCAGGAGATCATGGAACAACACATACCAAACTCTGAAAGAAAATGAATGCCAACCAAGAATCTTATATCCAGCAAAACTAAGCTTTAGATTTGATGATGAAATAAAAACCTTCTGTGATAAACAAAAGTTAAAAGAATTTACAACTAGAAAGCCTGTACTCCAGAACATCCTCAGCAAAATATTCCAAGAAGAGGAAATGAAAAACAATGATGAAAATCAGCAGAGGGAAGGATTACACTAAAGGAAAATCTAATCACAAGAGAAACCTAGTAAAGGTAAATGACAAAAATAAATAAAAATGGCTGGGAATACAAATCATGTCTCAATAATAACCCTGAATGTTAATGGCCTAAACTCACCAATCAAAAGACATAGACGAGCAAATTGGATTTAAAGAAAGAAACCAACAATATGCTAGCTCCAGGAGATTCATCTCATAGAAAAAGACATCCACAGACTGAAGGTGAAGGGTTGGGAAAAATCATACAACTCACATGGACTGCAGAAGCAAGCAGGGATTTCCATCCTCATATCAAATAAAGTAGACTTCAAACTAAAGTCAATCAAAAAGGATAAAGAAGGACACTACGTACTGCTCAAGGGAATCATACACCAACAAGACTTAACAATTATAAATATATATGCCCCAAACAATGGAGCATCTACATTCATCAAACAAATTCTTCTCAAGTTCAAGAGTCAAAGAGACCACAACACAATAATTTTGGTGACTTTAACACACCTCTTTCGTCATTAGATAAATCTTCCAAACAAAAGCTGAAAAAAGAAACTACAGAACTCAATAATACAACCAATAACTTAGATTTAACTGACATATATAGAATATTTCATTCTTCAAACGAGTGAATACACTTTCTTCTCAGCAGAACATGGATCCTTCTCTAAAATAGATCACATACTATGCCACAAAGCAACTCTTAGCAAACATAAAAAAGTAGAGATACTACCCTGCATTCTATCAGAACATAATGGAATGAAATTAGGAATCAATGATAAAATAAGAAATAAAAGCCACTCCAACACCTGGAGACTAAATAATACACTACTGAATGAACAATGGGTTGCAGAAGACATCAAGGAGGAGATTAAAAAAAATTTTAGAGGTGAATGACAATACAGATACAACATATCGAAATCTCTGGGACACGATGAAAGCAGTTCTAAAAGAAAAGTTCATTGCATGGAGTTCATTCCTTTTTTTATTTTTATTTTTTTTATTTATTTTTTTTATTAGTTGTTCAAAACATTACAAAGCTCTTGACATACCATATTTCATACATTTGAAGAAAAAGTCAATGAATAAATGACTTAATATTACATCTCAAAGCCCTAAGAAAAAAAGAACAAATCAACACCAAAAGCAGCAAAAGACAGGAAATAATTAAAATCAGAGTTGAAATCAATGAAATTGAAACAAAAGAAACGACTGAAAAAATTGACAGAACAAAAAGTTGGTTCTTCGAAAAAATAAATAAAATTGATAGACCTTCAGCCATGCTAACAAAGAGAAGGAGAAAACTAAATCACTAACACACGTGATGAAAAAGGAAATATCACAACAGACAATACAGAAATACAGAAGATAATTAGAAATTATTTTGAAAACTTGTACTCCAATAAAATAGAAAATATCGAAGGCATCTACAAATTTCTAGAGTCATATAATTTGCCCAAATTGAATCAGGATAATCAATTTCAAGTGACAAAATAGCAGATGCCATCAAAAGTCTAAAAAAACAAGAAAAACCCAGGGCTGGATGGATACACAACTGAGTTCTACAAGATCTTTAAAGAAGAACTAATACCAATACTCTTCAATTTATTTCAGGAAATAGAAAAAGAGAGAGCACTTCCAAACTCATTCTATGAGGCAAATATCACCCTGATTCCAAAACCAGGCAAAGACACATCAAAGAAAGAAAACTTCAGATCAATATCTCTAATGAACATAGATGTAAAAATTCTCAATAAAATTCTGGCAAATCGAATATAAAAACATATCAAAAAGATCATGCACCACAATCAAGTGAGATTCATCCCAGGGATGCAAGGTTGGTTCAACATACGGAAATCAATAAATGTAATTCATCACATCAATAGACTTAAAGAAAAGAATTATATGATCATCTCAATAGATGCAGAAAAAGCATTTGATGAAATACAGTACCCCTTTATGTTCAAAACACTAGAAAAATTAGGGATAACAGGAACATATCTCAACATCATCAAGGCTATCTTTGCTAAACCCCAGGCCAATATCATTCGAAATGGAGAAAAATTGAAGGCATTCCCTCTAAAAACTGGAACAACACAGGGATGCCCTCTTTCACCACTTCTATTTAACATAGTTCTTGAAACACTGGCCAGAGCAATTAGGTGAAAGAAATTAAAGAAATAACACATAGGAAAAGTACTCAAATTGGCACTATTTGCTGATGATATGATTCTATAACTAGAAGACCCTAAAAGTTCCACCAGAAAACTTCTAGAACTAGTAAATGAATTCAGCAAAGTAGCAGGATATAAAATCAACACCCATAAATCAAAGGCATTTCTGTATATCAGTAATAAATCCTCAGAAATGGAAATGTAGAAAACTACCCAATTTACAATAGCCTCAAAAAGAATAAAATACTTGGCAATCAACTTAATGAAAGAGATGAAAGATCTATACAATGAAAACTATAGAACCCTAAAGAAAGAAGTCAAAGAAGACCTTAGAAGATGGAAAGATCTATCTTGCTCTTGGGCAGGCAAAATTAATATTATCAAAATGACCATACTTCAAAAAGCAATATACAGATTTAATGCAATTCCAATCGAAATCCCAATGACATTCCTCATAGAAATAGAAAAAGCAATCATGAAATTCATCTGGAAAAATAAGAGACCCAGAATAGCTAAAGCAATCCTTAGCAAGAAGAGTGAAGCAGGTGGCATCACCATACCAGACCTTAAACTATACTACAGAGCAATAGTAACAAAAACAACATGGTAACGGCACCAAAACAGACTGGTAGACCAATGGTAAACAACACAGAGACTAACCCACAAAAGTACAATTACCTTATATTAGACAAAGTTGCCAAAAATATGCACTGGAGAAAAGGTAGCCTCTTCAACAAATGGTGCTGGAAAAACTGGAAATCCATATGCAACAAAATGAAATTAAACCCCTATCTCTTACCATGCATGAAACTCAACTCAAAATGGATCAAGGACTTAGGGATAAAACCAGAGACCCTGTGTCTAAAAGAAGAAAAAGTAGGCCCTAATCTCCATCATGTGAGATTAGGTCCCAACTTCTTTAATAAGACTCCTGTGGCACAAGAATTAAAATCTAGAATCAATAAATGGGGTGGACTCAAACTAAAAAGTTTCTTCTCAGCAAAAGAAACAATCTGTGAGGTGAATAGAGAGCCTACATCTTGGTAGCAAATCTTTACCCTTCACACATCAGATAGAGCACTAATCTCTAGGGTACATAAAGAACTCAAAAAGCTAACTACCAAAAAAACCAAATAACCCAATCAATAAATGGGCCAAGGACCTGAAGAGACACTTCCTCAGAAGATGATATACAATCAACCAACAAATATATGAAAAAAATGTTCATCATCACTAGCAATTAGAGAAATGCAAGTCAAAACCACTCTAAGATTTCATCTCACTCCAGTCAGAATGGTAGCTTTTATGAAAACAAACACCAATAAGTGTTGGCTAGGATGTGGGGAAAAAGGTACACTCATACACTGCTGGTGGGACTGCAAATTGGTGCAGCCAATTTGGAAAGCAGTACAGAGATTTCTTGGAAAATTAAGAATGGAACCACCATTTGACCCAGCTATCCCTTTCCTCAGTCTGTACCAAAGAACTTAAAAACAGCATACTACAGGGACACAGCCACAGCAATGTTTATAGCAGCATAATTCACAATAGCTAAACTATGGAACAAACCTAGATGCCCTTCAATAGATTAATGGATAAAAAAATGTGGCATATATATATGATAGAATATTACTCAGCAATAAAAGAATAAAATCATGGCATTTGCAGGTAAATGGTTGAGGTTAAAGAAGATAATGCTAAGTGAAGTTAGCCAATCTCCAAAAGCAAAAGCCGAATGTTTTCTTTGCTATAAGGAGGTTGATTCATAGTGGGATAGGGAGAGGGAGCATGGGAGGAACGGACGAACTCTAGATAGGGCAGAGGGGTTGGAGGGGAAGAGAAGGTGTATGGGGGTTAGAAATGATAGTGGAATGTGATGATCATTATTATCAAAAGTACAAGTATAGGGCTGGGACTATGGCTCAGTGGTAGCGCATTTGCCTTGTATGTGAGAGGCACTGGGTTCAATTCTCAGCACCACGTATAAATAAATAAAATAAAGATCTATCAACAACTAAGGGAAAAATAAAAATTAAAAAAAAAATTTTTAAAAGTACATGTATAAAGACACGAATTGGTGTGAATACACTTTGTATACAACCAGAAATATGAAAAATTGTGCTCTACATGTGTAATAAGAATTGTAATGCATTCCACTGTCATATATAATTAAAAAAATAAATAAAATAAGTCATATTATAAAAAGAAGTTTCTTTAAAGAGAAAAGAACATAAATATAAAAACTTTTGAAAAGATACATGATGTCTTTAAAATTCAGAATCTTTGTTCATTGAAAGATACCATTACCAGGGATGGGTTTGTAGCTCAGTGGTAGAGTGGTTGCTTGGCAGGTATGAGGCACTGGGTTCGATCCTCAGCACCAATAAAAATAAATAAATAAAATAAAAGTCTATAGACAACTGAAAAAATTTTTTTTTCAAAAAAAAAGAAAGATACCATTACTAAAGTTAAAAGATAAGTCATAGAGTAGAACAAGATATCTACAATATATACAATTAGCAACAGACTAATACAACTAATATAGAAAGAACTCTTACAAATGAATTTAAAAAAAGATTTAAGAAAATGAGAAGAATTAATTATAATAGTGGATGCCCAAATGACCAGCAAGCATATAAAATATGGGGAGGTTTGAATATCACTACTCATCACAAAAATGCAAATAAAGGCTACTTTCAAATAGTACTACACATCCATCAGGTGAACTAACACAAAATATGAAACGTTGGTGAAAATGTGGAGCAACTAGAATTCTTACACTGCTAGTGGTAGTACAAATGGACACAATTGTCTTAAAAACCTGTTTAGTAATGTCTATCCTCACTGCCAGGAATTGCAGGGTCAGGTATAATACCAGAATAATTAATTTTTTTTGCATGTTTATGCAAAAATATGGACAAGACTGTTCAAAGAACTAAGCAATTCTTCCTTCACAGTAGAATGGACAAAATAAAGTAGGGTATATTAATATGAGAATAAAAATAAACCTCTCATAAAAGTATCTCACAGACATACTTTTGAGTGAAAGCCAGATCTTGAAAAAAAAAAATGTTCTTATTATGTAATTCCATTTATATGAGGTTCAAACAGACACAACTAATTTTTATTGATATAAGTCAACATAGTCATTATCTCTGCAAGGAGGGGACAGGGAAGATGCCTCTGGGGTCCTGGCAGTATTCTACATGTTGATCTGAGGGGTGGCTACATTGACATATTAATTATAAAAACTCATTGATCTGTCCATTAAGATTTGTACACTTTATATGCTATACTACAGCACAAAGATCTTATAAAGACAATTTACCTTGGACTTAAAAGTATGAACCAAGGCTAAAATCCAATCCCAGATTTCTATCAGTTTATGCCAATTTTAACTAATGTATTACTGTTTCAACAAGACAACTGTTGAAGTAAATATATAATCACTACTCTGAGGATTACATAAGCAAAACATGTATGGATGAGAATAAGCCACATAGGAGAATAATTTTCCAAATTCTAAATAATGATATTCAAAAGTACTGAAGCTTTTAGAATACAGTACAGACTAGAAGACCAATATTGCTTATTCACATAAACTCCAATATAATGAGTAGACATCTTAATGAGGAAAATGATTTAACCAAGAACAAATATGGGCATATTTTACTCCTGAATAACCTCACCAAAGTATATATGAAGTACCCATTAAGTCTTACCTGAATGTGTCCGAAAATGCATTTCCAGACTTGATTTTCCTTTAAAAATTTTCTTACAAACATCACATTGATGAAAGGTTGCTTTATATCTAAGAAAATAAAAATGTTTGCATTTTTCAATGTAATTTTTAATAATAATGAAAATAAGTTCCAATTTTATAACTGTACATATAATTATCATATGAATAAAGCATAGAACTCTACAGAAACATGGATACTTTTAGGTATGGAGCTTGTTGCTGGTTCTTATTCCTCCAGTTATATTAAAAAATCCATAAAAAGAAGCCTTCAGATTCTCAACTGTTTTAAATCACTTTTTAATATCAGCTATTTAAATATACAAGAAAAAATTAATAGGACAAAAACAGATCAATAGTGGGCTAAAGGGAAGAGCAACTGAGTACAAAGGGTACAAATTCTGAGGTTATGGAAATAGTCTGTATTCTGATGGTAGTGATTATATGACTTACAGAACTATTCTCTAAAAAGAGAAAATTTTACTTTATGTAAATTAAAACATTAAAGAAACAAATACTGAGGCTGATTAGAAACTGCAGCAATCTCAAAATTCACATTCATCAAAAAGTTGACAATGCTCTCATCATTTCACTTTATAATAAATATTTGATATTTGCACTTATAAATCAAATAAATTTCAAGGAATGAAATACTTGCCCCTCATTTTTATCATAGACATAAAACTATAAATTACCCAAAAGTTAACTTAGTGAGCAGCATACTGTAGTGCCTAAGAGTATTTTTGAGTTAAATAATCTCAAATGTAAAATTTAATTGTGAGGACTAAGATATTTGCAAAAGAGTATTATTTAAGTCAAAGTCTATGTCTACCACCTCTTACTCCTTCAATTCAGTGAAAATAAGTAGGAAAAAATATGCCTTGCTCAATTCTTTAAGATCTATAAAGAAGCTATGATAAACTAGAAAAAAAAAACAGCTGATTAACCTATCCCTAATTAAACAAAAAGCTCTAACTCTTCCTCAATCAAGACTCAGCCTATGTAGTAATTATGAAAAATTTTACTTTTTCACTCACTTTTGCCACACTTTCTCACCAAGGTGCACACTTTTGTAATGAACAGTGAGATGATCCCTACGACCAAAACATTTTCCACATTCTTCACACTGATGAGCCTTTTCACCTAAAAATAAAGTTCCAAATACTTTGATTATAGTATACAGTTCAGTTTGTTTTTCCCCCCCATAAATAAATGACCAAACAATAAGATCACATGCTAGGAAACAAACCAAGAAAGTAAAACCACCTATTATTCTGGGCTATTTCCTTTATATTCCTTTCTTAAACATCTTTCCTTAGGGAATCTATATTTAATTTCACGAATGTAAATCCTTTATCCACTTGGAAAAGAAATTAACAGCCTTCTGCTCTAGATTTCAAATCTTACCTTTCAATGTAAAAGAGCAAAATAAATGAAATTACTTTAAAACCCAGGATATTTTTTAGTTGTTTATATAGATATATATGTCTAGATGTGAAACACCTCAAATGAACATACATTACATTGAAAAGAGGCTGTTTTACTATTTATAAAAAGGACCTGAACATTTCAGATCTTTGTACTTTGCTTTTGAAAGATTTTCATCTGTGGGATTTCTTACTTTTGCAATGAGCCAAAATGCAAATGTAATGAAAAATCCTAGGTGATTTCCTATTTTTACATTTAGCTACAAATACTTGGTCTTTAAAAATCACTATCTCAGCTGGGTGTGGTGGCGCACATCTGTAATCCAGTGGCTAGGGAGGCTGAGGCAGGAGGATCTTGAGTTCAAAGCCAGCCTTAGCAAAAGCGAGGCACTAAGCAACTCAGCAAGAACCTGTTTATAAATAAAAATACAAAAAAGGGCTGGGGATGCAGCTCTGTGGTCAAGTGCCCTGGTTCAATCCCCAATAGTAAAAAAATAAAAAAAAAATAAAAATTACAAAAAATTGAAAATAACTGCAATCTGCCTCACTGATATGATTTAAGAAAATAACTATTATTTGTTGTATACTTTATATTTTAAATTATGCTTATTAGAATAATCACCTGTTCTACTGTGCTCTTAGAGATGGCTCTTTCCCATTATTGTGCTCACATAGTTGACTCTCTTAGAACTTCCTGAACATCAATCTAAGAGGAAAATATGAAAGAAATCCCCAGAATGTACAAATTATAAATACAGTATAAAGATCTGAAATTGATCAAGATTATTAAAATACTCTTTTTCCAAAGATGCTTTCAAAATTTAGTATAACATAAACAATTACAATCATTTTCCTTTAAAACACCAAAATTTTGCTAACTATTTCTCAAATACAATCAAAGTGGGAAATATTATCACAGTTTCTTCCGTTAGGGATGTGACAATAGCAATAATTCCACATATCACCATGATATGCAAATTCAAATTTTTTGAGAATTTGTTTAAAATTAAATTTTAAACTATACTTTGTAGTCAACAAAGGGTGACCAAATATATGATTAAAATTTCAGGGAATGTCATAAAATTACTTCTCTTTTAGATGCTTCTTTCAGAAAATGTTCTAAAAAGAACATTATGATGTTCTTTTTAGGTATTAAAAAATTCTGAAAATAGAAAAACAAAATATAGCCTACCTGAATGTATTTTTTTGTGCTTTGTAAGGTGGTCATGACGAATAAATGTTTTTCCACATTCATCACACTCATATCTTTTGTCATCATGATGTACTCGTAAGTGAAGCCTATAAAGAAAAAAAAGTGCAGACCACTGAAACTGATGACAAATACTTGAAAATGAATAAATAATGAAAAATGGGCTGTCTACCCAACCTCCTTCAGGTACTATTTGTCTTTTATCTGACTTTCAGAGCCTTTCTCAGTCCTCTGTTGATTGGCCCCAGGGTTCTATTCATCACTTCCAAAAAAGCATTTTAACATTTGCACATGCTTAAACCACTTTTGGATAATATTTCTTCCCAACCTGTTAGATCTTAAATCTATTTCATGAATCTACCAAATATCTGGGGTTGTTATCTGACTGGCCAAGTCTTAGAAACATCGAAAGGAGGAATATTACAGGAATAGAATCAGACAAATGGAATAACTGTACAAATGACTAAACACATGATAATAATAATAGCAAATAACACAGCAAGTAACTGAAGATTAGTACTATTCCAGAAGACAAGTGATACCACTTATAAATTGATAGTTCAGAATTTATTGTATTATAAAAGAACTCAACATTATGAAAATTACACTTTACCACTCTTTGCACTAGTTGAGGAAAATGGAACTCCTTTTATAGTCATTCAAACACAGATTATAAAGGTTTCGATTATTAAAATTGATTTAACTTGAATTCTTCTATCCCTACAATCTATTATATATACATACAATGTGTGTGTGTCTATACACACACACACACACATCTTATCTTTTGTCACATATACAGTATACATATATATATATATATATCTCCTAGTAAAATGAAGAGCTTTCTCATTCAAGTTGCCAAAATAAGTGTTGATTCTACCATAACTAAAATCAGTAATCTAACTGGACTGCATCTAAAGGAAAAACAATCTATCTAAATTTAAGAGGAAAATAATAAATGAAAGTGTAAACACTAAAGCCTTACAACTAAAATTCTAGAAACCATTCATAAAATTAAAATGATACAAGCATTTCCAAAAAGCAGTTATATATCTAGAAAAACATTTTCATAAACTTCAAATGTGGTCAGAGATTCATTCATAAAATTGAGAATTCTAGAGTTTTAAACTTGCCATGTTTTTATACTAAAGATATTCTTGTATAATGAAGAATGAAGAAATAGAGCTGGGAACGTAACTCAATGATTTAGCATTTGCCTAGCATGCTCAAGGCCCTGGAGTGGATCCTTAGTACTGCAAACAAAAACAAAAGCAAAAACAAACAAACAAACAAACAAACAACACCAAATTTGAAACAAAAAGGTTCCAAATAAATTCTCATTCAAGGAAAAATAGATAAATATTAGAATAATAACTTAGTATAAAACCTTTAGTAAATTTGGCAATGAGGAAACATTTAATAATATTCTTTATGAATCCTTTAAAATGCAAATAAATATTAAAAACTGTAGAGAACAGAAAGCTTTTTGTACAACTTTATATATCATGTTTAGAAATATTCAACAAAAAACATTATAAGAAATAAATAAAATGGAGATGTAATTGTATCTTACCTCACATAGGGAAAAATAGCTTTATTTACCTGTATGAGCTTCCATGTCGAAAACTTTGTCCACAAATACTACAAAGATGAGGCTTTTCTCCACTATGGATTCTCAAATGTTCTTTCAAAGTAGTTCTGTGTTAAAAATACATAAATTTAAAGTTTTATTATATACCCATGTATATAACTACAAATTTCCAGAAAGATTAATAGAATGGTATACAAAGCTAGAGATATAATAGCAATTCTTTTTCCTACAATATTTTTACTCTCAGCAGTACACAAATATGCTTTTCATGTCTTTCTCATTAAAAATAAATTAAAAACACTGATTGTGGCATTCTTTGTTATTGGTTGCTTACAGATTTAACTGTACAACTTAAGCACACTTTGAAGAAGTGTAAGTAAAAAATGCTCAATTATCACTACTGAATTGGGTAAAACGTATGTGGATTTTAGTACAGAAGGTTGAAAATATTTAAGGAATTCAGTTTATCAGTTTTTCCTTCCAAATGTGTGCTCATTACTTGTTAGATGTTTTAAGGCAAAGAAAACAATACAGGTGTTACTGAGTTTCAGGTGGTGATGTATAAAAGGAATCTATATAAAGGATATAATTTTTGCTCTTCCTAAGTCTTCCAGTCCCACTGACCTGGATGGGCTAGTGTGTAACCATTACAGCTCCAAGTAAACCACAATCAGCAGTCCCTGAAATTCTAACATTCAGAATTTCCCCACATACTAACATGCTAAGTAAACATGGACATGTTATTTACCAGAGGAAAGGAAATGAAAAGCAAGTAAGACTTGCAGGCTTTTAGCTGTCAATAGTAGTTTGTTTTTAATTTCAGTCTCATTAAAAGGCTTAATATGAAATGAAAGTCAAGCTCCACCAGCACCAGCAGATGGTGCACTTCTACAAGGACCACCAACACTTGACAAGTAACAGTTCCAGCACTGAGGAAAATACCCCCCCAAAATAACCAGACCCCTACCTTCTAAGTAGTTATAGTAAAAAGATAGAAGAATTATCTTTGTTTTTCTTTTGGCTTACTTTTTATTTTTACAGAAATACTATTAGTAGAAAAATTAATTTATGCCCAAACAATAGTCTGTATTTTTCTATCTATAAATGATTTTATATAATGTACTAAAATGATTTTCCTATACCTCCATCATATCCATCTATTGTTTTAAGAAAAAGACATTTCTCACTGCTTTAGACTATGAAACTTTCACATCCTGAAGAGTGTATAAAATTTATATGTACTGTTTAAAATAGCATTAAGTTCATGTGCAGATTAAGACTTAATGCTTCTCCTTAATCTCATTTTTTACTCCCTCCTCAGACATAATTATTCCCTTTTTGTTGTTGTTTTATTCTGAGGATAGCCCCAAAATAAAATTTCTGTGGAAGAAATTAAATATCCTTAATTAACATTAGCATACAGAAGTTCTAAAGAGAGTGAATAGAGGCAATAAACCAGACCTCCTCTAGTATTCTGTTCTCCTAATTAAAAGATAAAAATGCTAGCAAGTAATCTAACCAATGACAACCCTCAACAAGTCTTAGACCGCACTAATATCAATATGGACTACCCATTGCATATGTCACATATCTGACATTTTGGTATTTTCATGTACTATCCTCCTGTCAATGCCCTTTGCTTGTCTCCTATGTTAGAACTTTGTTTTCCTGTAGCCCTTGTCTTCCCCTTTGTGAGATTATTCTTGCATTTTGGTAGTACACACTCTGTATTAGTTCATGAGAAATAGGACATTAAAAGCTATTTTTTAACACCATGAAAACGTGTCAAATTCTACTCTCAGATGCAAATGTTTTCTTTTAAGAACTGTAGGATGGGATTATTTTTTTTCCAAATTTTCAAAGTACTATTACATCATCTTATTTCTAGTGTTGCTGTTGAGAAAACTCCAAGTAATTCTATTCAATGTATGTGACCCTACCCCACGAAAAGCATATAACTTTTTATAGTTTCTTTGTCTCTGGTGCTCTGAAATATCAGTGATGTATATTTTCATCTAATGACCTAAGCATCTGCTGGGTCATTTCTATCTGGCAATTGATATTCTTCAGTTCAGGATATAATCTTGCATTATTAAAAATAAATTTCCAGCCCTCCATGTTATTTCTATTCTTTCTGAAAAGAAAGATGCTAGATTTCCCTGATCCTCTAATGATCTCATCTTTATTTTTTATATTTTTGTACCTTTTTTCCTTCACTATTTATCCTTTAGCTCTCCAATTGATATCTATACTCTGGCCATCATGCTTTGAATTTCTAGGAGATTTATTAAGTGATCCTTTCCTACAGTATCCTACCCTTATATAATGGATTCTGAATCTTCAACTGGGAAAACAATTAGTAATTGTTTACTTAAAAGAAAAAAGTTTTCTTCTTTCTTCATAATCTGTTTCCTTACAATCCTTTTCCCACCCCCTCTGTTTGTGCTGTAATCTATTTTCCATGTTAAAGGTTTTCCTCTACATCTTATAATCTTTGACTATCTGCTCATGATTCAGTGATAGGGACAAGATATTAGCAGAAGAATCCCTAGGGCTTACTCCTTTCAACATTCACAAGGCATTTAATCATGTAACATTGTGGCATATTCTAGTCCTGCAATCCTCTTTTGGGAAAAGGGCTGATGCCCAGCAGAAATGGCACATTGGGTCTATGGAAAAGAATCTAATGATCTAACTTTGAAAACTTTCAAAGTTTTTACTCTAGTGCTTTTGATCTGTCTCTCCTTCACTAGAGAGTTCCAGTGGTACTCAATACTACTAGTTCCTATACCTTGTGTGGATTCTGTGACAAACTAGGCTTTTTCCATTTCCCATGGTCCTTTGGGATTTGTCTTTTCTTAGATGTACTAAGTCAGTTAGAAGTGATTCACCTGCTATATAGCTTTCAAACCTGAGCTGCCATGTTATCTTTCTCTTCTCTTTGTAGCTTAATGTCTTTAAAAAGCAAACATAATGCCTTTAATATATTTTAGTGGGATTTCAAAAACAAATGAAATGTAAGTTAAATCAATCATCTAAACCTGCAAATCCTGGCTCCATATCATTAGCTACAATATTTCATATAATTTCTTCTTTTTTCTTTATATTTTAAACTAAAGCAGTATTCAGGTATTTTGTGTCTTGAGTTACTCTACACTTCATAAGCCAAATTCATAATAATTATTTTTTACATAAAAGTGCTAAAATTTGTCTGTGTATGCAGATAAATCTTCACCTTTCTCGTACTGATTTTCCACAAATAAAGCAAGTCCATTTTCTTTTTCCACCATGAGTACATTCTATGTGGCGTTTCAAATTTCCAGTGTCATTGAACTGACGTCCACATATATCACATGGAAAAGGACCTTAAAAAAAAAAAAGAAAAAGAAAGAATAGTATGCATTCAAAGACAGATACTAAGTTAAATTTAGTAGGTGTGCTATACATTTATGCCTACCACTATCAGTGCATATGTTATAATATGTTACACTTATTGGTTCATAGTTTTTTTTTTCTTTTTCTTTTTTAGATTGTTATTCCTGGAAAGCAAGTGACAATCATTTCCACAGTCCTAGAATCAAGTAGAGGGTTTGTTAAGTAATAGACATGATAAATGCTGAATGAACTAATGTATTAATAAATTAAAATGGCCAGTTCCTAATTCCTAATTTGAAATCAAGCTGAACCAAATGAAAATGCCACGTACTAAATATCTGTGAAAAGTAGGTAATAAAAAACTTTGAAAGGATAAAAAACTTTTTTTTTTTTTTGGAGGGTTCACAATTTGGAAATACATTGCTGTTCCTAATAACAAGTTTTTAGTGATACTAAGTAGACTTAAAATATTGTGGTACATTTCTATTTAGTCCTACAAAATTAAACCCAAATTTGCCATAGTAATATTGACCTTTGCTGGATTCCGAAATTCAACATGATTTTATCAAATATACAACTGGTGCGAATAAGTTCCACTCAATGGCAAGTTCAAAGGAAGATAAAGAATGTGAAAAGGGAGGGCTGGGGTTGTGGCTCAGCAGTAGAGTGCTCATCTAGCACATGCAGGGCACTGGGTTCGATCCTCAGCACAACATAAAAATAAAATAAAGGTATTACATCCAACTACAACTAAAATAAAGTATTTTTAAAAAGAATGTGAAAAGAAACACAGTAGTTACAACTCAAGAAAGCTGCATATTGGCTTTGAAGTCTGGTACTTCACTTCCACATCATGCCACGCCTATTACCCCATTAAGTCCCAAGTTTTCAATTCTGTGAACATATTACTCAAATATTATTTCAAAGTTACCTTAAGTGGTATATTCGTTGATAGGTTTACATTTTTATAGGTGTCCTACACCTATAAAATTGAAATCTTGGGACAAAATGGGTTAACATTTTTCTCCTAATGAATGTCAACTCTTATTAAAAATCATATGAACTGGGGCTGGGGATGTGGCTCAAGTGGTAGCGTGCTCGCCTGGCATGCGTGTGGCCTGGGTTCAATCCTCAGCACCACATACAAACAAAGATGTTGTGTCCACCGAAAACTAAAAAAAAAATAAATATTAAAATTCTCTCTCTCTCTCTTTAAAAAAATCATATGAGCTAACTAACCATATGTAAAATATTTGTTTGAGCACAGTGTTATAACATAGTGATTAATTTAATTGTTTGGCTATCCATTACATTGTAATTTAATTTGGAAGGGATAATATACCCAGATTCTAACACAAAGTTAATCATATATTTAGCAATTATTCAATAAAAATTTATTACCTAAATGTTCAATGTACTTCCCTTGGATATTTTTCTCAGTGAACTTTAGTTAGCAGGTTAGCTAAACCTTACTACCTCGTAAACTGGAATACCTCTCCTAAATATATGCTGAAGCATGACAGAAAAATAACCTTTTGGGTTGGAGATGTGGCTCACTTGCCTGGCATGTGTGAGGCACCGAGTTCGATTATCAGCACCATGTATAAATAAATAAAATAAAGGTCTGTCAACAACTAAAAAAGAAAAAGAAAAAAAAAATAACTTTTCAATAAGCCTGAAAATTTTTCTAGTTCAATCCCTTTATAGGAATTTCTGTAAACAACATTAACATCTGCCCAGTTTGACATATGCTTATGTACTAGGATGCTTTCATTGATGGGAAAGTAACTATCACAAAACAATTACTTTAATTTGTAAGTTCTAATGCTTAATAAATAATTGGTAGTAAAACTAAACTTGTATCTTAGAATTTCCACCCAAAGTACTTAAAATGTTTACTTACTTACTAAGTCATTTATTTAATAAATGTTGTAATAATCAGGAACAGGAAAAAGAGGCAGAAGCAAATATATTGGTTACACAATTTACTAAGTTTTGCTAGGATGTTTCTACAAAAAATATTAATAATTGTTTTTCATTTCAAAAAGAAAGAAAGCCCAGAGAAAACTATTTTTCCTGGTACTAAAGTCTAAAAGAGTTTTTCACATACAACTTCCAATTATGAACATGTCTCCAACTACAGATTTAGTAACTACAAAAACTATTTCCATATGATGATTCCTTAGAATTTCTCAGATGAAATACTATTAAAGAACAATTTAGCAAAGGCAACTTGGAGAGGGTTAGGATAGAAAAAGAATTCTGTATAAACCAGCTTTGTGTACTAGAATCACAAAGATTAAGTATGCCTTATTGTATGATATACCCTTGAAAGTATCTGAAGAGAGAGGGAAATTCTCTTTCTCAAGATAAAATATTTCAGGTACTTCAACAGTTTTTTTAATGACGTGACTTTAAGATCCTATATCACCAAAACTACCCTTCTCTATATTTGTCAATATCCAAAACCATTTATACTAATTCTGAAAAACACATTTATTAACATAGTTTAACACTATACTGATTTTTGTCAGTCTATTTGTTTACACTGTGCCTTTGCCTAAAAAGCCTTTGCTATTAAGCCCATCTATAATATGAGGAATTTGGATCATGTACCATCACGTTATGTTTTTTCAAGACTCATTCCCATGAGTCTACCATTTTGTATTTATTCCTAATCTTATTTGTTTTGACCTATTTCATAACATCCAGAATTTTTTTCTTTTCAGTATCAGACCTTATACATGCCAGGCAAGTACTGTGGCACTGAATTATATCCCAGCCCTTTAAAAAAAAAATTTTTGAAAAAAACAGGATATCATACTAAATTGCCTAGGCTGAACTTGAACTTGCAATCCTTCTACCTCAGTCTCTTGAGTAGTTGGGATTACAGTTATGTGCCACTACACCCAGCTTTATTTTTTAATATATTTTTATTTTTAGGTATATTAAGTACCCCTGCCAGCTTTATGCCATGTGTAAAACTATTTACCTGCATTGTTTTTATTTACTGTAAAGAATTCTTACTTATGTTAGTAAAAACATTAAATAGGATAGGATAAAGGCCTCCCCCTGGGGTGACAATAATTTGTTTTGGGGATTAACTGTCAAAAATTTATCAAACTATACCACCATCTAGACCATGGTCTCCACCTTGGCCATGGCATGAGGCAAAAAAAAAAAAAAATTCATCAAGTACAGTATTTCATTTCACATATGCTGTTTACACTATTCCTTGAAAAATGAGTGTTTTATACAATAAAAATGTTTCACCCCAACCTATTCAATAATCAAAGAATGAATTATTGCCAGGCACAGTGGCATGTAACTGTAATTCAGCAGCTCGGGAGGTTGAAGCTGGGGGATCAAAGACAATCTGAGCAAATTGGTGAGGCCCCAAGCAACTTAATGAGATCCTGTTTCAAAATAAAAATAAAAAGGGCTAGGGATGTGGCTCAGTGGCTGGGTACAATCCATGGTACAAAAAACCCCACAAAATTGTTTATGACCTTGAACACATTTGCTACCAAAATAAAAACCATCACATTTACTAATGTGTGGGAACTGCAGCATATACAGTACTCCTCCAAATAAGTATAACTTTCTTTCATTAATTTAATATCCAAAGTTCACTAATAGTGATTCAACAGTCTCCCCAAATGAAACAGGTAAAAAATCTAACAGAATGAGTAGACATCTACATGATTTATGATGTAAAAAATCAAAGAACAACTAAATAAATGGAGATATAGTCCATAATCAGCGACAGGAAGACTTGATATTGTGAGGATGCCAGTTCTTCACAATTTGACCCAAGAATTAATGCAATCCCAATCAAAACCCAGCAAATTATTCTTTAAGTATCAACAAATTCTCGTGTTTATATATCTAGGGGGAAAAAAATCCAGAATAGCCAACACCATATTGAAGGAGAAGAACAAAGTTAGAAAACTTACTTCAAGACTTAACTATAAAGTCAAGGGAGTATGGTATTGGCAGATGAAAAGACACTTACACAAACAGAACATAATAGAGCCCAGAGTCACATAAATATGATCAACTTATATGACAAATAAATGAATGCTACACAACTGAGAAAACTGGTTACCATATGCAAAAATTTTTTTAAAATTAGTCTAAACATAAGCCTTAGAGTCTTTGCAAACATGAACTTGAAATGAATCACAGACCTAAATGTAAAATGTAAAACTATAAAAATTCTAAGACATAGTGGCAAAAACCTAGATGACTGTGGGTTTGACAATGGCTTTTAGACATGACACCAAAGGCAAATCCACCAAGGTATTGATAAGCTGGATTTATTAAAATAAAAAATTTCTTCTGTGACAGATACTGTTAAGATAATGAAGACAAGTCACAGATTGGGAGGAAATACTTTAAAAGAAATATTTCATAAAGGACTATATATATTATCCAAAATATACAAAGATCTCTCAAAACTCAACAATAAATAAAATAAAGGACCCAATCAAAAACTGGGCCAAAGGGCCAGAGATGTGACTCAGTGGTAGAGTGCTTACCCAGCACATATAAGGCACCACATAAAAATAAATAAATTAAAGGTATTGTGTTCATCTACAACTTAAAAAAAATTTTTTTTTAAAATCGGGCCAAAGATCTAGTAGACATCCATCACACCAAAGGTATGCACAAATAGCAAATAAACATAAAAAGATGCTTTACACCATAGGTAATTAGGAACATAAATTAAAATAATGAGATACCACTAAACACCTATTACAATGGCCATAATTCAGAATACTGACAATACTAAATTCTGTTGTTATAGTTACCATTTAGAAAGTCCTCCAGAGGCTCATGTATTGAAAGCTTGGTCCCAGTACAGCAGTGTTTAGCATTGGGGTTTTGGAATATGATCGATCATGATTCAGTGGATGAGCCCATGAAAGGATTCCTAATTTGATGGCATTTTGGGAAGGTGGTGGAAACTATAGGTGGTCCCTCACTGGGGGAAACACGTCACTGGGGGTATGCCCTGGAAGGATATATCTTGTCCCTGGTCCCTTCCTCTCTCTGCTTCCCAACCAATATGAGGTGAGCAGCTTTGCTCTACCATGCCCTTCCACCATCATGTACTGCCTCACCACAGGCCTAAAACAATGGAGCCAGCTGAAAATGGGCTAAAACCTCTGAAACCGTAAGCCAAAATAACACTTTCCTTCTTTGGGTCTTTTTTTTTCCCCCAGATAATTTGTCACAACAATGAAAAGCTGACTAACAGATACCAAGGATGTGAAGCAACAGGAATTCTTTCATGGCTAGTGGAAATGTACAATGACACAGCCACTTGGGAAGAGAGATGATGGTGGTTCCTTACAAACCAAGTATAATCTTACCATTCAATACAGTACTTATGCTGCTAGGGATTTACCCAAAAGAATTGAAAACTTATGTCCACACAAAAATTTGCACACAAATATTCATAGCAACTTTTTTCATAACTACCAAAACTTGGATGTTCATAAATTACACAAATGTACTATTTTGTTGGGCAATGATAATAACGGGGATGTTATGCATATGTGGTGGCAGGGGGCATAATGGGAAATAATTACTTTTAAAAAATAGGCACTTTTAGAAGAAAAAAGAGTACTTCAATAGTCCCCTCCAACATGATGTAATAATAATCAATAATTGCCATGGGTGCTTTAAAAAAACTTAACTTCCTTACCCAGATGGAACTTTTCCTGATGCTTCAACCGTGCAAACCTTGATTTAAAATGTTCTTCACAATAGGTACACTTAAAAGGTTTATCTTGAGAATGTAAAATCATATGTTCTTCCAAATGTGGCCTTCTTGTAAAAGATTTCTTACAAATCTAAATGAATGTATATAAAATGCAAGGAAACCTTAATTAAAAACTAAAATACNAAAAAAAATATATATATATATATATATATATATATATATATATATATATTCAAGTAAGAAATTTCTACAAACAGAAAACTTACCAAAAGTACAATCAAATTATGTGAAGGAAAAAAACTTTGGAGGAATTACTCCAAGGAATGATTTTGTATCAGCTATAAAGCTAACTGAGTTTCAACTCCTTATATGTTTAATAGAGCTATAAAATAATTTTACTTAATTCTAGACAGTAATTTCTTAATTCAACATATATTTTAATTCTTAATTTCAATATATAGTTTAAACAATTTATGTATCGGGAATAAAAAGGTTTTATCAATGCTGCCATATATTTGATTTGAAAAATGAACAAGAAATCACAGAAAAATAATTTCAAAATTTTTCTCTTGAAGTGATCAGAAAGAAACACAACTCTTAAAGAAATGTAACATATATCAGAAATAGAAAAAATATATGAAACAACAATGTAACATAAAGCACAAGGCTAATTCACAAAATATATTTAATTTTCACAATAATCCTATGAAGTAGACATAATTATCAATATCATCATTTTATAGCCACAGAAGATAAACTTAGGGGAAGACATCATCTTATGTAGATTCGAATAACAAATTCAATTTCTAGCAACAGAAATCAAAGAAATGGTGAGAATACTGAGAATTTTGCTATGTATATAAATTAAATCCTTGTTATAAAGAAGAAAAAATAACAATACAACATATTAAACATATTCATCTAAATACTCAAAAAATATTTCAGGAGTGTAACAGAATAAATTTTCCTACAAATTCCTTGCCACTGAAAAATGAAATCTAATTCCCCTCCCCTTATATTTGCCCTGGCTGTATGACTCGTTGGATGATGATTTCTGTTGTGGAAGTTACGATATGTGACTTCTGAGGCTAGGCTCTAACTTTGCAGTTCTTACTAGGCTTCTCAAAACACACAGTATAATCAGTCTTAGAACCCAAATACTATACAAGAAGGAAGTTGATGTAGTCTAATAAAAAAGAAGAGGAGACTCTAGGTTATTGGTGCATTCCTGCTGAAATCCTAGTTGTCAGAAAACACCAAGCTGCCAACCAGGTGATTGAGTCACTTTGGAAATGGCCCCAAACCAAACCAGTCCAATCACCACCTAAAAACAATCACCTAAAAACAACTGAATGACTTCAAATGATACCATGTAAAACAGAAGAATTACCTAGCAAAGCTCTGCCCCAAATTTGGATTCCTGTCCCACAAAAAGGTAAGATACAACACAATAGTTGTTTTAAGTACACTAAATTTTTAAGGTGGTTTATTATGCAGCAACAGATAACCACAAATGGGTGGGAGTTGGGGGGAAGCAACTCTAACACTTCAACTGTGCAAAAATAATGTCATAGATGATATACCCAACTGTAAATACCTGGTATAGTGATTTCAGTATCAATAAAAACTAGGATTTCTAATCAGATCTACCATCCAAAACTAACTCACCAGGATTAATTTATAAAAACCACTAGACTAATTTTACAAAAAAGAAAGATACTAAAAGTGAGATAAGTTCAGTTATGTTGCTTTAAAATCTAGCCTAGCATGAGCAACTCCCCCACACCAAAGGACCTGGGTTTGATCCCCAGCACTGCAAAACAAACAAACAAAAAAACCTAATCACCTTTCTTTCCCAAAAGGCAACATTATATTTACTTTGTATTTCTAATACAAATTAAAAACCCTTACATCACATTTCCAACTTTCACTCTTAGTCTTCTTGATGGAAATAAATTCTTGTGCATTTTCAGGATGAAATCTACCAAAGAAAAATAAAAATTATTAGGAAAAGATGATACTAGTTAAGTCAATATAACATATAAATCCACTAACTGTAATTATAAGAATCAGGCACTGATTTTTTTCTTAAAGTGATAGGCATCTCTGGTAAGAATATAGATTATCATCATGATTTTTAACAAAGTTATACTTAAACCTCAGTTTATGCAGAAATAAAAAAAAAATTTAGCCATATTTTAAAAATATTCAGGAACCCTAGCCATTTATAAATAACCTGCAAAGTAACTGATTACATTTTTTTACTCCACATTTCAGTAAATTTATTTTTTAGAGCTAATATGCAATACAATATTAAATATTTTCTCACAATCTTTCACACATTAAATATGTAAAGCAAATTCTTATAATTCTAAAACCACATATTTCTGAAGACATTCTTATCCAACCCCAAAACAGAAAACAACATAATCAAATGCTCTACCTTAAAACCTGTTACAGACTATATTCCTGTTTCAACATCAAAAAAAAACTTATCTCAATACCATAAACAAAAAACATGAATGAATTAATATTTGCCCTTCTTAATCTGTAGTCTGCAAAATATTAAGCAATGAAAGAATTGGAGATAAGCATTTTCATAGATATTTTTAGTTGACTATTTTTAGTTTACTACATGCTTACATTAGAAAGCACCATATTGTATATAATAGAAGCAAGATAATACTTGCCTCTTAACATGCTTGGCTAAAGTCTTCTTGCTTGCATGAAGTTTATTACAATAAGGGCACTTGTGCTCCTTCTTATGAAATTCTGTTTCATTACTGTGCTTCTTTCTGTGAACAGTTAGGTTAGACTTTGTCGAATAACGCTGGTGACAAATATCACACTCAAAGGGCTTCTCACCTGTGTGTACACGGGTGTGGCTTTCGTATTTCCCTACCAAAAGAGAGAAATTAAAATTAAATTGAGCACATTTGCTACATTGTGAATGAAATCTGACAGTGGAATAAAACGTCATGATTTAGCAAAGTTAAATATACACCCAAATCCTCAATTTCAGAAATTTAAATAATTCTCAGCCATTTTGCTAAAACATACCCTCCCATTTATACATGTATATTAATAATCAACATCTACCACTTCCCCTACTGTGTTCAAGAAAGCCAGAAAAAATTTAACCTTTTTGTATCCAAGTTAATAATACTTCATGGGGCTGTAAGAAAATGAATTAATACACAGATAAAACTTAAAGCATTCTAGTATAAAGTAAGCACTATAACAATCTGTTATTTTTATTATTATCATATGGATTATATGGATTGTTAGTCACAATATGGACAAGTAGGTATACTTCAAATATAAATCTGTAATTATGATTATCTGTTATAGATAATTATAACAGATTTGAGTATGTGCTATAATAATAGATCAAACTAGGGTTTCATCTGACATCACTGAAAGGACTTTGCTTTTTCCACTTGCCACTACTAACACTATCTAGTATCTCGGTTTTCCCTCTGCCACTTCTAGGGCATACCCTCCCATCTACACATGCATATAAATATCCTATCTCCACTACTTCCCCTACTGTATTTAAGGGATCAGATCTAATGCTGGACGAGGACAGGAGTCACTAGATGGAATTTTAGAAAAGTTTTATTTGATTATGAAAGTTTTCACATATCATTTTTTTTGAACTGATAGGTTTTTTTTTCTTTTGTTTTGTTTTTGTGGTGCTGGGGATTGAACCCAGAGCCTTATGCATACAAGACAAGCATTCTACCAAACTGAGCTATATCTCCAGCCCTTAGTTTTAAGATTATGTAAATACAAACTCATGGGAAAGTATGTAAAACAAATTAAGAATATACATCTGATATTTAAATGATTAATGATGTGTTTTGGGGGAATATTTTTTAAATGGGGATTAAATGTGCATGTCTAGTACAGATTCTTAAAAAACAGAAAGATAATTTATCAACTTCCTAATGCTTAAATCTCATCTGTATTAGCAAGTGAACAGGAACAGTAATTTCATATGAAGAACTGCACCAATCTTTATTTTCTATGAAAATACAGATGCTATATTAGATTAGTAGCATTTTCCTTTGTATTTAAAGAAGTTTTTTCTTGTTTTCAAATAAAAAATTAAACCTAATGTAGCTAAATATTAAAACTTTCAAAATGGCAAATTAAAAATAAAAACTATTTTGACTATAAAGCTTCCATTTTCCTACAGACCAGGAGACTTAAGATTTAAGCAAGAAAAAGAAAATAGAAAATTAAACTGAAATAGCCCAAATTAGACAAATCTAATGATCTTTTGAAAATATTTTAAATAAATTCAGCAAAGACAAAAGATCAATGAAAATATAGAAACTTAAATAATTCATCATGACATTAAAATCTCAATAGTGAAAACACTATGCTTAAGTTATTAATTCAAAGTTTATGCACATAATCACTGCAGGACCTATTATAGCTTAATGAATTCGAATTTCTGAATAAGAGAAGAGAGAAAACCCTGAGAAAATGATGGATTCAGAGGAGGTTTATCTAGGTTTATCTTTAGAGGCTAATGGGGGAAAACTTAAGTCTCCAAATAAATTTCATGTTTAAAGCAACTGGTAGGGGTGAATGTATGTGTGTGTGGGGGGGTATTCAACAATAATGTATAAAATCTAAATGTTCACTCAAATTTAGTGAAGTTTCAACTTAAAAAATAGTGTCACTTCAAGGAACAAATCTGTCCTGGTGTTCAGAATTTATTTCATAATATGGGTCATGCAAAATTATCACTGTCAGAATCTGCATGCAGTTTTTGCAAAGAGACGCATCACCAAATTAGTTCATTATACACACACTTATGTATATATATATACACACACACACACACACGTAATACATATATATAATATAAAATATTGTTAAACATTAAATTGTACCTTGAATCTATTCATATATCATATCCTAAAAAATATGTAATTAAAATACTTGGCATTAGAGAATTAAGCCATTGTTATAACTCTTCTTTAAGAACCAAGTGTAATCTTTGTCAGGATGGACTATAAAGTCACATTCAATTAAAAAAGGGGGGAGGGTGTTAAAAAACATTTATTTTTAAATTCTAGAAGATACTGTGAGTTTAATCCAAGGAAAATTTTGAGTTCTGTCTAGGAAAGATAAATTATCCAGATTTTCTCTTGCACCCCATATGTCATCTTGCTATTTTTGCTTTTTTACCCACTAGGATTTTAGTATAAGGGAAGAGGTCAAAGGACTCTTATTTGCATGAAAATCCCCTGAGAAAAGGACAGCTGGTAGCCTAAGGAATGATATAACAGGATCAGCAGTCTTACTCCAAGCAACTATTAAATATATCAGAAAAGATAAGAGATCCAAAGAAATGGAATCAATTTATTAAATTATATACTGTGGAGCTAATGGTTCCAGCAGGTTTCAGAGCTTTTCATCTCTCATAAACCCACTCCAAGGCAGCCAAGTTAGAAGCTGATAAGAAAGCTTAACTGGCTTCTTACAAGTTCAATGTAAAGAGAGGCACCAGCCTCTCAACCTAGTTTTAAAGAAAGCAAGTGCTTACTGAAAACTCATAATTTAAAATGACCGGATATATTACAAAGGATACTAGCCAAGAATAAAATGCATAAGCTTCAGATTCACAATTGAATGAAATGCTTAAAATAACAACAAACATTTATAAATTCCATGAAAGGAATAAGTGTGATATGAAAAGGATGACTGGAAGGTAGCCCTTGAACTATTTGGGGGATGCTATGGTAACACACTTAGGATACATCTTCTACATATTCTTTTTATTCTATCCATCACCAATCTACTTTGTCTACATTCAGTAAATCACTCTGCTCTACCCTCATCCACTTTTCATTCCCAAGCCCCTCATCTAGTCCAAGCACTGATGCTTCTAGTCCTCTGCTACATGCTCTTTTTTTTTTTTTTTTGGTTACTGGGATTGAATTGAGGGGCACTTGACCACTGAGCTACATTTCCAGCCCTACTTTGTATTTTAATTAGAGACAGAGTCTCACTGAGCTGCTTTTGCTGAGGCTGGCTTTGAACTCATGATTCTCCTGTCTCAGCCTCCTGAGCTGCTGGGCTTACAGGCGTGTGCCAGAGCATGGCAACATGCTCCTTCTTGTCTCCCAAACTTTCTCATTCAGTCTTTCCTTTTCCAAACTGAAGTCAGCATCTTTCTAAAACTACTAAAGATTGTCATTTTCTTCATCAAGTTTTTTTCACACAGTTTTCATCAGATAAAATCTAAACTCCTCTGCCATTCAAATACAAGGCATTCAAAATCTGACCTCCACTTACTTGCCAGTCCTCATCTTCTATCAATTTTATTAGGCTCCCCTGCCCATCTTGAAACCAGACAAACTTTAGCAATTTCCAGAATCAACATCCCTTAATGCCTTTACACATTGATCCTTCTGCCTTCAAAATTTCTCCCTATTTCTTAAGTCTTAGCTCAAATATCATCGCTTTTGGAAACCACTCCTGATTGCCTGAGTCTTCTGTATTTATCCTCATAAAATTATCTTTTAATAATTATTATCATATGATCGTCTCTTTGCATGTACACATCACGTTCTAAGATTCTTAAGGACAGGGAATATATCATTTCCTATTGGTTTATCTGTGTTTGGTAGTTTAGAGGCTCAGTAAGTATGTAACAGCAGCCAGAATTCCTTGAACACATACATTTTGTACAATAGTTTAAGTGATTTCCTAGAAATATCGCATTTAATCCCCATTATAACCCCAATAAGAAGGTACTATGAGTATCATATTAGCATCGTCTCACTTTATGAGAATAAAGCATAGACAGGTTAAGTAAATCACCCAAGACTTGAATTCAAAAAAACCTAGGCAGTCAGACATTACCATAGCTTATGTTTATAGAATTTGGCAGAATTAATGCAGATTATTATATAGTTTCCCAGTTGTATTGCAATCCAGAATCCCTCTCTAAGAAAGTATCTCACAGGCCTAGTGTGTTGGATGGGACAATTTAAGATCTATGTGCTGGATCTATAATGCATGTTTTAACTGACCCTTGCTCACTCATCTCCAAGTGAAATTAGGTCAATTAAAGTAGATACAGGAAGCATGTGCTAAGGGTACAAAGGTCAAAGATGCAGAATCCATTAGAAAGATGAAATGTTCTCAGGTACATAAACCCCCAAAAGCTGTTCTTTCCTAAATACATACATTCTTTTAACTTTGTTAATTCTCAACAGCAAATATCTAGCCTGACTTTAACAAGTGTCTTGTAATGAGCTCTCCCGATTGACTGAAAAGTTATTTTATTCATGTTGGCATAGAGCTTCACAATAAAAAATTAATAAATAATTGCCAAACTGGATTATCAAAAGTACTCTGATTCACAGATAATGTATTCAAAAAGCATTATAAAAAGCAAAAAGTTACTACTTTAATGCCTACTGTATGCTGTAGCTATATTTTGATAGCAAATGATTAATACCTTATAAAACCAATTTCCACCTATATCAATAACATAATAATTCAAAAGTATAATACACCTGCGAACATATTAAACAAACTCAGATTAAATTCATTATGTTCTTATCATTATGTGTGGTAGAATATATTTCACAATTTCGTAACTTCAATTTACACGTAAATAGCTTAACTACTACAATTAAAGAGTATGCATTAAATAGTTTATATGACTTCTTTAAAAATTGCTTTACTAGCAAATATCTGACATCTCAAAATTAAATATGCACTGACATAAAACCTCAGGTTATGGACCACATTTCCTACATACTCTTTTAAAAGGGAAAATTTTGATTTATTCATTTTTATAATAATTCGAATTAATAACTAGGGTAGTTCCTAAATTATCTATCCAAAGTTATTCAATTACAGTATAATTTTATTCTTCACTATAGTCTAATTTAAAACATTTCTAATTCTAAAAAGTACTAGAAAGGTGTCTATATTTACAACTTATTATCATGTACAAAAGGAAAACAGTAAACAAATTACTAAATATAATCCAATTACATTTTCTGTAATGACTCAAGTTAGCACTCATCTTCAAAACTGGAATATAAATCAAAGCTGTTCATGATAATTATTGATTCTCTGGAGTCTTTCATATTAAATACATGAACTAATAATCTATTACCTATTAGGACATGACAAAGAAAAAATAAAGGGTAATATAAATACTTAACATGATTCCTGAATCACAACAAATTTAAAATAATAGGATAAAGCACACAGTGAAAAGAAAATTATCTTCCCTACTTAAGCACTTTTTATTTTCAAACTTCAGTTTCCAATTATTACCTTTAAATATCCATGTAAAGTAAGTGATAAGAAACAAAAGTTTTCTTACCTATTCGGTCAAATGTTTTATCACATTTAGGACATTGCAATATTTTTTTGTTACTGTTCTGAATGACTACTGGAGTTAACCCCTCGTGAATGCTTCCTACAGAATCACCAGCCTCAGGTTCCTCTTCTGCATCATTATCTTTTTCACTTTGTTCTTCAATGTCAGAGTATTCATCTGACATTTCCTCCTCTAGTTCATCTTCTTCAGCATTATATTCACTTCCAGGATCCTCAGAATCATTTTTATCTGACTTTTCCTTATCAAAACTTTCTTGATTCAAATTGTCTGACCCATCACCACTTTCTTGTTCATCATCACTGGTGTCATCAAACTTAACAGGGCACTTCCGATTCCTTTTTGATCTTCTTGCAGAAAAACTTCTCTCCAGCATTTTTAACCCATGTTTTTTCCCTAACAAAAGGGACCTATGAGTTTTAGCCAAATGATTTTCTAAAGACTTTTTGTAACAAAAATGTCTACTGCAGAATTTGCACTGATGATTATTTGATAATCTTCCAGTTAATTCATTTAGTGTTTCTTCTGGTGATGACTTTTCAGTTAGCTCTGATTGCAAAGCGGCAACATTTTCATTATTTAGCAGCTTTACTGCATCTATAATGTCCAAAAATTTTGCAGCCTCTAAAACAAGAGGTATTTCATATTTGTACACAAAAAATTCTGATGTGTAAAGAAATTCAAGCAAATGCTGAAAAACTGAATGTGTTACGTGATCCAGAGTGACAACATCAGTGCTTGGATTTTTGCTCAAACAGGCATGAAAATAACTACTGCCAACAGCAACGACTACTTTATGTGCACTAAATTCTTTTCCTTCTACTATGATAAGTAAATCACAGAAAGATGGTTGTTTCTGTCTATCATCATTTAAATACTTTAGCAAATTCTTATTATACTGCAAAGAACTCAAAAGCTTTCTCTGATCTGGAGAGGGAGGAAGTTCCTGATAACAGTGCAGAGCTTCAGTTGTAGGTCTCTCTGTAGAGTGAGTACAGGTCACTTGGTCACATTCCACTGCAACATTTCCTTCCGAAGAATCTTTATAACCAAGATGGATCTTCTCGTCAAGATTTGAAGTAACCTTTCTCCTTTTCTTCATTGCAGTACAGCAATTTCAGAACAAGAAACTTCATAAGTGTCTTAAGAGATTCATAAAGGAAAACTAGATTGTCTTGGACAACAGCTTCTGGACAGGGGTGCCTGAGGGTTTCATGGTCTGCAAAAGTAAGAACCATGTAAAATAACTCCAGGCAAAGCAACCTTAAATCAGTCACAGGCATTTGTCAGCTCCCTCCTAAATTATAACTAAGTTACCATCAAGTCACACTCACATTCATTCGTGGCTAAGATTTTAGGGCGGAGAACAAGGAGGGCCAGGTTAGAAAAGACAGCCAACAAAAGAATAATTTTTAAAGGAAGCCAGAGCACACCTTCCAGGCCTGATTTACGAACAGGGTGGAAATAACTGGACAGAAGCGGGAGAGTTCTAAGATCCTTGACGATGGAGGTTGAATGGGGCTGCAGTCATGTTTTGGGGGCGCTGAAATAGTGACAATAAGGCCGTCGCAGCCACGAAATCCGAGTCTTTCCATTAGCATGCTTTTCTATGCGGGGCAAGGCACAGCTATTCAGAGACCTAAAGCGTCCCTCTCCCAAAACCACCCGGCAGGAGACGGCCCCAGAAGGGGCTCAGAGCAAGAAGAGTGGGGTCAAACACAGGGACGACTAAAATAAGCAAAAGAGCCTTTCAAGGCCCGGGCCAGGTGGAGAATGCGCTCGCCTACCAGAAACCCGTTACCCTTCCCACCCAGTATCCCTAGGCAAACGCCCCACAGATTCATTACCGGGAACCCAGGGCTCCCCCGCTGGCTCTAGCCGCTGACTCCACTCAGGGCGCGCTCGCTCCAGCGCCTACCCACTTCCGGGTTCAGCCACCCACCTCACCCCCCTCCCCGCTGCTCCTTCCCCTCCCGGAGTCTCGCCGCCTCCAAACCACCGAACACGTCAACCGCGCGCGCAGCCTCCAAGCCGCCCAGAGCGACGGCGCGCGCCCCTGCGCGAACCAATGCGCACGCGCGCGCACCCTTCCTTACGCATGCTCGGGGTCGGTTCCTCTGCCGCTTTGGGAACACTGGTTACTCCCCAGATCCGTTACTCCGGGTTTTCTTGGTGGCTGGGTGGCCACCCGTGATTGAATCCTCGAAGCTTTGCTGCGGCAGGGGAACGCAAGACGGGAGGTTTGATAGGGACTTGGGAAGAAATTGGCAGAGGCGCAATAGTACCGACGTATTTTATTCTCACTGGTGTGTTTAGTAGTTTGCAACCAACCAAAGGGCGACCGCCGGAAGCCGGTCCCAGCACACATGCTGGCAAACGCCTAACAAACCGAGATTGACTTCGCTTGGTTGTTTTTCTGATTTAAACGGCAAGACTTAAATGCAGTTACTCCTAAGATTGCGATTTTTAAAAAACTTTTTTTCCCCCTGTACACAGAAAAGGGCACATGTAAGTGTACAGCTGGTTGGAAAAGAAAGGAAGTCAAAAGGGGAAAATCCCAAAGGACAACTTTGCTCTGAGGGATTTCTGCATTTTTAATAAAGCCCCAGGTGGGCTGGTATTGCTGGTCTGAGGGTCACTTTTTGATTAGTATAGTCCCAGACCTTGAGATTGTGCAGACGTAAGGCAAGACAAAAGACCAAGACCAAATGAAATGGGGGTCCCAATTCTTAGCCCCTATCTACCCATCAAGTATAGAGCTGAAAAGGCTACCCTCTCTGTGGAAGAACAGGTGGAGGAGTCTCCTACATAGAGGATGTGAGGAAATGCCTAAGCTTTGGTCAAACACCCTTTAGGTGGTGTTACGAAGTTATATTTTAGATGGTGGTTAACAGGCAATTCTGTACACTGGAGTAGATGACCCTCTAGTAATACCAGTTGAAGCCTTCAAGAGCAAATTCAGGTTTGCCAAAGAAGCCATTTTCCCTAAGAATTCAACTTAGAAACCTTGTCTGGGTTTTCAGCCTAGGAGAATTCAGACTCAAGACTGAAATCTCATCTCCGTGAACTTCCAGCCTGTGGGGCCTGTCCTATGATTTTAAATTTTCTATCTCCCACAATCATGTGTGAATCAGTTCCTTCAAATAGGTTATTATATCTCTTCATCCTCTTGCTTCTGTTTTCCTGGAAAACCCTAACTAATCCATCAGCAATGAAAAAAAAAAAAAGAAGAAGAAGAAAGAAAAATTAAAAACAATGCCAGGAGATCCACATCCTTCAGGTGCCAGAAGTTTTTGTCAAGAGTGTGGGGAGAGACCAGAGGCAGGAGGTCAAGAAAAAGGGAATCTTCACATACTAAAATTTGAAAGAATGTCTTCCTTTTGCTGATCTGTCATCTTATCCTTTAATAAACTGATTCAGAAGTTTATTTCTGATAATGAAAATGTTTTCCTTCATTTATTCAATTGAAAATCCATAACACAATTACCTTGTACCAGAAATGTGATATTTTCAATAAACTTCTTATAAACATGTTTTTAATAGCATCACAAATATGAAATACCTGGAAATGAATTTAACAAATTATATTTAATGTCCATACACAATTCTTTACAATAGGACTGGCAAACTATTTACTGTCAGAGACCAGCTATAAAATATTTAGTTTTTCTCCCACTTTTTTCCGAATTTTCACAAGCCTCTAAAAATGTAAAAATTATTTTTATCTTGGGCTGGAGTTGTGGCTCAGTGGTAATGTATTTGCCTAGCATGTGTGAGGCACTGGGTGCGATTCCTAGCACCACATAAAAAAATAAATAAAGGTATTGTGAACATCTACAACTAAAAATATTTTTTTAAATTATTTTTATCTCAGAAACCATAACAAAGCAAGCCATGGGCTAAATTTGATACATTAAGAATAATTGTTTTCTGACCAACATTTTTAAAACACCTCAGAGAAATAACCTAAAAAACTGAAGAAATATCCTTAGTACCTTGTTCTGCTATAATAAAATACCACTGACTGGGTAATTTATAAACAATAGAAATTTGTTGTAGTTCTGCAGCCTGGAAAGCCAAGGTCAAGGCACTGGCCCTTACTGTCTGGTAAGGGCTTTTTTCTTACATCCTCACATGACAGAAAAGGGGAGAACACTGTTCTCAAGTAGAAGGACAAAAATGGGCCTAAGTACTTTGCTGCAGGCTCCATCTTTTTTTTTTTTTTTTTTTTTTAGAATTTCAACTTTGTCATTTATACCATCTGATTTATAATTTTATTCACTATATCATTTTTTAATTTTTAAATTTGTTTTAGTTATACATGACAGTAAAATGCATTCATGCACTTTGATATATCATACATAGATGGTATATAATTTCTCATTTTTCTGAGTGTACATGTTGTAGAATTACATTGGTCATGTAGTCACATATATACATACAGTAATAATGTCTGTCTGTTTCATTCTACTGTCTTTCCTATCCTAACATCCCCTCCCCTCCCATCACTTCCCTCTACCTAATCTAAGGTAACACATTCTTCCCTAGTGCCCCCCGCTTTATTGTGAATTAGCATCCACATATTAGAGAAAACATTCGGCCTTTGATTTTGTGGGATTGACTTATTTCGCTTAGTATGATATTCCCAAATCCAACCATTTACTAGAAAATTCCATAACTTTACTCTTCTTTAAAGCTGAGTAATATTCCATTGAGTATAGATATCACATTTTCTTTATCCATTCATTTATTGAGGGACACCTAGACTGGTTACATAGTCTAGCTAATGTGAATTGAGCTGCTATAAACATTGACGTGGTTGTATCACTATACTATGCTGATTTTTAAGTCCCTTGGGTATAAACCAAGGAGTGGGATAGCTGGGTTAAATGGTGGTTCCATTCTCAGGCCCCATCTTAATACCACTACAATGGGAATGAAATTTCAGCACATGAATTGGGGGGAAGGGGGCATTCAGACCATAGAATATGCTATATTTACATACTGTAAAAATCACTGTTGTAAAGTTGTCTCCAAATCTATTTAAATACAACAAGAATAAATTAAAAACAAATAAGCTGGACTTCATTAATATTCTTTTCAAAAGATAATAAGAAAATCCACAGACTGGGAGAAAACATTTGATAAATATCCATCTGGCAGAGAACTTATAGCTAGAATATAAAAGGAATTCACATTAATAAGATGAACTATACAGAGAGATGTGCACGAATGTACATTGTATAAATATTTTATATATACATTTATATAAAGTAGGCAAAATATTTGTGCAGACATTTCATGGAAAAGGACTAAACTAGCATATGGAAAGATGTTTTTTTAAATTTTTAATTTGCATCTTAATGGAGATGGAAATTAATCACAATATGATACAGCTATTTTTTTTTATAAAGAGAGAATGATTTATTTAAAGGAATAGACTCACATGATTGTGGGGGATAGTAAATTCAAAATCATAAGATAGGCTCCATAGGCTGTAAATTCAGCAAGAGATGAGATTCTAGTTTTGAGTCTGAATTCTCCTGGCTGAAAACTCAGGCAAGCTTTCTAAGATTAAATCTCAGGGAGAAATGCTTCTTTGGACAACCTCAGACTTTGCTCTGGAGGCGTTCAAATATAGGATGAGTTCACCACTTGACTAGAGAGTAATCTACTCAAGTCTGATTTGCCTGTTGACTATATGTAAACCATAACTTGACAGCCGCATCTAGACCAATGTTCAATGAAAATTTAGGCATTTCATTTATATATATTTACAAAGTACATATCTCTATATTTTCCTTTATATATAAGATTGCCTAAAATTATATAGTCACAATACAAAGTGTTGATGAGGACATGGATGAGCCAAAAAAAAAAAACAAAAACAAAAACAAAAAAACCTCATGCACCTCTTGTGGAAATATAAAATGGTACAAGCACTTTGGGTAATAGTCTAGTAATTTCCAAGAACATCAGTTGTTCCATCCCACCCAAAGGATATAACAGCAAATATACACACAGCTTTACATATAAACGTTCACACAGTCGTTATAATAGTCAAAAACTGGAAGCAACTCAAACGTCCAAAGACAGATAAATGGATGTCAAGTGAATGTTTATATAACAAAATTCTCATCAATAAAAAACACTAATGATTAAAGACAACAAATAAATGTGTCTCAAAATAACTATGCTGAGCAAAAGACAAAATGAGTATATTTACATATGATCAAAATTCGAGACACTCCAAGGTATAATGACAGAAAACATATCAGTTGCTTGGTGAGGAATGGGGGCACAAAAGAAGGGCACAAGAAAATGTTTTTTCATGACTTTTATTGTGTGATGTTTTCACCAAGATATACACGTCATAACTGATCAAATTATTAAATGCATGTGGAGTAGTGTACGAGAGGCCTAAATAAGTAAAACCATTTTTTTAAAAAAAGAAGTGTCACATAGACACAAGAACAGAAGCATACAATGAAAGAGAATAGAGAAATAGAAAAATCTAGAAATGAATCCAAAATCACAGACAAATTTACAACATAGAAACATAAAATTTTAAATCTGTGGCAAAAGAGGAACTCTTAAATAAATGGGAATGGAGAAAATGTTGGTATCAGAAATAAAAGTAAGTTCTTCTACAAACTTGTCAATTCATCAAAATAAATTCCAAAGGGATCAAAGTTTTACATGTAAATGTTGAAGACATAGAAGTACTGTAATAAAACACAAACTTTAAATAGCAGAAAATAGGAAATATTTCTTTAACATTACTGAGAAGTCAAAAGTGTACTGTTTCTTGCTGATATTGAGCTCCTCTTTTATCTGAAATTTAGTCCTCATACATTACATTGGTGGTGGGAAAGTTAAATGGCATAGCCATTTGGAAAACTGTTAGTTGCTTCAAAAGTTAAACATAAGTTACCACAACACCCAGCAAATTCCACTTGTACAAATATTCCAAAACAATTAAACACACATGTTCACATGAAGACTTGTCCACAAATGAAGCAGCATTATTCATAATAGTCAAAAAGTGGAAACAACCCAAATGTCCACTGTTGATGAACTGATAAGCAAAATTTGATATATCCATTCCCTTGAATATTGCTCCATAAAACATTTTTATTCCTTTAATTGCTTTCCAAAAAACCAATATTTTTATTCAATAAAAAGGAATAAAGCATTGGTACACGCTACAATATGGATAAACCTCAACCATTATGCTAAGTATGACAGAATGAAGTAAGACACACATACATGACCACACATGGTATAATTCTGTTTATAAGGAATTTTCAAAATATGAACATTGATTTAACATTGAAAGCATGCTGAAATTCACTGAATTACATGGTTGAAAATACAGAACTTTATAATTTGTGAATTTTATCTCAAAATATATGTCCAAAGAGATTGCAATAACATTTGAAATGCTTATGAAGTCATTTTTATGTGAAAAAAGGACTTTTTCTTCATGTGTGATACTGGGGAGTAAACCCAGGGCCTCTTGCAAGTTAGGCAAGCAGCACACTACCACTGAGATACATCCCTAGAAATATATATGTATATGTGAATAAAATTATTCACTGGAATATATATGTATATGTGAATAAAACTATTCACTGGAAAACACTACATAAAAATTTTAATAGTTTCTTTCTACATAGTGGAGAGATGCAAAATTTTATTTTCTTCAATTTTCAAAAAATATTTTCAGTTCTTCTATTATAAACACATGTTTTAATAATGGAAAAAATAAAAAGTTTTGAAAAGTACCATAAGGATAAGGTGTCAGACAATGTCATAGTTATGCAGGCTGTTCTAGACTTGTCTTCAGTGTCAGACGATGTCATGTATGCTAGGCAAGCAATAAGATCTCTCATCATACCATGAAAACACAATGACTGCAAAAGCTTAAATTTGTCTTAGGGAGTACTCTACTGACCAGTAAGAAAGGGTTTTCTGATCCTATCTTATACAGTAGAAACCTCAAGAGAGTAATTTGTATAGGGGAATATACCCTCAGGTAGTGACTGATGACTGGAACATATTTTTATACTTAGGGCAGAAAATGCCCTCTATATAGACTTATATAGAGATTTTCTATATATACAGTTTGGATTTGTGGTGACTGAAGACCTGTCAGATCAACTATATTTTTTAAATTTCCTGAACCAAACAACCGATTTCAGGCCTCATACCCTACTTGATAACCTCTGCTTCACTGCACAGCTCCAGTAGAATGAAGTGAATGTAGAGTCAGTGAAGTTGGAATCACAGCCCTGAGAGACAAGGATTTTGTGTGGGCCAAATATGTGGTAGTAAAATTCTCTTGGATATGGATAATGCAATGTTAGGAATGGCAGGGACTACAAGGGCAGGATGTGGTACAGACAGACACATGGACTTGAAAGGAGCTATTTTTTTACACTCATTTGAAGGAATGATGGATTGGATATTGGAAAACGAGGGGAGAAAGATGTGATAGGAAATACCATCAGAGCAACTATAGGAGAAGTCATATACCCTAAGGAATGCCACCTTACCAGGAGGAAGTTGGAGTATTTGGTGGAGAAGATAGTTAAGACAACATATTTACATTTGCAGAAAGCCCAGTGTAAGTTCTTGATACGGAGAGGAGCATGGGTTAGTTGGAGTACAGACAGTAAAGAGTTAAAGCCCATATAGTTAAAAAGTACTAAGGGAGTCCTAGAGAGCTGAAAGTGCCTGCAGATTTTCCATGGCCACTGAAAAAAAATAACAATGCTTTTAAAAATAAGTATAAGCAGTTTGTATGACAAAACTGGCTAAAAAAAAAGAAAAGAAAGGAAAAAATAAAAAGAAAAGAAAGAAAGAAAGAAATTGACACTGATCTGATCAGAATTCAACCTTGGATAGGGTCTTAGAAAATCTAAACTCATCATTTCCAACACAATAAATAGTAATTACAGAACTTCTAATACCATGACCAATTTTGTCAAATACTTACTATGGTGTTTATGATAACCACTTCAATTTTATCAATTGTTGTAATCTTTACAAAAGGGAAGTAGGAAATCTACCATTAACTAGTTGTTTTGTTTCACTTGATTTCTGTTTCTCATATTCCTTATTTGAAAAACAGGAATGATAGTAATAGTAACTACTTCGAGGAGGATCAAAAGAGAAAAAGCACGACACCCGAAGAAAAACGGGGACTGGGGCAAGGTACATGCTCCATAAAGCTTGACCCATCATTATCATTACAACTTCTTATACTACTGCAAATGTAATGGTTATTGCCTTTCAGATAAGGCTAAGAGAAGTTGATAAACTTGCCCAAAGGTCATGTCACAGAGCCAGCTGGTAGAGGAGTAAGATTTCAAATGCTAATCTCATATCACTTCTGCCAAAATATCTGAATCACTTCTTTTTGGTTTTAAGATACATAATAAAACTTAAATGATCCAAACCCCACTTGGCTCTGTCATAGTATATGTTCTTTTCTTTGGGTTTCAATGGCCTTTACTTCTTGCAAATCAGCTTGCTAGTCTGCTGTCCTCATCTTTCCATGGTACTTAGTCTCTTCCGTTATTTTCATTCTTTATAAGACCTCAGTTCATCTTTTCTTTAGGGAAGCTTTGACTTTGTTTAATTAGGATAATAATTCATTCATATGCTCCAGACTTGAATTTTAAGTACTTTTAGATTAATATGTTTCCTCCACGAGACATGAGATATTGTTCTTTGTTCTCTGTTCTTTCTTTCTTTGTGGACCTAACCTTCTATTTAGCATGGAGAGAAAGAAAAGAAAAATGATGAACTAAAATGGATAAAGAAAAGAAAAAAATAGCATGATTTAATCCCTTTTAACAGGTTAAAAAGTCAAACCAATAAGACAATAGTTCAGGAAGTGGGAGTATTACATGTCTAAAAGACAAACAGAACTAAGTAAAATCAGTAAAAAGATCATAAAAGAGTTAAAGTAAATTAGAGAACTTGGAAAAAAGTTGAAATACAGCACAAGACCAGCAACATAAAAACCTTGAGTTAGGGTGGAGAAAGCATTCCAGAGAGTGAGAGCAGGCCCTCTCCGCAGCTGAGTGCCTAGCAGGCTGGTTCCAGACAGGGTTTCCCAGAAGAGACAGGACCAAAGAAGAGGGCAGCAGGAAGAGGATCTGAATTAGGTCCTGGCTCTAAGAACTTTAGGAAACAAAGGTAAATATTATGTTTGCTCTCTCTTGAGAAGGAGATTTAGGTCAATTTGTCAAGGACAGCAAATGTTTGCAAAGAGGTAACTTAGGGAGAAGGATGTATTTCTTAGCACAATTCTCCAGGAAGAAGAAACCTAGAAGTCCTCTAAGGAGACATTAAGGATAAAAACTAGATAGCTGGTGCATAAGATGTGTGAAGTGAAGGCTACAGTAGAGTTCAACTTAGGAAAACAGAAGAGAATTTCAGAGGCCATGTTGCAATAGAGAGAGAAAAGCCAAAAGGGAGGAATATCTGGACCAGAAGACGGTGAAGAAAAGGAATTTAGTTTCCATCTGTGCCTGAGTCTGATAGCATGGCAGTCACTCACCAGAAACAGAAGGTGGAGAATGGTGTTGATGGCTTTGGAATTAGCACAGAATATTGTGGAGTGAGGTCAGTTTTAAAGTCAAGTCCATCTACGTTCATCACTTTCTACTACTATCAGCTTTTAGACTTCTCAGAGTAACATGACAAACAGATGTGCTCAAGGTTTCAGCTCTTTTTGCAAAACAATCATTTAACCATTAATTTATGTTTTTACACTGAAAAGAATCACATATACTGTATTTTGAAGTAGAATATGAAACATTTACCTGATGATTTTTTAAAAATAAAGACATTTCTTGATTACAGGCAGCTGCAGGGGATGTGCTTCATATTTCTTGCAGGCCATATTCAATTCCCATTGTCATTAAGACTCTAGTTTTCAAAAAATTAAAAGCATTATGAGACTGTTTTTATTATCATACAATTGCAGCAGGGAAGGGAAGATAATTACTGGTATCTAAGCACCTAGCACTTCTCCAGAGGGAAAGTATTTTTCTTAGTCTTTTCCTTCCTTTTTCAGTTTATGAGAAAACGTGTGGGGTTCATTTTTTACTTAGCCAATTAAAAAATCATCTTCTACCCATGCTCTCCCTCCCTACCCCACTTTGAGTCACCCCCCTTAAATCAGAGAAAACATTTGGCATTTGTTTTGGGGGGATTGGCTAACTTCACTTAGTATAATCTTCTCTAATGCCATCCATTTCCATGCAAATGCCACGATCTTATTATTTTTTAGTGCTGAGTATATACAAACAGAGATTTAATAAATTCTGGTATAAAGATGTATTAAGAATTGTAACACAAAAATTATGAATGTAATGCACTCCTTTATTGTGATGTATGTAAGAAATAATTAAAAAAAATTAAAAAGAAATCATTTTCTAATATTGACCAGCTGAAGATCCTTCCAACCAAAGTCTTTGCTCATAGGAATATAAATAAAATTTGTTAATATAGAAACTCAGTATGTTCAACACAAAGAAGTATTATATATCTAAAATATTTTTATACTAAAAACATACTTGAGGATATTTGTTTAGAAAATAATCAATATATGCATGTGCATATGGTGCGATTTCATCTTTTATTTTCTTCCTAAATATTTCTTTTACTTTTCCAACATTTAATATCCTATTAACATAATAGAATCTGAAACTCAGAGCAACTTCCTAGTGACCTAGGAAGTATAATGAAAAATAGAGATAGATATATATTCATTCAAGTCATAAAATATAGTACATTTAAAAATTTGGGGGTAGAAACACATTTGAATCTACCAAAGCTGCAATATGCAAACACTATATTTTTATGGATAAACATTTTTTTCCACTGGAGGGTGCAATTTGTCAGTATATCAAGTTTTTCACAGTTCTTTTAATGAGTACACTTTAGAAGTAATATTGGAGAATTGACTACTTGCAAAACACAAAAAAGTAAGAGCAGATTTCCTGATGCTTTAAATAAATGAAATTTCATCAATAGGAATTTCGGTATTATTGCACAAAAGACTCATAATTTAATTAGGATCAGGTGACCTATATACTAGGCATAGTTTTGTTCTTTTATCATTTTTGGATACTGTGTGAGAGATTCTTGGCTGCTAATACTATAAAAATGTCTACTAATTTAGATGAATACAGCCCTACCTATATAATATTATAAAGTTTTATAGTTTTTTCTTTGGCAGTTTATGCATTCATTGAAACTTTTCTATAAAATATAGATCACTTTTCCTTTATTAGAATTTATTCCCAGTAATAATATGTCATCTAAGATTAACTGTAGGTTTAATAAGTATATAAATAATATATACATTTAATTAATATTTTTGCTTTTATTGTGTGTTTCATATAGTAGGAATCTATGTGTTTCTCAGGTTTAATGCTAATAAAAGACCACTTATCATAATAGCCAGTATTTACTGAGCACTTATTAGGTATTAGCACAGTTCTATATTCATTAACTTCCCATTTTTAACTTACTTCATTCTCACAACAACCTTAGCAACTAGGTACCATTTTCTCCATTTCACGATGAACAATCAAAGGTGCTAAGTGACTTCTCTAAATCTGTATAGTTAGAACCAAGTGGCCTGGCTCCAGGGCCAAGACTTAATCACTGCTAAATAACTGTTAAACTTTTTGATGTCAACCACTTTTTCTCAAATAATACTATTGTGATTTTTATTTTATACACAGAACATAGGCACGTCGTTTCATTGTGAACTAATGTCTCAAAGATATCCATCAAATATATTTTTGCATTTTCTGCTTGGCCTAAGTTGAAAGGACTCCTGTAATTATGACTTGGATAAGTGATTTTGTGGCTGAGACACACCCCAGACACACCCCAATTATACCACAGCAGCTATTCTTTTCCTTCCCTCCCAGTAGCAGAACACTAATATTTTGATGGCACATTGCCACTAGAGTAAGACTAATTTTCCAGACATTCTCAGATCTTCTTGAACATATAACTAAGAGGATAATAAAATGTCTGGTGTTAGTACTGTGTGGGGCTTCCAGGGAAGCTCATCAGAAAATAAGCTTTGTGGCTCTGCAGCACTAAACTCCTACTTACTCTTTCCTATTCCGTGAGCACAGCTGGAGACTAAGCAGCCATTTTGGACCTTGCAACAAGATGACAGAATGGCAGAACAAGACAGGGAAGGAACTTCTATCTCCTAAAACTCTATTTTGAGGGTTTTTTGTTTTTTTGGGTTTTTTTTGGCACCGGGGACTGAACCCAGGGCACTCAACCACTGAGCCACATCCCCAGCCCAATTCTGTATTTTTATTATAGACAGTGTCCCACTGAGTTGCTTAGTTCCTTGCTGTTGCTGAGGCTGGCTTTAAACTCGAGATCCTCCTATCTCAGACTCCTGAGCTGCTGGAATTAATGATAATATCTCCCGTAAAATTGTTAGGAGGATCAAATGATAAAATAATAGGGGCAATGTTTGCAAACTATTAAGGGTTATGTAGATATTACCTGTTATGAGTAGATTTTTGCTTTCTGTTATGAGAGGAAATACCATAAAATATATAAATCATCAAGAACTTAGAGCTATTTCCTGTACCAAGATAAGAACTTGAGATATTACAGCTTTTTCATAAAATTTTTGGAAGACAATTTGGACATTATACCCAAGTATCTTTAATATTTAACAATTAGATTACAATTCATACTTCATTTTTAAGTCATAAAATCTCACAAAACTATTTTGAGGGTTGTTTTAGTCTTTTTTACAAAAATATTAAAAAAAATATTTATGTAAATATTCTCCCTAAGTATTTTCAAATAATATTATGGGTTTTTAGTTAAAATTTGTAACTAATCAATTCCATTATTTGAACTCTTTTATAGGTTTCAGAGATGAAAGGAAATAACAGTACTCCCATGTTAGCAGATGAACAACTAAGATAAAAATCCATTTAGAAGCACTTCAACATTTTATGAGTTATTTGTCTCAAAAATATATTTCTTAGATAAAATGTCATACAAGCATGGTATTCAAAACTCTTGGGAACTGATAACTACGAAACAAATATGAGATGCAGAATACTAGGCAAAATTGCAGAACAGTATCCAAATATTTGTCAGGTCTAAGGAAAATTCACATAGTTGTGAATATTGTTTATAAATACATATATTCTGTGCATGGAGTAGACACAGCTTTACCCTGTAAGAAATGCAATTTCTTTGCAACAAAGATAAAGAGCTCTGGATACTTTATCCATCAAATCAAATGCTGACAGCATCCAGTCTCATTTCAAAGGGAAGAGGAGTTTGGGGTCTCTGCTTTCCTTTCTGACATCCTTCCTCACTTCTCCTCTTACCACAGGAGTCCATCCCATGTGATCTGGTGAAGAGAAGAGAAAGCTTCCAGTCAGCTCTTCTGCCCTTCTCTCCTACCGACTCAGTCGCTCTTCAAAATGTCAGGAAACAGTGAGGAGAATCTTTAGATCCAAGAAAGCAGAGCAATAAAATATTGAGGGTACCTAGCTGAAAACATACTAGAAATGGGGAGAGAGAAGTAATGAAATAAAAGTAGGATGACAAGTTTCTTCCTACTCAGCTTGTGGCCTTGTCATATTTCTCAATAACCAATGCCTCATGATGAATGAGTCCATGTTACCAAAAATATAAGACTCATAAATTTGTAATAACAGTAAGAAACTAGTTTCAGAACAACAGCACTTGGAACTAAATGAATTAGATAAGAAAACAATTTTTAATAAAAATTTAAAAAATAAGGATGAAGAGGGAAGTGAACAGGGCATTTCTGGAAAGCAGAATATTATGCACCTGTAAGAAGTCGTGCTGAAGATACTTACAATGTTTCTCAGGCACCACCTCAAAGGGAGTTTTCCTTTATTCTTCAGAGCATTTGTAAAATTTTTAGTAAAAACATAAATAAATAATCCAAAGTATTACATAAAATGTGAGGTTTGTTTCATTCAATTTGAGGTCTTTCCTGAATTGTAGCATATAGGGGTAGTCTTTACTAAATCTGGATGCCTTAAAAAAATAAAATTTAAGGAGCTGGAGGTATAGCTCAGTGGTAGAATATGTGCTTAGTATGTCTGAGATCCTGGGCTCAATTTATTGGCACCACCAATAAATAAAATAGAATAAAATAAAATTTAGGGTAAACGTCCTTAAGGGCCAATGTCAAGGGAGACATCACTCCTGCCCCACTCTTGCAAGTAAAACAGAACTCCCTCCTTTCCATCTTATTTCTAATATTTTTCATGAAAGTCACATTTAAAATTTCAAGAGAATATCCGCCATTTGTCTACTGCCAGACTCTTCTTATATGGTATTCAACTTGCCTATTTCCAGGAGAGTAGGTGTGGACCCAATTCTTTGGATGCTGAAACCAAAGGAAGCTATATCACAAAAGTGGATACATGTATATGAGAATATTCTCCCAGAATTTCTCAGTCTAGCAAGGACTTTGAAAACATGCTGATAGCATTAGTAGCATGAAGGAAGTCAAGAACCACAGTAAGCAAGTTAGAAATGCCAGAATTGACATCCGAGATGGTAAAAGAAGGAACTAAAAGGCCTAGGTGAAGAGCTAGAGTGGATACATTGTGTGAGACTGGAAAGCCCTCTATATGGAGGACTTGGGATATGTTAATGAAAGGGCCACCAACATCAGAAAGAACTGCTTCTCTAGCTCAACGTTAATGGCAGGAGATGCTATGGGCTAAATCATGGCCCTCCAAAATGTCCACATGCTAGACCCTGGAACCTGTGAGGATGCAACCATCTTCGTCTTTGCAAAATGGCCCTTTCAGATGTGATTAAGGATTTTAGGAGACTATCCTGAATAATCTGGATGGGCCCAAGGTAATCCCAGTAGTCTTTATAAGAAAGGAGCAGGAGGGGGGAGTCAAAGAAGGAGATATGAAAATGGAAACAGGCTGGAATGATGCCCCCATGAGCCTAGGAAGGAAAGCAACTGTAGAAGGTGAGACATGCAACTACATGTGCCCTGGAGACTTGAGAAGGAATTCAGTCCTGTCAGCCTGTTTTTATCCCACCAAGACCTATGTTCAACTTTCAAATACACAAGAGAATAAAATGTGTATTGTTGTAGCCCACTATTTGTAATAATTTGTGTTATAATAGCAATAGAAAACCAATACATTCAAGGACAGGAGATGATGGGTAAATAACTCTAAAACAATGGAGATGAAACGGCCACTCTTTAATAATAAGGAGTCACTGGGGTTATCTCACCCATGCCCCATTTGGGCGATGGAATTTGGGTCTCCTCTATGTGAGGCGGGCTGCGAAATTAAGCTAAGACAAAGAAGCAGGGAAGAAACCACACAACACAGAAGTAATTTTGGAGAGCAGGGGCAGGAGGGCTCTATGACCTTAGGAGTCCAGCTTCCACACTGGGAAGGGAGGGAGAGAGAGAGCATGGGTACCTGCCTTTTCTTTATTATATATAGGGAAAGTTCAAAGGTTATCCATAGAATGTTCTTTGCCAAATAAGGTAAGAGGTAGGCCGACCAGGCCCAATGGGTCCATGTTCAATGCATAATCCATTAAGTGGGAGGGGGCCACAAAATAGCATGCAATGACAGACCAAAATCTCCTTGGCTCAAGGCCAAGTGAAGATGCTAAACTGCTCAGGAGTGGCTTCCCACAGGAGCGCAAACCAAGTTAAGAGCAAGGTTTGAGTGGGAGTCAGAAGACCTGCCCCTCAGAGAGTTCGCTACTAGAACGTGACATCAGTTGGGGCAAAACAGATAGATTACTATGAATATGCAGATTCTATGCAATCTGCACAATGAAAAAAGAAAAAAGCAAGAATGGATGCCCAGAAAACGGAAGCTGCTTTTTAAAAAATAAAAACAAGGCATAATTTTACTTCTAATTTTTGTATCTGAGCCACTTTGCAAATCCCAAATTCATAGAGTCAAAGAGGCCAAATCTCCAACAAGAAGTACTTTTGGAAAGTGGACAAGGTAACAATTTTCCATAGTAATTTATTTGGGTAACTATAGTCTGTACTATGGGAGAAGGGGAATACCCAAACATTGAGGTCTGAGTTCTACTTTAGCATGCTTTTCTTAGAGTTCAACTTTTACACTTGCCCATTTGCATCAGGATCAGTCAGGGATATATCTGGAGCTGCCTGGGTAGGAGTCAAATGTGTTTCTCTTGCAAAGGTCCTAGGATATGGTTAGCTAACTGCTTGTGCCTGTTAACTCATTCAAAGTCTGCATTAACTTTTGCTGAGAAAAATGGGGACATGGGTGTGACCATTTCTGCACATGTAGGATCCCCCTAAGATTTTTAAAAATGAGTTATTTGCTTTGTAATTCCTCATTGGGCTGAAAGACAGTTTGTCAGTCCTGTATCATGACTGATTAGTCAGCTCTTTTGCCACTACCTCAGCCTCCTGAGTTGCTGGGATTAGAGGTGTGTGCCATTGTGCCCAGCCTATTATGTATATTCTAAATCAGTAAGAATGTATGTCACTGTGTCCCCAGTGGGCAAATACATGAGAACTCAGTGATGGAAACAGGAGTGGCCACAGTAAGACCTTTTATCAGGGACCCAATTGAGGAAGTTATGTTTTCTGCTCCTGAAATTCTGAGGCATAGAGGACCTTCAGAGGGGGAATGCTTCTACTTGGTCTCGTTAATTAAGCTACAACTGCCACCTGAGCACTTTGGGTTGCCTATGCTTTGGGACAAGCAGGCAGGAAAATAAGTCAACTTCCTGAAGGGAGTGCTCAAACTTGATCATCAAGCAAAGGTAGGACCACAGAAGCTTAAAATATGCTAGTTCTTGCTTGCTTGCTGCTTTTGGAATCCTGTGATTACCATGTGACAAAGCCTGGATTAACCTGATAGATGATGACAGACACATGGTCCAGTTGTGCATGTGCATAGGCTGCCAAATATTAGTCATATGAGTGAGGCTGTCTCAGATTACCCAGAGACCAGGCAAAACACACTGACGTCGTGGAGGCATGGACAAGTCAGTGGAGATCACCTGAGTGGATTTAGACCACTGAATCATAAATTAACGATTGTTGTTCTATGTACCTAAGTTTTGGAGTGGCTTAGTATGAAGAAGAATAAACTGATAGAATAAATAACTTGGAAAGAGAAGGGTTTTAGAAATAAGGGTACTGTAACCATTTTTTTCTCAAAAGGTATGTAATCCAAGGATTATTTTTTAAAAGTGCAAATGCATTGGCAGCTGAGTGGAAGGCAATTAGATATGTTCCCAATTATATATGTTCCCCCAGTTATCCACTGTGTCCATAGCTTCTTCTATCATTATCCGTTATCATTTTCTTCCTAAATGACTTCCTCTAGATACTGTTTTCTCTTAACCATGTTATTCAGATTGATTCAGTATCTCTTTTTGCAAACACTTATTGTGTACGTTCTTTGCAACAGACTCATGCTGGATATTGAGAATAAACAACAAGGTATTTAGTTCAACCAATGTATATGGTGCCAAGCATAATTTTCAGCAGCTCAATTCACAGTAGCTAAGCTATGGAACCAACTTAGGTGCCCCACAACAGATGAATGGATAAAGAAAATGTGGTATATATACACAATGGAATATTAACTCAGCTTTAAAGAATGAAATTATGGCATTTGTAGGTAAATGGATAGAACTTGAGACTATTATTCCAAGTGAAGTAAGCCAATCTGCCCCCCCCCCCCCGCAAAAAAACGAAGTCCGAATTTTCTCACTGGTATGTAGATAACACACAATCAGGAGAGGGTGAGAAGAATAGAAGTTCATTGGATTAGACAAAGGGGAATGAAGGGATGGGAGGGGAATGAGAATAGGAGAGACAGTAGAATGAATTGGACATAACTTTCCTATGTTCATATATGAATATGTGACTAGTGCAACTTCACATCATGTACAACCAACCACAAGAATGGGAAGTTATACTATGTATATGTATAATATGTCAAAATACACTCTACTGTCACGTATATCTAAAAAATATCTTTATTTGTTAATAAAGAAAAAAAGAAACAAGGTTTTCTGGCTCATGATTCTGGGAGTGCAGGGTTGAAGGACTGCACTTGGTGATGAATTTCATGTTGACAGAGTCCTGAGATAGTATATGGTGTCGCATGGCAAGAGACATTGTGTGTGTGTGTGTATGTGTGTGTATCTTCTGGTCTGTATCCCTTTTAAGCCATCAGAAACTCAGTCATGGGGGTTCCACCCTGACAGCCTTATGTAATTCTAATCACCTCCCCAAGGTGAGAGATTGATTTAAGTTTCCACCTTCTTAATACCCGACAATGGAGATTTAATTTCAACACAGGAAATTTTGGAGGACACACTCAAACCAAATCATCCTTCCTCCAAATTTTCTAAGAGTTTCTATCATATATGAGAGTTAAATTCCATTACATAATTTCCCTGCATCAAACATACAATTTTTCTTGTATAAGCCCATTGATATGTTGAATTGTGTTGACTTTCTAATGTTGAACCAGCTTTGTATGTCAAGAATAAATCCCCTTTTGTTGTGGTATATAATTCTCTTTATATATTTTTAAGAATATAATTTTCTCATCTTTTATTCAGGTTGTTTGTATGTTTATGAGAGGCATTGGTCTATATCTTCCCTTTTTTTAAAAAAAAAATAGCACCTTTAGCTGTTTTAGGTATTAAGGCAATGCCTGGCTCAGAGAATGGGTTGGGAGGTATTCTCTGCTTTTGTTTTCTGGCAAGGGTTAAGAGTTTGGATCACTGCTTCCTTAAATGTTTGGTAGAAAGTATCAGTAAAACCATCTAGGCATGGTGCTTTTATTTTTGGCAGATACTTAATTATTGATTCAATTTCTTTAGTACACATAGGCCCTTCTTGGCTTGCTTGGGTTGTCATAACAAAATACATTAGACAGAGCAATTTATAAACAACAGAAATTGATGTATTACAAATTTATGAATTACAACCAAGATCAAGGTGCCAGCAGATTTGGTGTCTGTTGACAGCCTGTTCCTACAGATGACACCCTCTTGCTATGTGCCCACATTGCTGAAAGTATAAGGTAGGTACCTTAACTCTCTTTCAAGAGGGCATTAACCCTTCTCATGAGGGTGGACCCCTAATGACTTAATCACTTCCCCAAAAGCCCAGTCTTTGAATACCATCACATAAGGTATTAAGTTCCAACATATGAATTTGAGAGGAGCATAGCATTTGGACCACAGCAAGGCCTATTCTGATTAGTTATAATTTTTTGTGTGAATTTTGTAACTTGTGTCCCTAAAGAAATAGTCCATTTCATCCAAGTTATCAAATTTGTAGGCAGAGGTTTTAATAGCTTTCCTTTTAATTGTTAATGGGATCAGAATTGTTAACACATCATTCATTTATGATATTAGTAATTTTTACTTTTTATTTTTTTGCAAATCATTACAATAGAATTTTATCAATTTTACTGATCATTTCAAAAAATCAGCTTTTGTTGCTGCTTTTCCCTATTCTGTTTCCAATTTTGTTGATTTCTGTTCATTATTTCCTTTATTTTCTGCTTATTTTCTAGGTTCTAGAGCTTTTATTGATTTGAGACTTTTCTTCTTATGAATTTATGTAATTTAGTTTTATTAATTTTCCTCTTAGCACTGTATTAGCCATGTTCCAGGATTAAAAAGTCCTATTGGTTTAGTAACAAAAAGCAAATAAAAAAAAAACCCAAAGTGGAAAACTGAGGGGACAAGGGAAGAGACCTTTGAATCAGGGACACAGGAAGCACTGCTCATGGCAGGAGCTTTGCTCATGCAGCTATCCTGATTTCAGGGTCCTTTGGTATCACTGTTGCTACCAGGTCCGGGAACAGAGATTGTCCTGTGGGAACACCCCCCCATCCTTCCCACCCCAGCAAGTTCTCCTGAGTCAAGGACCCTTACTCCTCCTGGGGTGAGCTCAGCTTCTGCATGCCCTGCATCTTGTCCAGCAGGGCAGGGATGAAGGCGTCAGTGGGTTTGTAACAGCCAACAACCATCAGCTCCTTGACTCTGGCAGCCTGGGTATCATTGCTCTCCATGTCCAGAAGCTGCTTCACGCCAATCTCCAGCTCTGGGGTCTTTTCTTCCTGGCAGTGGTAGGGCTTGGGAACTGTTCCAAGGTCCACTCCTCCAGGTTGAGGCGCTTTGCAGCTGCTTGGGGGCTTACCTGACAGTGACTTTCCCTTGGTGTCTCCCTGGGCCCTAGTTGCCAGCACCACCCAGGCACTCACCTGCGGCCCCAGAGGAGTTCTGCAAGTTCTGCAAGGAGCCAGGCCTGGCCACGTGCCTGCCCAAGGTGTGCCCGCCGATTGTCCCTCATGGCTGTCCTCTCTTTGTCGCTGTCCCAGGAATTTTAACGTTCAATTTTATTTTTTGTTCGTTCAGTGTATTCTTTCAATTTCCTTTGAGACTTCCTCTTTGATCCATGGATTATTTAGAAGTATGTTTTTCTGTGACCACGTGTTTGGAGATTTTCCTGTTGTCTTTCTGTTATTGATTTATAGTTTGATTTCATTGTTGTCAGAGAACAAACTATGTATGCTTTTAATTCTTTTCATTTTGCCGAGTTTGTTTTATGATCTGGGTTGTGGTCTTTCTTGGTGTCTGTTCCAGGAAAGCTTGAGAAGAATGTGCTTCTGCTGCTGTCGGTGGGTGTTCTATACAATTCAGTGAGATCATCCGTTTGCATATCATACTATGTTGCTTCTATATTCTTCCTTGATTTTCTAACTTCATATGGAGTTTGATGTGGGGCCTTGAAATTCCCAACCATCATTATAGGCTTGTCTATTTGTCTTTTAAGTTCTACCAATTTTGTATCACACATTTTCCAGTTCTGATTTTGGAATAGAATGCATTCTTGCTCTGTGTAATTTTCTTTTATGTCTGGGAATTTTCTTTGCTGTGAATTCAATGGTAGCTAACGTTAAAAGGAGTAGTTCGGCTTTTAAAAAATTAATGTCTCCATGATATGTGATTGATGCCTTTTTCCTTTATTGATCTGTCTATATTTTTAAAGCTCATATGAATATTTATAGACAGCATAGAGTTAGGTCATGTTTCAAAATTTACTTTGCAAATCTGTGTCTTTTCATTGGTATATTTTGCCCACTTGCATTTAATCTGATCCTTGAAATATTGGGCCTTATGTTTGCCATTTTACTTTTAGTTTTCTATTTGTTTTCTCTGTTTTCCCATTTTTCACTTTATTGCCTTTCTCTGGGTCACTTGAACACTTTATAATTCCATTTTTATACATTGATAAATGTTTTTTTTTTTCAGAAAATACTTTTTAGATGTTGATGAACCTTTATTTTATTCATTTATTTATATGCAGTTCTGAGATTCGAACCCAGTGCCTCACACATGCTAGGCAGGCCCTCTACCATTAAGCCACAACTCTAGCCCTATAAATGCTTTGGATTGTATATTTTTATCTCTTTGAAAAACTTTTTTTTAATGATTGCTCTAGGTAATCTCACACACTCATCCACATGCACATACTAAAATAAAGATGGATGTGTAAATTCAGATATACTATGTGCAGTTTTAGGACCTGCTAAATGTAAATTTGTTTAAAATATTGGTGAGGAAAGATAGCGCTATCTTAGAAGACTTCCTGTATTCTTTCTATGTAATATCCATAATTTTTACAAGCTTTATTTCATAAAGTCACATTTTAAAATCTGTGACTTTCAGTGGACAGTTGGCCATAGTTTTATACATAGTTTTAACATTGCAACATGTGTGGCCTTTAATCAATACCCTTTCATACTTGAATTGGCATTCTTTGTTCTTTAAATCTTAGTTTTATATAAAATAGTAAGTTTTCCTTAGGCATTGACTTCAAAGTCACTCTTTTTTAGTTTTGGTTAATGCAAACTTTTTTTCTTATGTCTATTTCTAATACTTTTTCTAGTAAAATCTACTACAAATACTCTTACATAGTTTTTCTATTATCAAAATGTTCCTGAAGAAGTCTGAACGTTTAAAGAAATACTTATAAGATTATAAAAAAATACTTTACTAAGATTTTGTATGTTTGTAACTTCTGTTTGCATGTTAGAATTGTATAACCAAGGTTGTCATAGTCATAATGTCAAGAAATTCAAATTTTAAGAGTCATAAACAGCAAGTCTAAAACTAAATTTGAAAGGATGATGTGAGGGGAAAAAATGCTACTGTTTCCAGCTTATCTAACCTTTCAAGGGCACTTTACAGTGAGAAGAAGATTATAAGTACAGACAGATTTCATGATTAGAAGGTTCATTAGTAAGAAGGTACAGAATACTAATCACAAGACTTTCATTTGCACTGACAAGGTCTGACCTAGCTGGCATTCATCAGTGACAGTGGAATTGCTCCCTGGTGGTATCAACCACAGGCAAGGCAGAGAAAACATGTTCTTCATGCAGGAATTCATCAGAAGGAAGCAGAGCTGTATCACACACCACTGCCTTTGGGAGCTCCCCAGAGAGCATCTAGCATCTTATCTGAATCAGTTTGTTTGGTCTGTAAAATGTAAAATGCTCAGGGGAACTTTGCATGTTAAAGAAAGTTTAAACTTTGGAACCTTACAACAACAACCATAACATGAATACCCTAAATGATTTAATTGACCATGAGTAGTTGTTTTAAAAACATCTATAAGCAGAGGCATATACCATATTACCATTGTGGAATTACAAATGTTATAAGCTCCTGTAAATATTTCTATTTCTAAATATTATTATATCCAAATGACAACTATGTTAATATCTTTCAAAATCTCATATTTTACATTTGGAAGGCCATTTTTATATTTCCATTATAAATGTGTATTTAAGGACCCTTTTCTAAAGTGACCTAATTTTTAACAAAATATGCTCACATCATCTAAAAGCATTTTATAAAGAATGATTGAATTTCCTGAGCTGTGCTTGATGCTGTGAAGGAGAAAACCAAGTATTATGCAAAGAATGTATTGCTAATTCCTTATGAAATTAACAAATTAAATACAATAATTAGAGATTATACAGAGCAATATAGAACAGAATGAAACACCCAGGTTCTGGAGTCAGACAAACTAGATTTCAAATCCTAATTGCTCCCCGGTCACTGGGTCTCAGTTTGTTTCCTTGTAAAAGAGAAAAATACTCCCCAACTTAAGCACAGGATTGGGATAAGCATTAGGTAAATAATTATTATTATAACTAAAAATTGTGTATAAAATACTTCAAATAAAATACCAAAGAGAAGAAGGCCAAAGAAACAAATAAAGGCCTAGCAGAGGTGACACTTGATTTGGGGATTAAAATGTCTCTATAATAATGGCATTTTGCAACTTTTAAAATTAATGTTAGAATAAATAGGCAATGAATTATGTAATGATTAAATTATGATACAGTTAATATTGCCTGTTTAGCTGGGTATGGTGGCACACACTTGTAAACTCAGTGGCTGGGGAGGCTGAGGCAGGAGGATTACAAGTTCAAAGCCGGCCTCAGCAACTTAGCAAGGCTCTTAGCAATTTAGCAAGACTCTATCTGTAAGTAAAACATTTTAAAAAGCTGTGATCTGGTTCAGTGATTAAGCACCTGTGGACTCAATCCCCAGGACCAAAAAAAAATTTGCCTATTTACCCGCTAACTTAAATGACCCCCAAAGATAAGTGAATTTTACTTTAATTTTGGTTTTTGTTATTGACGGAAATGCCTTGAAAAATATTAAGCTCTGTTATAAGATTCAAACAAAAGCATTTTTAAACAAAATGTGATTAAAGGTCATGGAAAAAACAAATTTCTCAGAACAGATAATGAAACATTTTCTCAATTTAAATTGAGTACTACAATTACACATTTCAAAATTAAAAAGATTAAAAAGCATATTATGAAAAATTTCCAACTCACCCCTGTATTCCAGCCATCTACCTGTTCTTGGCACAGATAAATAAAATAACATTTTTATTTTTAATTCGTGTATTATTTTACACATATGTAAATGTTACATTTAATTATAATCACATGTTTTTGTAGCACAAATGTTATATACACACTGTACATGCTATTTTCACTTTTTTTTTTTTTTTACAATATCCTTTGGAGATTGCTGATTTGGACATGGTTTGTTTTCCCATCCATTCATATGATGGAGGCTCAGTCCCCAATATGGCAATGATGGAATCTTTAATAGGTAGTAAATGAGTGGGAGGTACTTAGGTTATTGGGAGTGCTGCCCTTGGAAGACACGCTAGTCTGAAGAAAACTGTCATGAGGGCAAATTGTTGTGAATCCAACTCCTGAATCACTTTCCGACTTCCTTCTTTGGGGTATGATAGCTTGCTCCCACATATGCTCCTGCCATGATTCAGACAGGGCCTTACCAGAGGTTGAACTCATGATTTTGCCTGATCTCAGACTTTCAGCCTTCCAAACAATGAGCTCAATAAACCTTTTTTCTTTGTAAAGCAAGATTACATCAAGTATTTTGTAATGTACCTAGACAAATAATAAATGAGGAACAAATACAGAGATTTTAATGGTGAAATGCATAAAGAACTTTTTAATCTTTTTAAAAAAATCTGTCTAATGATCTACTAAAAATTCAGATCATGCATTTTAACCAGTCTACTTTTGAAAGACGTTTAGGTTTTTCTAAGTTTTTGTAACTGCCATGATGTCATGAATAATCTTGTACATAGAATATGGAATTTTCAAATTAGGAAAGGTTGATACAAACCTACTAATTTTGTGAATGATGTGCATACAAACTATTGAATGTTTCTGAGTGAAAGAGAGCAGGAAATATGGATACATACATACACACACACACACATAGACACACACAGAAAAGGTTCCTAGAATGCTGTAGAATGATAATTAAAGATATGATCGAAAATAGTACTGAACTGTTGAAAGTAATGAGAGGGAGTAATGAAAGTAGTGTTTCAGGTAGATGATGTTTCTAAATATGAGTCTTATCTCCTGGCACCCTGGAGTGGTTGGAAGCTTTGAAAAAAGCTTTGCGCATTTTTCATTTAGTATAAAACTAGTGGTGTGATAAATTTTGGCAGGTCAAATGGTTAGGTTAGAGAAGACAAAAGTTGTAGGAAATAACAGGTTGGAAATCTGGCCCTAAATTTTGGGTGATTAACACAAAGGAGAGAAGCAGGCCAATGCTCTGTTACTGAATAATAGGCAAAGTCCATTGAGGGTGGAATTAGTAAAAGTATTTGGGCAATGTTGACCCTAGGGAATCAGCTGCGTGATCTTTTCTGTATGTATACACTACTCTGGGTGGGTTTCAGTGGCCCTGGTAATGTTCATGGCAAATTGTAATCAATATCTACAAGCACCTTGTGCTCCTATATCTCTAGAAAAACATACACCCATTTCATTTCATGTATAGCATCACTATTTTTCTCAATGTTTCATATACTTTACAATCAGATCAAATATACAATTTTTTTTGTTTATAGTATTTATTTTGGCATTAATCATAGAATTTATAAGATATTTAGAGCTGTAAAATTTACTCTACTACCAAACCATGAAGGCAGATCCATAGTTTATGCTGAATCATTCATTGACTTATAGTTTCCCTTTCATTCATCCATCAGAAATTTATCTTGGTACAGAGTGAAAGGCAGGTAAAATCTCTTGAAAACTATTTGCAATTCCTCTGTGGCATTATTTTCTTATGTTTTCCTATTAACTCAGTTAATTGCTTTAGTCTCTTATTTAATAAAGTAAATATTTTCTTTTAACGATAGTGAAAAATTTCTTCTAGATACTAGAATCTTTTCAGAGGGCCTATGTTTCACTCTTTACCCATTTTGAACATGAATAGATAATATTTCCCCAAAGGGAGGCTGGGGATGTGGCTGAAGCGGTAACGTGAGGCACAGGGTTCGATCCTCAGCACCACATAAAATAAAATAAAGATGTTCTGTCCACCAAAAACTGAAAAATAAATATTAAAAAATTCTCTCTCTCTCTCTCCTCTCTCTCTAATATACATATTTCCCCAAGGGGCCATGGGGCAGACGTCCTTAATTCCTACCTACATTCTGTTAATTCTCCCTTGAGATTTCATGTGGTTGATATGTTACATGGGTTCAAGGATTCAACCATATTAGAGGCATGGAGAGAAGGCTTTGTAGTTACAGCAAAGGAACATTTTCTCTGTTTAATCCCATTTTGTTGATATTATAATACTGGACACTAGCTCTCCACTAGCTCTCCTGTCTAACTTACTATTATACACACCATCCATCATGGACACATGTGTAGCTCTCTGACCTCATTTCCTAGGACCGCAGTTGACTATGTCAGGGATGAGCTGCACTTCAAAAGAAAAGGGTCAGCTTCTTTGCCGTGTGTGTGTGTGTGTGTGTGTGTGTGTGTTTGTGTGCATGTGCGCGCACATGCATGTTATATGGTATGGTTTTCTTTTCTTTGGATCTCCTATTAGGGCCTTTTTTGAGTATCACTGTTATATAAAGGTTTTCAAGTGAAGTGATTTCTCTCGACTCCCTTCTGCTCACTCAGATGAACTTGACTCTATATAATTTAAATGATTGACACTGTTCATTGATCAATCAAAACATAGACGTAATTCTGTTTTCCATATTTTATTTTATTGGGAGCAATAAAGTGCATTGCTTAAGGACCTGAACGCTCTGTATAAACTGCTTTGCAGTGATGGCCCTGAACTCACAAGCTGTGGTATTTTGTGCATGCAATTTGGCTCAACCTCTCTGTACTTTGGTTTTCTCATCTGTAAAATGGTAAGAGAATTCAAATTTATTAATATATAAAGTGCTTACAGCAATGCTGGACACATTTTATAACAAACATTCTAGAACCACTTTTTACTATTGTCTTGCTATAACGATGATAATTGTAATGATGGTTATTTGATTCTCACAGCAGACCCAAAAGACATTTTTTTTCCCAAGAAACAGGTTAAGAGATGTTAAACTTATACAATGTAACATGCAGATGCTACTTGATTTAAGATGGGTTTATGTCCTGACAGATCCATATTAAGTTGAAATATCCTAAGACAACAGTGCATTTAATACAGTTAACTTACAGAATTTCATACCTTAGCAACACAGCACACTGTCCAGTATTGATTGTTTATCCTCTTGATCACATGGCTGACTGAGAGCAGGCTTTGCTGCCACTACCCAACATCATGAGATTATTGTATTGAATGTCATTTGCCCAGGAAAATATCAAATTTCAAAATTCAAAGTTTGGTTTCTACTGAATGCACATTGTAAAGCTGAAAAATCATAAGTCAAACCATCAGAAGTTGGGGACTGTCTAGAAATACCTGGTGTACAATTAGTATTCATTAAATATTTATTCAGGTAATGAAGTTATATAGATATAGATACAGTCATAGCTCAGGACTGGTTGACATCAAGGTTTAAGTAGTTAAATCACTGTTCCTCAAAATATCCCTTTCACTTTTGTCCTGGCAAATGATACCACTTTCTCCAGCATGAGAGTTGCAAGAATATTCCTTGAACTTAAGTTTGTAGTGCTACATGGGCTTTTCCAAAAATGCATTAGTGTGTGTGTATGTGAGGATACATATGCATGTTTTTAAATTATTTCAGTTGAAATTGCAATGTCAAGCTTCTTGAACTCATAAACAAATTCAGCAAAGTAGCAGGATATAAAATGAACACCTATAAATCAGTTGCATTCCTATACAGTAGTGATGAATCAGCTGAAAGAGAATCAGGAAAACTATCCCATTTACAATAACCTCAAAAAAAAAAAAAAACCAACTTGGGAATCAATCTAACAAAAGAGGCAAAAGATCTCTACAATGAAAACTACAGAACACTAAAGAAACTGAAGAAGATCTCAGAAAATGGAAAGATCTCCCATGGTTCCTGAATAGGCAGAATTAATATTGTCAAAATGACCATAGTATCGAAAGCATTATGCAGATTTAATGCAATTCCTAGTAAAATTCTAAAGATGTTCTTTATAGAAATAGAAAAAGCAGTCCATGAAATTCATCTGGAAAACTAAGAGGCTCAGAAGAACCAAAGCAATCCTTAGTGAGAAAAGTGAAGTGTGAGGCATCACAATGCCAGACCTTAAATGATACTATAGACCTATGGTAACAAAAAATGGCATGGTATTGGTGCCAAAATAGACATGAAGACCAATTGTACAGAAGAGAAGACATAGAGACATACCCACATGAATACAGTTATCTCAAACTAGACAAAGGTGCTTTGGAAAAAAGATTGCCTCTTCAACATATGGTGCTGGGAAAACTAGAAATCCATATGTAGTAGAATGAATTTGAACCCCTATCTCTCACCTTGAAAAAATTCACTTTTGACTTAAAATCAAAGTGAATTAAGGACCTAGGCATTAGACCAGATATCCTGTGCTTACTAGAAGAAAAAGTAGGCCCAACTCTCCATCATGTCAGCATGAACTGACTTCCTTAACAAGATTCCAAAAGGGCAAGAAGTAAAATCAAGAATCAATAAATGGGATGATATCAAACTAAAAAGCTTTCAGCAAAGAAACAATTAAGAATATGGAGAGAGAGCCTACAGAATGGGAGAAAATCTTTGCCACCTGCACCTCAGATAGAGCATTAGTCTCCAGGATAGACAAAAAAAACCTAAAAATCTTAACACCACAGAAACAAAAAACTCAATCAATAAATAGACAAAGAAACTGAACAGATACTTCACAGAAGAAGAAATATGAATGGCCAACAAATACATGAAAAAAACGTTCAATACCTCTAGCCATTAGAGAATTGCAAATTAAAACTACACTGAGATTTCATCTTACTCCAGTCAGAATGGCAATTATCAAGAATACAAGTAACAATTCTTACAGTGGAAGAATCTTTCTTGGCAAGAATGTGGGGAATAAATTTCACTCATACATTGCTTGTGGGACTGCAAATTGGTGCAACTGCTCTGGAAAGCAGTATGCAGATTTCTTAGAAAACTTGAAACAGAAGCACCATTTGACCTACTCCTTGATATTTACCCAAAGGACTTAAAATCAGCACACTACAGTGTTGCAGGCACATCATTGTTTATAGCAGCTCCATTCACAATAGGAAAGCTATGAAACCAGCCTAGGTACCCTTCAACATTTGAATGGATAAAGAAAATGTGGTATATATACACAATGCATATTACTCAGCCATAAAGAAGAATGAACTATGATATTTGCTGATAAATGGATGGAACTGGAAAGTATAATGATAAGTTAAATAAGCCAATCCCCCCAAATCCAAAATCCTGATGTTCTCTGTTATACGTTGATGCTAACCCACAACAAGGGAGGGTAGAGAGGGGAAGAATATAAGTTCATTGGATTAGACAAAGGAAAATAAAGGGAAGAGACGGGGAATGGGAATAGAAAAGATAGTAGAATGAATAGACAGAACTTTCCTTTGCTCATAAATGAAAACATGACCAGTGTAATTCCACATTATGTACAACCACAAGAATAGGATCTTTGTTGGAATGGGTTTTACTCCATGTATATATAATATGTCAAAATACACTCTACTGTCATGTATATCTACAAACAACAAATAAAAAAAAAGAAATTGCAATGTCAAGTAGAAGAAGAATTAAAGTATATTCTTATTGCCAGTTTATTTTTAGGTGATCCTGACTCTTACAATGGAAGAATCTTTCTGAACATAACTCATTTTGGACCTAGCTATCCACACTTTGTTCATATCTTCTGCAATGGGTTAGATAATCAACCCTTAGGCTTGTGATCTCTGTGCTGATCACCTCTGCTGCTGTGTTATTATTGCCATAGATAACATGCATATGAATAAATGTGGCTGTGCTCCAATAAAACTTCCATTATGGGCTCTGAAATTTGAATGTCATGGAATATTTTTGTACATAAAATTTTCAACAATTAAAATATGAAAAAAATAATTCTTAGTTTTCAAATAGGTGTCTCTTCACAGCAGAAGAGCATAGTTTATAGTCCCCATGTTTTACCTTGCCCTAGATTCCTGTAGACCATATTATTCTAGTGATTTGATTTTATCTCTAGTATCACAACTGGAATGATCATTCTTAAGTAAACCACTAATCTGATTATATCACTTCTGTATTGGTCAGATAAAAAGAACCAAAAATGGAAGATTGTGTGTGTGTGTGTGTGTGGTGTGTGTGTGTAATCATACACATATGTATAATGGAAATTGGTTCATGTGATTATGAAGGATGAGAAATCCTGTGATCTGCATTCTCCAAGCTACAATGCTCCAATGCCCCAGGCAAGAAAAGATGGACGTGCCAGGTAGCTCAAACTGACCAAATTCACCCTTTCTGTCTTTTGGTTTGGGGTGGGGTTTTTTTTGGTGGGGGGTGTTCTCAAAGGATTGAAATAAGCCCATCCACTTTGGTGAGGAGACTCTTTATGCAGTCTACTAGTTCAAATGTTAATCTGTACCAGAAACATTCTCACAGGCAGGAACAAAAAGAGTATTTTACCAGCTTTATGGATATCCCTTAGCCCAGTCAAGATGACACAAAAATTATCCATCAAAACTCCCCTCCTTATGATGCTGTCTTGACTCTCCACACTCATTGGCATGAGAGTTCATGTCACAAATGCTGTGTTGTCTTCTTTATCAGACATGCCTTTTAATACTTCATTTCAGTACTGCTTGGTAAAGCCAGTCCCATATAATCTGCTCTCTCCAAGGCTTTGAATGCTTTTTTTTTTTTTTCCAGACCTCCCGCGCCCTTTGCTACAGGGCATACTTTTACTTATGCTTAAAAGTTCACTCAAAATGACCTTATTCTATAAATTTGTCTCTGAATTTTTAGGCAGAATTAATCACTTTCTAATTTACAGCATTTTGAACATTAAAAAATAGTTATATTTCCAGATTATAATTTATTATGTTCATGGCTATCTACACCAACTTAATATAAACTCTTGATGTAAGAGGCTGGATTAATCCATATATGTTTCCCCAAATCTAGTATATATTTGGGACTTAACAAATGATTTTTGAACGCTACAACAAAGGAATTATAATTGAATGCTCATATTGGCCATACTTTACACACAAAGAATGTGTTTTTAGGGAAGGAAATGATACATAGACCACTTTCAGAAAATAAATAATGTATGAATTTATCGTTTTGCAAAGCAAGGAATCATTTGACAAAAAAATGTGCTCTGAAATTTGTTCATTTTGAATATTTTTCATACTGGGTTTGAATTTTTTAAGGTATAATTTCATTTGTCAAAAAAATCAAGTTTTTTTTTGTTGTTTTTTTTTAAGAAAAACAGCAGTGTGTGCCAGTAGTTTCTATTACCACTTATATGTAAGCCCAGTAAGATTAAAAATTGAGACCTGAGATTTTGAGAGTTTCTTTCTAATAAAAAGCACTTGGGCACAGAAATGCTCTCAGACCTCCAAATGTCCTAGGGATGCTAATGGTGAAAGTGCTTCAGGCAGCTATTGATCCAAACTCTGAGCCTCCATCTACTCTCTTCAGTCTCCCAATTCGTACATCTTCTTTTGTACAAAAAGGACAGATAAATTTATTTATAGATATAAGTGTAGTTCATGGGAAGAAAGCCACAGCACGTGTATTTGATAAAAAGCTTCCTGGAGATTCTGGTCTTGTGTGCCCTGTGATTATTCACCTGGGAAGGCAAGCCGGGCTTTCTGAACAGGGTCAGCACATGGATCCCTTTGTACTTTTTTGCCCTCCCTTCAGGCGTGATGCTCAGACAAGTTCAATGCAGTCATTATTTATAGCAAGGTATAAGAAAAAAAAATCCTATAGGGAGTTAAATATTTTAGTCCACAGAGGATTTTTAGAAATTAAAATTGATGTCACAAATGACAACTGCTCAGAAATGGTCATATTCTTTTCTTAGTAGTGTCACAATGATTTACGATGTAAACAGATTTTTCCATATGGTCTCTCCTACTTGAATCTCATGTACTGTTACTATTTCTATTTCTCTGTTGTGGTACCCATAATTGAATAAGTAGAGGGAGCAAAAAAGGCCTGAGCTGTTTTAATGTCTGAGTAGGGACAGAGATAACTAGGACCAGGGTTGCTTCTGGAACTTACTGGAACTCTGTCAGTTTTTAAAATGCCTTTACTCAAAAGACATTTAGGTTGAATAAAGTTCATATATACCAGTACAGAAATCAAATAATTTCTTTATCTTATTATGGGTTGATTTATCATATTTGTGCTTTCCATAGAACTCTGGAAATTATCTCTCAAATTTGTGCAGGACTCAGTAACAGAAACATGCTCATTTTTAATATATTCAATAATTTTATGGTAGGCCTTTTATTCAGCAGGTACTAACTTTTATGTGCTAAAATGCACAATGACTTGTCTCATTGATTTCATTGTTGTTGTTTTAAATTTAAAAGCCAGTTAAGGATACTCAAGCCTGTCATGGATTCTTTTTTTATGTTTTTATTAGTGCTTTATAGTTGTAATAGTAGTGGGGTTCATTCATTTCAACACAATCATACATGCATGGAATATAATTTGCTCTACTTCAGTCGTCAGTACTTCCCTTTTCTCTTCCCTCCTCCCTTCCCCTGGTCCTCTTTCTCTATTCTACTGGTCTTCCATGTATTTATTTAGTTTTTTAAACTCGTGCTTTATAGCTATAAAACTGCAATTCATTGTGGCAAATTCATATATGTACACAGCATAATTTGGTCAATGTCATTCACTATTCTCTGTTCCCCACCCGTCTTCCCTCTCAATCAATTCCCCTGCTCTGCTGCACTGATCTCCCTTATATTTTCATGGGATTTCCCCCTCTTTATCCCCACCCCCACCTTATTTTGGTCTAACTTTTGCAAATGAGAGAAAACACTTGGCCCTTGATTTTTTGAATCTGGCTTATTTCACTTAGTATGATGTTCTCCAGTGCCATTCATTTACCAGCAAATGACATTATTTCCATCTTCTTTATAGCTGAGTAAAACTGTATTGTGCACATATATTGCATTATCTTAATTAATTTTTTTTCTTGAGGTCAGTAGTGGGCATTTGCTCTTTTTAGTTACCTGCATCTAATCCCCCTTTATTTGATAGCAGCATCCTAAATACTTTGGAAAGGCACTTGCCTACTTGGTGTAGTGTTGTAGTTCTGCGCTGCATATCAAGGAGCACCACCTTACCCTACGTTGGCCGCTCTATCTCTCCCTGAACTTTGATAGAAACATGGGGAAAATTATTAGAACTCACTCATTTGACTGGTATTATTTTGATGAAATTATGTGTGGCTCTTATTGCCCTGACTCATCACCACCACAGTTTTCATGAATTCTTATCTGTTCTACGAGGCATTGAGTATTCTTCCAGTGAATTGTTTTATTAAGGTAACCTGTTACTTATAATCTAAGAACTAAAAGTTTTTAGACCTGTATCTAGCCAAGGAAAATATTTATCAAGAGTTAATACCTTTCAACTGCTCACATCCTGTTGGAAATGAACATTTGTAAATATAAGAAGGAGCCTGTAGCTCAATGCAGCTTGGTTACTGGGACATAATGCCAGTTTGGGAGAAACTTGAACTTCTGCTTGTCAATCAATTGCTTTGTTCTGTCTTTCTTGGCTACAGTCACTAAGGAACTTCATACTGCAGGCTCAGTCCTATAGATGTGGCTTTTACCAAAGCAATACAAGTTAGGAATTGGAATATTACCCTAGAATATTGAGAATTGTTTGTATAGTTAAATTACAACGATGATTTTTCATGTCATTGGTCATGGTTAAATTCCATGTGAAAATAATGACGTATATGACGTATTTATTGAGCTTATTATTTGTTTTAGGATTTGTGGGGTTTTCCTCATTGCCATTGCCTATTTATGGTGGATTGGGATTAAATGTTAGTGGGGGTATTGGGTGTGGGATTGTATTATTCTTTGGTGAATCTTTCTTGGGCTTACTGATATTCTTAATTTACTTGGGGGGATGTTGGTGATGTTTGGGTATCCTACCACTATAGCAATGGAAGAGTATCCTGAGATTTGAGGTTTTAATATTATCAATCAAGCTTGTTTTTCCCTTTAATTCTAATCACACATTTTAAAAGCACATTTGAGATTTTGCCTGGGCTTGTGATTTTTCTTCCCCTCTGCACCAAAGTCCTTGTTTTAAGTATAGTCCATGGACTTGGACCCTTGAATACTCTTGAGTATATCATGCCAGTATTGTCTCCATGGTAATCTAGTGCTAAGAGCCATAGCCAAGTAGTATGATGCATGGCATTTTTGGTTGAAAGGTGATGCCAGCAAGCCGTTGAGATGATATGATTATGTTAAGATCTGCATTCATATGGATATTAGACCTCTGCTGTCCACCTCGGCCTGCTACGGAATCCTGGAGAGTTCCCATTGGTTGGGGAAGTATGGTAGGAGGGAATTCCGGAGGAGGGATTTCCTGTTGGAGTGTGTGCCCGGGAGAACGCTGCGCGTGTGTGGGTCAGCATATTTCCCGAGAGCATACAGGGCATTGGTGGGAGTTTCAAAATAAAGTTTGTTCCTGTTTGAGTGGCTCGTGATTTTGTGCCCAGCCAGACTGTGGCAATCTAGCCCCAATGTCTCGTAGCATGACCACTGGCTGAAGTTCTGTTCTAAATGGATGAACTTGAAACTTCTGGACTCTACATGATTCTATACCACTGCTGCAGCATGCTTTCTACCATGCAAGTCCACAGAAACATATACTCTGCAATGAATTTTATTTGTATCCTGTCCATTTAAGGTATATGTACTTTTCATAGCAAAAAAAAAATTTCTTATTTTTTTTTCATTGACTTATGTTGAGATTCAAAATAATTCCACATCCCTTGAACTCTGCTGATTGCATTAAGTATGCCAGTTTGCAAGGCCAGAACCCTATCAGTGAATAACTAAGTCCTGTTAGTATTTCAGGAGCTGATTCCTCCTTTCTGGGGGTTTCCAATACCCATTCAGGCCCTTGGATCTTTAACATAAAAATTGCACTAGCCTCCTAATTTGACTCTCTGCCTTCAATTATTTCCTGTCAAAACTGTCCTCAATAGTATTCAATCTATGTTATATTTGACTCCCTGCTTAAACTCTAGTGCTCTTGGGAATCACTGAAGTAGAATGTTGCATCAGAATCACCTGGAGAGCATTTACAATATGGACTCCTGGCTCCGCCACAGAGATCCAATTCAAAATAGACAAATTTGAGATCACTGCTCAACCAGACAGTATTCCAACTGCTTAACTTGACTTTCTAAGACTTGAACATTGTATTCCTGCACAATTTCATTTCCTATCAATCTTCACTGTTCATTCTACCCTCAGACTAACTATTTATAGATGTCTGCATTGATAACATTTCATGACTTCGTGTCTTGCCTTATGGCATTCTCTTGGTCTAGAACATCCCCAACTTCCCCTTAATGTAGTACAAAACCTGCTGATAGTAAGTAGGAACCTAACTATGTTTGAGAAATTAAATCATCACATTAACCACATAAAAGAAACATTTCTCTGGTTCATCAATGTAACTTTCGATTTTTAATATTGGGTATTAAAATCATAACTTTATAGGAAAGCCAAACTTTTGAGAAATATCAAAAGCACCATAAATGTGTAGCAAACAGCTCTATGCTGCCCCCTTTACAGTATTTGATTTTAATAAACGCTTCTATCCAGTGGTCTCCAAGCACAGAATGTTTACTATTATAATCTTCATGTTTGAAAGAATGATAAAGAGAAGAGAGATTCTGAGCATAGGGCAGAATCTCCCAAGTTGCCACAAGTGCAAGGAAAATGCAAAGAACTATACTTAGCACATACTTGTTTTAAAAACAAAGCAGTTACCAACTGAGACCATAGAACTGGAGGTGATAAAAAATTTTAACCATAATTCAGTCTGACAGCACTAGTACTAATTTGGACTGAGTTTTATGAACATAGCTCAGGAAACAAATTATTTTTCTTAACTTGCTGTGGAATACTAGAAGGAAAGTAGAAAGCTGTCAGTAATTCCCCATGTCTACTGGGTCATTACTGTAAATACTCAATGTTCTGTTATAATTTATACCATATATAGATATACAAATCCTGATACATGTGTGGGTGATATCTATCTTTATTTATCTCTCTATTGCATTACAGCTATGCTTCCAATTATTTGCCATTCCTTATGACAAAATTCCTTGATTTTTTCTCTCTGCAAGCTGTTCTGAAATTTATCGACTCAATATTATCATTGACCTCCATGTCACCAAACTAGCAACCAATTCTGAGTTTTCATTTTATTTGATTTTTGAGTTGTAGATAACCAGTTAAACACTCTATTCTAAAGAAATACTTGATTGGCTTTCTAGGAAGCTATTTTTTCTGGATTATCCTTCTTTTTATTTTTTTATTTGTTCTTTTTAGTTATACATGACAGTAGAATATATTTTGACATATTACACATACACAGAGTATAACTTCCCATTCTTACCGTTGTACATGATGTGGAGTTACACTGATCATATATTCATATATGAACAGAGGAAAGTTATGTCCAATTTTTCTACTGTATTTCCTATTCCCATCCTCCCTCTCTTCCCTTCATTCCCTTTTGTCTAATCCAATGAACTTCTATTCTTCTCTCCCCACCTTATTGTGTGTTAGCACCCACATATCAGAGAGAACATTTGGCCTATGGTTTTTTGGAGAACTGGCTTATTTCACTTAGCATGATGGTCTCCAGTTCCATTCATTTACAGGAAAAATGCCATAATTTCATTCTTCTTTATGGATGAATAATATTCCATTGTGTATGTATACCACATTTTCTTTATCCAGTCATCTATTGAAGGACACCTAGGTTGGTTCCACAGCTTAGAAATTGTGAAGTGAGTTGCTATAAACATTGCTGTGGCTGTGTAAATATAGTATGCTGATTTTATGTCCTTCGGGTATATGCCAAGGAGTGAGATAACTGGCTCAAATGGCAGTTCCATTCTGAGTTTCCTGAGGAATCTCAATACTGCTTTCCAGAGTGGTTGCACCAACTTGCATTCCCACCAGCAATGTACAAGTGAACATTTTTCTTCCACATCCTTGTCAGCATTTACTGTTACTTGTTTTTTGATAACTGCCATTCTGACTGGAGTGAGATGGAATCTCAGTGTAGTTTTAATTTGCATTTCTCTAATTGCTAGAGGTGTTGAACATTTTTTCATATATTTGTTGATTGATTGTATTTCTCCTTCAGTGAAGTGTCTGTCAGTCCCTTTGCCTATGTATTGATTGGGTTATTTGATTTTTTTTTTGGTGTTAAGTTTTTGAGTTCTTTACATATCCTAGAGATGCTCTGAAGTGCAGGTGGTAAAGATTTCCCATTCTGTGGGCTCTTTCTTCACATTCTTGATTGTTTCCTTACCTGTGAAGAAGCTTTTGAGTTTGATGCCATCTCATTTATTGATTCTTGATTTTACTTCTTGCACTTTAGGAGTCTTGTTGAGGAATTCAGTTCCTAAGCCAACATGATGGAGAGTTGGACCTACTTTTCTTCTAGTAGGCACAGGGAGTCTGGTCTGATGCCTAGGTCCTTGATCCACTTTGAGTTGGTTATTTTGCAGAGTGAGAGATAGGGTTCAAATTCATTCTACTACATATGGATTTCGAGTTTTCCTAGCACTATTTGTTGAAGAGGCTATCTTTTACCCAATGTATGTTTAGGGTACTTTCTTCTAGTATGAGATAACTGTATTTTGTCTTTATGTCTGCTTTTGTGCTAATACCATGCTGGTTTTGTTACTACAGGTCTGTAGTATAATTCAAGGTCTGTTATTGTGATCCCTCCTGCTTCACTTTTCTCACTGAGGATTGCTTTGCTTCTTTTGTGCCTTTTATTTTTCCAAATGAATTTCATGAATGCCTTTTCTATTTCTATGGAGAATGTTATTGGAATTTCATAGAACTTACATTGAATATGTATAGAACTTTTGGTAGCCATTTTGATAATATTAATTCTGCCTATTCAAGAACATGGGAGATCTTTCTACCTTCTAAGGACTCAATAGATGCAGAAAAAGCATTTGACAAACACAGCATCCATTCATGTTCAAAACACTATAAAAACTAGGGATAGTAGGAACATATGTCAACATTATAACAGCTATATATGTTAATCCCAAGGCCAGCATCATTCTAAATGAAGAAAAATTGAAAGTATTCTCTCTAAAAACTGGAACAAGATGAGGATGCCCTCTTTCACTACTTCTGTTCAACATAGTTCTTTATACTCTAGCAAGAGCATTTATACAGAAGAAATTAAAGGGATGCAAATAGGAAAACAGGAACTCAAACTATCCTTATTTGCCAATGACATGAATCTGTATTTAGGAAACCAAAAGAACTCCAATAGAAGACTTCTAGAACTCATAGATGAATTCAGCAAAGTAGCTGGATATAAAATTAACATCCATAAATCAATTGTGTTCCTGTACATCAGTGATGAATCAACTGAAAGAGAAGTTAGGAAAACTATCTCATTCACAATAGTCTTGGAAAAAAATATTTAGAAGTCAATATGATAAAAGAGGTGAAAAGGCCTCTACAATGAAAACTACAGACATTGAAGAAGACCTTAGAAGATGGAGAGATCTCCCATGTTCTTAGATTACTCTTCTGTTCTCTAGTTGTTTCTTCTTAGTCTTATTCTTCTGAATCTCAAGACCTAGTGAGTCATGGGGTTGGTCTTTGTAACAAGATATATACACTTACTGGCTAAGTATTGTCATCTCTCCAAAGAGCTTTAGATGCCATCATTATGTAAACTTGAATTTCTAACCCAGAGGTCTAGGCTCATGTATGACATGACTGCTATATTGATATATCTACTTATATGTATAATATACTTCTCAAAATTTAATATATCTAAATTTATTTATTATTATTATTATTATTATTATTATTATTATTGGTACTGGGGATTGAACTCAGAGGTACTTTACCACTGAGCTACGTCCCCAACCCTTTTTATTTTTTTTATTTTGAGACAGGGTCTTATTAAGCTGCTGAGAGCCTTGTTAAATTGCTCAGGCTGGCCTCATATTTGTAATCTTTCTACTTTAGCCTCCCTAGTTTGGGATTACAGGCATGCACCACCATGTCTGGCTATTTTTCTTTTTCTTTTTTCATACCCAGTGAACAGAGTGTTCCAAGTAGAATGAAGAAAAATAGAATGAAATTCCAACCCTGTGAGGGAAATTTTTAATGTATGTATTTTTTACGTTGAACAGCATAATTTTTTCTAGTGTATTTCTTCCTTTATAATAGCATCTATTTAAAAAGGATCTGGAAGACATCTTCCAGATGTTAGAGAAGGTCTATTTAGTTCTGTTTTAGTCAGGGTCCTGCACAGAAACAGAAGGCTCTGTTTATAGTCTTCATTTCTTGAGTGGCATTACTATTAGCCCAAATGACAAAATTCAGAACCTGGAAAAAATTATGGCTTTATTGATCTCTTACTCTCAATATAGGTGTTTTAAGCCTATCTATTTTACTGTCATTTTTTCTTGGTCAATCCCACTGTCTCTGTTTTATCAGGCCCCCATCATTTCTCTTGTAGACAACAGTAATACTTTTTTTCCGGTTTCTGTACTTCTAATTCAGTGTCTGCAGCCTTTGCCACATTACTATTAGAGTTATCTTTCTAAACACAAATCTGATCATGTAAATTTGGTACTTACAACTTACTATTTTCTTTACTCACACTGAAAGTTAAACTACTGTGATTTTGTGGATTTTCTGAGTCTTACCACTTAACATCTCTTCTGAACATCCATGCTCCTACAGTATTAGATTATTTGTAGTTCTTTGATCTCAGCTGCTTTATGCCTCTTTACCTAGATATATGGCCCTTTTCTGCAATAGATTCAAATCTACCCCAACCCATTTATTTGTAGTACTGTGTTTGAGTCTTCTAAAACAAAAATGCCTTAGACTAAGTAATTTACAAGCAACAAAACGTTATTTTTTTATAGTTCTGGAGACTGGGAAGTCCCAGTTCAAGACACCAGCAGATGAAGGATCTGATGAGAACTGGTTCCACAGAGATGGTGCCTTTTGGGTGTCCTCACACCATAAAAGGGAAGCTCAAATAAGGCCCTTTAGGTGTCTCACATAAAGGCATTCATCTTATTCATGAGGATAGAGCCCTCGTGACTTAGTTTCAAAAAAGTTTCGCCTCTTAATAGGAGCACATTGGGAATTAGGTTTCTGCATTTGACTTTTGGGGGGAACATAAACACTCAGATTATGGCATGAAAATTCAGCTTAAATTTCACATCTTTTATAAAGGATTTTTTGATTAGCTCCAAATCTGACACCTAGTTGCTTTTCACTCATTTATGGCTTCAATGAGGCTTCAATCACCTAACTTCTATATTCAAACTCAACATGTATAATTCCTACAACCATTCTCTGTATAACATGTTTTTCCAACCTCTTATTTTATACTATCATACATACTATATCATCCAATCTATTCAATTAGCCTTACATGTTGTCAATTCCTTAGACTTCAGCTCTATGGTGGAGATGTTTTTTATTTTTTTATTCTAATTTGTTATGTATGACAGCAGAATGCATTACAATTAATATTACACTTATAGAGCACAATTTTTTCACATCTCTGGTTGTATACAAAGTATATTCACACCATTCATGTGTTCATACATGCATTTGGGGTAATGAGGTCCATCTCATTCCACCGTCTTTTCTACCCCCGTGCCCACTCCCTTCCCCTCCCACCACTTTGCCCTATCTAATCTTCCCATGCTCCCCCTCCTAACCCCACTATGAATCAGCTTCCTTATATCAGAGAAAACGTTCGGCATTTGGTTTTTTGGGATTGACTAACTTCACTTAGCATTATTTTCTCAAACTCTATCCATTTAAATGGTGGAGGTCTTTTTAAGACAGAGAGAAGATCAAGTTGGTCTAGTATGTGAGCTTCCCAGAATGAGATTCTTGCAAAAGGCATGAAGGGATACACAAATATAAAGATGAAAAGGGAATACACTAGGTTTATTGAAGAAATAATGTTCCAGAAATCCACGAGAAGACTGTACTAACACTGCCAACACATCAGCAAATAACTCTGGGAACACAGAATAATTACTCTGCATCTCAATTCTCCATCTGGCAAAATACAGAGTACTGGATTAATAATATCTCTGTAAATCCTGGCATGGTGGTGCATGCTTATAATACCAGCTACTTGGGAGCCTGATGAGGGGGGATAGAGAGTTTGCAAGTTTGAGCCCCATTCTGGGCAACATAGTGAGGTCCCATCTCCAAATCTCTCTCTCTCTCTCTCTCTCTCTCTCTCTCTCACACACACACACACACACACAAGTATTATTTCTGTAATCTGAAATTATTTTGAGTCAAATTTTCCAAATTAAATGATTTGCATGATAAGAAGGAAAATCTTCAAAAATAATACTTGTTCTCAATTCTTTTTACTTATTTTTACTTATTTACTTTTACTTTTTACTTATTTACTTATTTTTACTTATTTATTTATATTTTATTTTGCTTTGTTTTATAAATGAGTCTCATTATGTTGCCCTGGCTGTTCTCAAAGTCATGGGCTCAAGTGACCCTCCCACCTCAGCCTATAGGTGTGTGTCATCACAATGAGCTAAAATGAATAATTTTAAAGGGCATATCCTCCTTTAGAAAGTAAAATCCTTAGGAAGTAGTGCGGAGAATATGATTGCTGAAAAATATGCTGGCTATCAAAATATTATGCTTCACTTAGATACATGGGACAAAAATATGAAGACTTCAAAATAAATGTTAAATAGTTAAACATCCAGCAGAACTATAGATATTTATACAAAATCAGACATACAAATTGTGTTTTAAGCCACCTGATCAGTTTTTAAAAAATCTTTATTTTTTAGTTGTTGTTGGACACAATACCTTTATTTTATTTATATACTTATATGTGGTGCTGAGGTTTGAACCCAGGAACTTGCACAAGCTAGGCGCATGCTCTACCGCTGAGCCACAACCCCAGCCCAGATCCGTTTATTAATATGAAAAGGCCATATGCCAGCACTAACCCCCCATCAGAGAATAAGGCATTCTGATTCTTACAAACACTCATTTTCATGAAGTATCCAAGAATAACATGATTTTGAGGACTTGAACGATGGAATATGAAGGAAAGAATGAGCTAAAGGTATTTCAAAGAAGCAAATATTTGCTCTGATTTATAGTTAAAAAAAAAAAGAATCAAGAAGTTCCAGATGATATAATTCATGAGAAGGGCATAAAACGGGCATTGGGTTTATGGAGAAAAACTACTCAAAGCTCTATCCATTTTATGACAGCTTAATTTTTCTTCTATCTTGTCCTACCTTATCAAAAACAGAAGTCTGACTGAAGTGTAAGAGAAGGGTTTAAGAACAGAAAAATTTACTTGTACATGAATTGTGTTTTGAAGATGAACATAAATATATGGGAATATAGGGAGTTTCTTTAAAAGTTGCCAAATCATAACAATTATGTGCCAGGACTGTCATCAGAAATTATCTCCCTTATTAAGGGTGAGTGAAGAGACTAATCTTTTAATAGAGGCCCTTTTGAGAAGGCAGCATTAACAGAAGAAAACTGGTAGAAAAGGCCTGAGGGGGAAATGAATCCAGTCCAGCCTGAAAAAAATTCTGCTCCAGGTTTCAAAAATTACCCCTTCCTCCTGTGTAAGTGAGATGCTAAGAAGCACAACTGCTTTTTGAATCTAAGTCTGCAAAGGAGCTGTGTAAGAGGGGTGGGACGGAGATGGCACCCAGGATCTCTGGGGCACTTGCTCCTTTCTGAGCCAGACAAGGGTCAGGAGCTGGACTGGGACCAGAACACCAGCAAGGCGTCAGAGAATGTTCTCTAAATAAAACCATGGCGCTTAAGAAAAATAACCACCTTCTCATCTTCTACCTCAGTTTCTCACTGTTCATCTACATAAAGAGTAAGCTATTCCCATTTATTGAACTTTTTTCCACTTTTTCTGACTTCTTCCTAGCTTATTATATTTCTTGAAAATAGTTCATAGTGTTGTGTTGTTCTACAAAATACAATGCAGAAAAGGAAATATTTATTTCTTCTTGGTGTCAGCAAGTGTCCTGTTTTGAATAAATCAGTGATATCAGTCAATGTGAAGAGTCAATTTTGTGATTTCCAGTAGATTCAGAAAATGTTTTTATAACCCTTTAGCCATGATCAGGAGAATTAAATGGTCACATAGAAAAGAAGATATTTTGTTTTGTTTACAGTTTTACAAAATAGATTATTGGTAGTTTATAATTGATATCCTTTCAGAAAGTTATTTATAAGTTATGTTGCATTTTATTCCCACATTCTCACTTTTAAAGAAACTCTGTATTCCAACATTTGCTCTCATAATCAAAGGGATGGTCTCGATGTTTCCCAGAGGATAATGGTTCAAAATGTCTCTTTGCCAGAGAAATGGGCATCTATTGTTATGTGCTTCTATTTTATAAATGAAGATATTATTTTCCAAAAACTTCACCAAATAGAAACAAGAACAATGTTTCTGGGATAACCTTGTCAAATGCATGGCAGTATGAAAAACCAGAGGAGACCAAATGGCCTCAGCTGTGTGCTTATGAAGGGGAGTAGCTATTGAACACGTTTAAAATGAAGGCAAGAAGAGTGTGTGCTTGTCAAAGGGCCCGTGTGATTTGTGTCTGTTGAATCTGAATATCAATAAGGAGACGCATAGAGCAGCTGCTGTTGAACAAGACGACTTGGCATTAATGCACAGTGCTGTGTAATCTGGGTCACGTTCTGTGGACACACCAGTGAGATTGTTACTTGTACAGTTAACAGCTGAACATATATCAGAGACTGGGAAAGACAGAAGTAGATGCTATAGCTAGGTAGCTGAAGACAAGTACAGAAAAACAAGTCCCAACTTTAAACACGAATAGTAAAATACCCAATTGTAACCCAGGCATACACCCATGCAGGGATGTGTTAGGATGTGTATTCATTAAAGAGTTGTTATTTAAACAGTTAATCACCCTCCCTGAAATTTGAAGTGTGCCCCATGCAGTAGAAAGTTGGGAAGATGAGGTATGTGGAGATGAAAGGGTAGAAAAGTGGGAGGTGAAAGGGTAGAAAAAGAAAAGACACATAAAATGTAAGATGAAATAATATTATGACATTTAAGAAGCAGAGAACATTGTCATTTCAAAGCAATATATATTAAAATTCCTAGGATCTGCTGCAGTTTGCTTTTAGGGAGCTGAATATGTAACCTTTACAGCATAAATTGTTTTTGGCGGCATAACTAAGAACAGATAATTATGTACACATCATTTCCATTTTCTTTTTTTGCATGGACAGAAGTTATTTTATTGATGGATTCTAAATAAAGATTTTGTAATTCCTTGATTTATTTTCCAATATAACCTTATGTGAGTTTAACAAAGTTAATCTGAAGCTTCTTTCGTTCAATTTTTAAAGTCAGAGTTTTACTGTATTAATCTATTTTCTGGCAAGGTATGATGATATTGCCTTTCTACTCAAAACACTTGGTTTAGCTTTTATAAATCTGCTGTTTTTTAAAACTTGACTTTAAAACTTCCAGCAACCTGGTTCCAGTTTTCTTACTCATGCTATGACATGCTACTCAACATAAATCTTATATTCCAACCATGTAAATAAATTAACATCTAATTGTAAAAATGGCCAACATTACATTAGACATTTTATGTCTGTTATATTTCACTCAATTAGCACAACAACTCTATAGGATAGATATGACTATAATCATCTGCATTTTACTGAATTGAAAACCAGAACTCAAATCACTATACCAGGTTATCTCACACTTTAGCACTCATCAGGGAGCTGGGATGCAACCTCTCAAGTTCAGCCACAGGTATTTTGTGTGTCTACAGTGGATTCTTGGAGCCTATAATTTTAACATTCTCTCTGTTTCAAATGTAGTGGTTAGAAGGTCTGAATTATACAATAAATATAACAATACAATATTTATTGAATTATAGAATAAATAAATACAATAAATTATGTAAATAAACTGATAGCTCACTACCTTATGATGCAAGGAATCACCAGAATAGTTCATCTTAAACATATCTCTCTTTCAAAGTGGTTTTTTAAGAGAAAAATAATAGACATGAAAATTTTGAGTGTTATTTCAACCTATATGCTTAACCATCATTTCAAGTAGAATTTACTATTAATTACATTTTATAGCTGAGGAAACTGAGGCACATAGAGGTTTATTAACTTGCCCAGGGCCATACTACTAGTGAATGGTGGAACTGGGATTTGAGCCTACAGGCCTGGCTCTTAAGTAATTCCTTGATTTATTTTCCAATATAATCTTCTATTAGTTTAACCAAGTTAATCTGAAGCTTCATTTTGTTCAATTTTTAAACAGAGTTTTGCTGTATTCATCTATTTTCTGGCAAGGTATGATGATATCGCCTTTCTACTCAAAATGCACTGTGCTAACACAACACTTATTTACATGCAGTGATAATGCATAAGGGCTTTAGCACTCTGGTCAGAACATCATAAGCACACAGGAAATATCAGTGAATGTCCTATTAGTAGAAATTAATAATAGCTTTTTCTTTTGCACCTTGAAGAAAGTCCAATTCTATTACATTTAAACTTTCTTTCCTGTCTTTCATTTGAAAAAATCCAAAAATCTTTTCACTTTGTCACTCTACAGGAAATTACAAGATCTGAAATTCTTAAAAAAAAAAAAAAAAGGAGGAGGAGGAAGGAAAGAAATTCCCTTAAATTTAAGAGAAGTCATCTGTAGCTTTAAAGAGTATTTTTTTTTTAAGTTGTGCCTTGCTCTTCTATGAGGTGGATGGAGTTTATGTGGTTTGTGCAGTGCCTTACAGACTTAATGTCCAGTTAAGAGCATGAAACTCAAGGAGTATTAGAGATAAATTCACCAAGTGGCATTCATTTCTTATTCCTGAGCAGGTAGACAATCCTCTTTCTTGGAGTTGTAACAAATTTGCTCTTTCTCTCTTCCTGATTGTTCTTACGTGTGTAGAACAATTTTGCAAAATTGGTTCTAATGCATGGAATCAGTTGAATTTTAATAATTAAAGTGGAGCTATTCTTTTTTGCTTTTGATATGTTAAGATAGATTTTTATTAGTGTGAGACTCCTCTGACCCGTTATTTTGGGACTGTTAAAAAAACAATGAGAGCACTTCATAATCAACTCTGTTTGGAACCTTGATATGAATCTGTTGTGACAGGTTTAAAAGAAAACTACCATATTAAAGCAACCATAAATTAGAAAAGTAATTTATAGCTACCTTTCATTAGTCTATTACAACTTGGGGGATAAATTGAATATTTTCAATGTAATTGCCACATCTAGACTAATTTAACAGTAATTATTTTCATTTATATTCAAAGCATGATCATGGCAGGTGAATGAAATGTGGTTTGACAAAACTATTATTAGAGCTACGTGAATGACTTCAAAGAATTTGGATAATCTTCTAAAATCCATTGGAAATTACTAAGTAATTCAATTTGAATAGAACACTTGCCTTTAAAAAACAAACAGGATCTTTAAAGATAAACTATGGCTTATTTATCTAATCTTAATGCCATTATCCAGAAATAATTGAATTTCTTCAATATATCAGAAATGGTAGATGTTATTTATCAGGGAGTAATAGGAAAATTTAAAACTTTGCTATTCACTATGCAAGTTAATATTCATACTGCGACAGGTTATAAAGTGCCTACATAATTATTAGTGCTGGAAAAATGTATCTTTGCTTCTTCATAAGTAAAAATAATTATCAGCTTACAGTATAATAGTCTCTACTTGTTTCCTGCATCACACAGCAGGAATTAATTTTAGTTTATCTTTCTATACACTTATCTTAGGCAAACCAGATTTTTCTGGAGAATTGCATACTTCTTTCATCTTTAGTGATTTTCAAAAATTACCATAAATTCATGGTCATATTATAGCAATTTGTGAAATTTAAATGTACAAGAAAAGTTGGAGCTTCTAGTTCTATTTTAAATTTCATTGCTCATTTGTTAGGAAATCTCCAAGGAACCCACTTTTATTCTTTCAACAGATGAAAATGAGAGGGTTTCTTTTTTCTTTTTCCATCATTCTCTATCCACATCAAGTATTCACTGTCTATACTTAGACTACACTTTGAAGTTTTCTTCTATGGTATGTATCAAAATTCAGAAACATTGTTTTTGTATTAATTTATTTATGCTTACCTGTGAGAGCACAGGACATGGCTGTAAGAACCATGAGTGTCTTGTTAAGACATAAACCAAGTTACTTAAGGAAGAGTTATTTAATAAATCAATTAATGATGAAATTTTTATAGCATTTTTTGTAAGAATCTTCCATCCTAACAACATTTTAAAGTATTTTTTTAACTTTTGCATCATTTACTTTTTTCAATACCCTTTAGAATAGTCCTAGAGTTATATAAAAGTTAAGACAGTAGTAGGGAGGGATCCCTTATTCCCCTACTATTGACATCTTACATTAGTGTGGTAGATTTGTTATGACCAAGGAACCAATATTAAATATTATTATTAACTAAAATCCATAGTTTGCTCATACTTCCTTAGCTTTTACCAAATGCTATTTCCCTGCTCCAGTATCCCATTCAGAATGCCACTTTGCTATTGGTTGTTATATATAATAGACTTCTCTTGACTGTGACAGTTTCTCAAGTTTTCCTTGATGTTGACGATATGGCAGTTTTGAGGAGTACTGGCCAGATATTTTATAGTTTTCCCCATTATTGAAATTAATATCGTGTTATTATCATGAGACTGAAGTTATGGGCTATTGAGACAATGATCACAGTGTCATTGTTGTTATGTTGTACCAGTGATACATATAATCAACATGATATGTTCCTGCTGATGTGACCTTAACCACCTTGGAGTAGTGTTTCTCTACTGTAAAAACCATTGTGTTTTTTTCCCCTTTTCATACTGTGCTCTTATGAAGGAAATCACTATGTGTAGCCCACATCAGGAGTTATCCTCCCCCTCCTGGAGGGCAGAGTACCTACCCAAATTATTTGGAATTCTTTGCATGAGGGATTTAACACTATTCCATTTATTAATTTATTCAAGTGTTAATTTATATCAGTAAAGGCTTATTGATATTTATTTTATACTCCAAGGTTGTAATCCAATGTTAATTAATTTTTGTTATTTAAATTGTTGGGAGTTATTTTTCAATCACTGATCCATTGTGGAGACGCACCACACTTTGTTTATCCGCTCACTGATTGAGAGACATCTTGGTTGCTTCCAGTTTGGGGGTAGTTAGATTCAAGGGCTGCTGTAACAACATATTACCAACTCAGTGGCCTAAAACAACTGAAGTTTTTTCTCTGATAGTTCTGGAGACTAGAAGTCTGAAATCATCGTGGTAGTAGGACCTTGCTCCCTCTGAGTCTCTAGTTGGACCCTAACTCATCTCCCACAAGCTCTGGCAGTGACCTTCAGTCCTTGGTCTCGGTGGCTTGCAGCTCATCACACCAATTTCTTTCTCTGTCCCTGCCTGGTGTTCCCTCTCTGTCTCTTCTCCTCTTTTTATCAGGAGAGCATTCTGTTAGATTAGGGTACACTCTAATGATTTCGTCCTAACCTGGTTGTATCTACAAAAACCCTATTTACAAACAAAATCCTATTCACACATCTGTAACCCCCTTCTTTATACTGTGCCAACCTCGTCTAAGTTTGACCTTCTACTTTTCATTAAGTGCATAGAAATTTTTGACATGAATTTACCCTATTCATTTAGAGTCTGACTCATATACAGTGGCACTAGAATTGTGTATTAATGTATTTTCCTATTTTCATGGGACAAGAAGCTTAACTCAATTCCATAAATGAGTGTCCAATACTTAAACATACCTTTTCTCCCAAATTGTACCACCCTTACGTGGAGAACTAGATTATCATATCTCTCATTCAAAGTACCGACTCTAAATTACCTATTCTATGTTGTGTTTATTAATATAACATTATATTTTATTTTTCTATTTTTTCTGTGCCAGTGAAGAAGGTGGTGCTCAGGCATTTAGTAGCAGACCCTATGTTGCTACTGCCAGTGGTCTTTACAATCTTCTGAAGTTTCCTTCCTTATTTAATCAAAAGTAGTGACTTCTCTAAAGTTTCACAACAATGTGTTAAGTGGATTATCATATATTTTCTAGTTTTCTTTTTTTTTTCCTCAGAAAAGTCCCATTAAAAGAAAACTCAAGGCAGGTACTTAATTTAACAACCATGTGGGGCACAACATGAGAAAAGACATAGTGGTAGGAATGAGCATGGCTATTTAGGGCTGAAGGTTTGACTGGAGTAGAAATTTTATTGGTTCTAGAGGGAGAACACGGGGACCTGGTTCATTGTCTTTAGCCTCAAAGTAGTATAATTAATTAATCAAAGCTTACTGTTTATTCAATCGTTTCTTCATTGACTGACATTCAACAAGTATTTATTGGGCTATAAGTTTACATGTCTGACATTGTTCTAGGCTGTGAAAAGTATTGAACAAAAGATCTCAATCTCTGATATAGTGAAATTTACATTTTAGTGGTTTAGACAATATCCAAGTAAATAAGTAAAATATATAATTGTGAGCCAGTGATAGGTGTTGGAGAGAAAAGCAAAGGATGAGACAGAAAACGTGTAAGCCATAGCAGTATCTCAGTGAATGATATTTTGTCAGCAACAATAGCAAGAGCCAAGGCCCTGGGGCAGGAGTATGCTTATAGTGTATGAAATACTGCAAAGTGTCTAACAAAACCAGAATGGTTTGAGAGAAATAGAATCACTAGGGAGGTTTCAGTGGTTTTGCTATCAGTTCTTTAATATTTTCTATAATCCTTCACAGTAGCTACTATAAAGCCCATTAAGACACTTGAGGCAATAGATAGCTTAAGGGATATACTCAAAACCTAGCTATAAGGTAATATAACGGAGACTTAAACATAGGTTGGTCAGATTCTAAGTCTCACATCAGCTCACAAAAGCTAGAAGATAAACTCAGGAATTTTGCAAGTTAGTTATTGAAGCTTTGTCAGTTTAAAATCAGCCATAGTGGAAGTGATCACAAACACTACGAATCAGGACTTTGAGGAAGTTTTTTAGGAAGAAAAAATGACTCCTAGATAACCAGGTATCTATTCCATCTTTGTACTTCTCCAAATTAAAAATGTCAAAAATTTCAACTGGTATCCCTCTCTTACAACTAAATTCTGCAGTGGCAGGGATTGCTGATATGTAACCTGGATTAACCTTGTTGTGTAATCTTTTTGGTTCTCCACATTATTGTCCTGATAATTCCCAGATGGATGATTCTTTTCTCTAAATCCAAAATTCTTTGAAACTTTTAAATAAGTATACTTTAGGAAAATTAGTGAGAACTAGGGGCTAATGAGGCTGTTTATAGTTTAATCTCAGCACAGTTCAGTTTGCTTTGCCCAGAGACCAGCTCTATACAAGTAATCACGTCTGGTCAGATGGTCTCAAATTGGCAGCTTTCAAAGACAGAAAATGAAATTAGCTCTTAGCAAATCAAGCATCACCACTGCAAAAATGAACTGTGGGTTATAGCAATAATGTTTTCATACAAATAATGCATCTGTATGATTTCACATATGTTTAAATAATTTTAGTTATCTGTTATCCATTCCTTTAATGTAGTTGAAGAACAAATATTTATATCTAGCATCCATTTTTGAATAAGGAGGGTCAGTAAATTCAAATTTTGGCTCTGTCCCCCCATTAGTTGTGCATCCATAAATGGATCCTTTTAACTCTCTAGGTCACTCATAAAATGAAGGGGTTAGATTATATAATTACAAAGTTTCCTTCAAGGTCTACATTTTATGATTTCATAATTATTCAAAGCAGTTAATTATACACACTGATGAACAGCTTTCACTAGGTCTCAGTACAACAAGCAAATTTCTGCAACTTCTCATGTTAAAACAAGGTTTATGTCTTCATCACATACTGGGTACAGGTTGGCTATAATACTACCTTATTTGTCATCATCATTTCTATAGATTGTTTGTGTCCTTTTCCCCCAAATTCATATGTTGAAATCTTAATTCCTTGTATAATGATATTATGAGGTGGAGACTTTGCAGGCGATTAGGTCTTGAAGGCAAGTCCCTTGTGAATGGAATTAATAGGCTTATAAAAGGGACCTCCAAGAGATTCCTTGCCCCTTTCACCATGTGAAGACACAGCAAGAAGACGTCTGGCTGGTAGGAAGTGGGTCTTCTTCAGGCACCAAATACAAATTCTGCCTCCACTATTGGTTTAGGAATTCCCAACCTCCAGAACTGTGAAAAAGAAATTTCTCTTGTTTATAAGCCTCACAGTCTGTGATAGTTTACTTCAGCAGCTGGAACAGACTAAGACATTCATTGTGGGACAGATGATGGGACTATCCGGTTTTAGAGAATGTTGTGTTCATGGCTGAAGAAAAGAGAAGAAGAACAGCAGAAGAGTTTTATGGCTTTGAAGTCTTCAGCTCAGCTGTGGTATGGGTCACTTTGCCTTACACTTCATTAACCAAAACAGGTCATGTGGCTCAGCCTGATGTCACTGGACTAGGGATGAAGTAAGGTAGGAAATATTTGGAACAAATAATATTGTCTACTCCATCTTTCCTCTTATTTCAAACTTTTAGGGGTCAGTTTCTAAGCAAGTTCATTTAAAGAAGCATTAAATATGTATATTAGAGCTCGGTGTGTTGGCACACATCTATAATCCCAGTGACTCAGGAGGCTAATGCAGGAGGATCACAAGTTCAAGTCCAGCCTCAGAAATTTAGCAAGATGCTGTCTCTAAGTAAATAAATAGATAGATATAGCTGGGCATATAGCTGAGTGGTAAAGCACTTTTGGGTTTAATTCCTAGCATCAAATAAATAAATAAATAAATTCTGGGCACCAGAAACAAACAAACAAACAAACAAACAAATAAATAAAGGTACAGATTAGAAATTAGAAGGACATTGACAAATATTTTATTTCAGCAACTATTTATTAAGCAGTTATGTGTAGGACAATTTAAAGGAAAGGTACTGACTATTTAAAGATCACATTCTCCACTCTAGTGGGGAGGATGTATGTGTGAAACTCTTCACACATTGTTATCTATGAGACAAATCACATTTATTCTTTTCAGATATAGAGGTAGAAATTTTATTGCAAAACATAAAACTAGTTTGATGACAGGAAGAGATGCTTGTGAAAGGAAATATAATCAACTGTGCTTTGAAACCATTAGCCCCAATACAGTCAGTTATTCTTCGAGGTGAAGGTCAACTCAGATTTGGGGAATTAGCAAATCGTTTGTAGATTAGAAATTCTTACTTCTCTCCAATCTAGTTTCAATTATGATTTATACTCTACCAGAGACTGGATGAGGAAGCAGAAGTCAAAATGCACAATTTTATATTTTAGATATCAGAAATTTCATCAAACACTCTGAGAATCTATTTAACATTTTATGGACTAAGAACCTTAAGAGAAGCCTCTTTATCCTGCTCATTGTGGTACTGATTGTTTTTCTCCATGTTCTCTTGAAGTAATTTTAAAAGATTGATTTTGCTACAAAATTAATAATGACAGAAATAAAGAGAGATTCTATTTTTTTCATTAACTTCATTATAGGTAATTTCTTCCATTTCTTGGCCTTTTTTATACAACCCATATATATATATATATATAAATTATATATATTATATATAATTTATATATATATAATTTATATTATATATATTATATATATATATATATATAAATTGAAAAAAGGCAATGTATGTGTTCTGTAATTTATTTGCTCAGTTACTGAAGGTAGCAGATGAGCTATTGGAACTGCTTGAACTTCAAAATAGCTATAGATCTAAGATCATGCTTGCACGAACTTGATGCATCCCTAGGTTGGAAGATCAAGAAGGGGTGCAATTGTGTCCATTATGAGAGACTGTATTGCAACAGTGAGTGTAATCTACTGCCACCTGTCCTTTTATTCTCCTGTTCCTTGTGTTTGGAGATACTATATTCATTTGATTTTTTTAAGATTTCATGCTTCCTTTGGCTGTGAGATATAACCAAATGCTGTTACCCCCTTCTCTATTGGCAACATTGTGGGTCAAACATTACACTGAATGGTTTTACACAATTTATCAGCTTATAATGAAGATAGTACTCTTTCCATTTTGCAGAGGAATGTAAGGTTTCAAGAGAACAAACCAACAAATTGTTGATTACCTATACTTTTTGTTCAAAATGGGTAATTTTTACACAGTCATATTATACAATCAGGATTTTGAATGACTAATTTCAGTATTCATAAAACCCTTCTAAACCTTGATAAATCGGATTATTTCAAACATTGGTCTCATTTAATTAAATAGACTTTTAATAGATACAGCATGAGAGTTCTATACCAATTTTTCTTTCTTTCATTTTTGGTGATGCTGGGGATTGTACCAACTGAGCTATATCTCCAGCCTATATACCAAATTTTTGTTTTGTAAAGTGAAGCATTAATGTAAATATAATTGGTGCTTATGTTTATAATTAAAAATATTAAGTCAGAAAAACATAAGAGAGAGAGAGATGTAATGGGAAGATGATCAAGTTTGAAAATAGGTTCCACCCATAAATAAAGTTCTATTAATTAAACTATAAGAAAGGCATTAAAGATTATTTATCATGTATTCCATCACCAGCTCCATGAGCTACAGGTGTGCTTTCAAGTATCAACATACTGTATACCCTCAAAGGAAATTTTTGATTGTTGATGATAGAATTTCAAAGACCCAAAAGCTTTAGGGATACACTGGCTTTTAAAATTCCAGATAGCATAACAAACATACATACTAATAAGCACATTGTTCCAAGGCACTTTTTTTAAAAATATTTTTTTAGTTGTCAATGGATCTTTTGTTTATTTATTTATTTATATGCAGTGCTGAGGATCAAACCCAGGGCCTCACACATGCCAGACTCTAGCCCCTCTAAGGCACTCTTTACTCTAATAGGTAATCATGCAAACTGAAATGGCTTTGGTTACAGATTGTTACAAAAATATGTTTTGTTAATGATTTGCAAAATTTAATGTGTAACATAAACACATAAATTTAAATGATGGATTTCTAGGCTCCAACTCCAGATTGGATAATCATTTTATTATTTAATTGCTCTTGTGTGGGACCTGGGAATCATTTTGGGAGGGAGGTCCTGGGGATTAAATTTAGGGGCACTCAACCACTGAGCCACATCCCCAATCCTATTTTTTATTTTATTTAGGTACAGGGTCTCACTGAATTGCTTAGTGCTTTGCCATTGCTGCAGCTGACTTTGAACTTGCGATCATCCTGCCTCAGCCTCCTAAGCTGCTGGGATTACAGGCATGAGCTACCATGCCCAGCCTCAATTTTTTAGACAACAAGTCTCATGATTTTGATGAATATCACTTACAGAACAGATATTAAGAGATATTAATTCATAGGTTAAGAGTTGATGGAGTATTAATTATCAAAGCATGGCCAAGAATGTTATGAGGGAAGAAGAGGGGAATAACAGGGGCGAGCATAGTGCATTTGGAACCCACTTAGAGAAAAATGTAATAGTGAGGGGTAATGTGAGATGAGGTGGTAGGGGCAGCATCCATACAAGAATGGCTTTAAAAACTCTAATGAGTTATAATAATCTTCTTGGCATTTCCTGAATCTTTTCACATCATGACCATGAAAGGATAACATATGCACACCGTACTTGCTCATGCAGTCAGTTCTATTGACAACCAGAGGTGACCACTTGGTGGCTCCTGTGGCCCTGACATGTTTTAATTTGCTCTCTGTACGTATATTGGGAAATGCCACTATGGGGAAGGGAAAGTCATGGATGGACCTTTAAATAGAAACACTGACATGCTCAAACTTGGTCATACAGAAGATGGATTAAAGAGGGGCAAGGCTGCTGGTAGAGAGACCTAGTAGGAAATAATGGGAACCTCAAACAATGTATTCTCAGTGAGGAGGAAGATATAGGAGTGAACTTAGAATGGAAATCAACTTAGTGTTTGATGAGAAATGGATGAGAAGGAAAGGGAATATAGTTAAGGATAATTTCCAGGTTTTTAGTTTATGCATCTTAAACAATGGTATGGCATTATTTAAAGTAATGTAAAAAATGTAGGATGAATCCTTATAAATTGAAACAGATTATTTTGAAATATCAATAGGACAGTCAGGAAAAGATGTCCAGCAGGCAGTTGGAGATACTTCCTCTAAAGTTTAAAGAAGAAACCCAATTAGGAGATAGAGAATTGAGTCCTCACTCTTTTGGAAACTTTCACTAAGCCCATCCTATATAATATTATTAGGATTGGAACAGGCTACACAAAAAAATCTAGAGAAGTACTATGACATAATCTTACAGTAATCTTATAGATCAAAAGGCTTAAATATGAATGTTAATACCCACTGACCTCCAGGCAAATAGTTTAAAATGAGTCCAAAGATTATCAAGCAAAGGCAGCCATAACATTATGTGTAATAGTGACTAAATACAAATAATCTTGAGGATATCAATTACATTTGCATATGGGATGGTTTGGATAAGTGTCCTTCAAAGGTTCATTGTCATGAGCCCTCTATGGGCTGTGTGTGTGAGGTATGTGCATTTGAGTGTATGACAGGACTGGTCTGGCATTGCTCATTGGGCTGTGGGACACAAATGTGCCTTCCCTCTCACTCTGTCTGTGATCCCACACAGCACCTGAGATGGGTATGACCTGCTAAGATGTCAATCAATCTGCTGACTGCAAGCCATCACAAAGCAAGACTCTACCTATGAAACCTATCCCTGCCTTTGGTGTACCCCCTTAAATAAACCACCAGAGCCATTTTGTCTTTGTCTAGTTCAAGAACCCATGTGGACTAGATCTATCAGGGGCTTTGCTTTTGTAAAATATTTCTGAGTGATTGTGTTTTATTATTTAATTATTTGAGATATTAAGATTTAGAGTGGCTATTTTGGGTAGCCTGGATTCCTCTGGGCAGAAGAACCCTCCAATGAGATGCTGACTGTCTTTCCCCTCAAAAGTCTATATGTTAATGGCTTGTTCCCCCAGCCTTGAGGCTATTGGGAAGTGTTGGGACCTTTAAAAGGGGGACAAGTTGGTGGAAGTTAGGTCATTGCGGGCATTTCCTTGAAGGGGATCCTGTCTCTTGGTTTCCTATCTTCCTTGAGGTGAATAGGCCTCTTCCACCACATATTTCCTTCCATGATGTGTCATCCTACCCAAAGCAACAGGGCAAAACAACTAGGGAGGGAATTCTCTGAATCCATGAGCCAAAATAAACCTTTCTTCCCTCTAAGTTGATTTCTTGCAGGTATTTTTTTTTTTTTAATAGCAGCAGAAACTTGACTAACACAGCATACTTAGACTAAGAAAAATATTTGAAACAAATTGTGTTGTTTTATGTTTCAATAACCAGAGTTGCTTTTAAAGAAATAAACACAATCCAATAATCAAGAGCAAAGTAAGGCAATCAAATATTTTCTAAGGTCATTTAAGAAACACACAAAAATCCAGAATATAATTCACAGAATATGTTTTACAACTACTCTTTCTCCATTTTTATGTTCTCAGTATCTTTCACTATTTCCTGAAGTCTAGACTCTCAGTTCCTTACAGATTCTGTCTTATGAAGTCCTCATAGGTTCTTTAAATCCCGCTTAGAAATAAATTTCTGCCCTTTCTTACATAATTCCTATGTCCTAGATTCCCAAATTCTCTTTATTTCCTTCTCATTAGCTTGATTCTGTGTAATAACAGACCAGGAGCAAAGCAAGTTTTCATATAGGTTAGAAAAGGAATGGGGAAAATGATTCAACAAAGTCAAATGTACTCTAGTGAGCAAGGAAGGGGAAAATAATGTCAACAAACACTAGTTCAAAACTTCACTAGTTCAAACCTCTGGATGCTGATTCAAAACGGGGAGGGGGGTGGCATGAGAAAAATGGAGGAAGTTGGATGGGCAAGAGGAGGGAGCGTGGGGTGGGTACATGGGTCAGGAAAGATGGTGGAATGAGATGGATATCATTACCCTAGATACATGTAAGACTGCACATAGGGTGTGATGGTACATCATGTACAACCAGAGAAATAAAGGAGTTGTGCTGCAATTGTGTACAATGAATCAAAATGCATTTTGCTGTCATTCATATATATATAATTAAAATAAATAAATAAAGATTAAAATACTAGAGAAACTGGGGATAGGAAAAAACTTCACATGTGTCCCTCAAATAGCTAAGTGAAGAAATAAATCACACCAGGATGTCGTTATGGAATTTGTGGTATAAAAAAATGTTATGGACAATGAAAGAAAAATTCTGAAGGGAAATATTCTAGAAATTTAGTAGTAATTGATTTTGGATCAGCTTACAAGGTATTACAATGTTTTTTCTAAATATTGCTATAGGTTTGATATTTTTGAAAAGCAGGCAAAGTATCTTTAATAACCAGTTCAAAATATTTCTATTGAAATAAATTTATTATAAAATAATATAGATGTTCTAACAACATTTAAGTCACAGGAAATATTTGCTGTTGTTAAGATGTTAAAAATCTATACTTATTAAAAAGAAATTAGTTTAAAATATGTAAGAAATGAGAATGTGTATTTTAATCTTAAGCAGTGTGGTTTTGAACCATTTTACTTAATTTCTGGAGATGTTATCTCATCTCTAGAATGGAAATAGAGATCATTTTCAACTGCATGTAGTGCTGTGATAAATAATATACATGTAACAATCTATAAGGTCTTACAGATTGATAATCAAACTGAAGATTCACAATAGGGACAGGTGCAGTGGCACACACCTGTAATCCCAGCGACTCTGGAGGCTGTCGAAGGAGGATTGAGATCAAAGCCAGCCTCAGCAAATTAGCAAGGTCCTAAGTAAATCAATGAGACCCTGTCTCTAAATAAAATATAAAAAATGGGCTGGGGATGTGGCTTAATAGTTAAGTACCCCTGGGTTCAATCCCTAATACAAAAAAAAAAAATTCACAATAGGCTGCATCAAGCACCAAGTATACTTACCTTGAAGAAATTTATGGACAAGCATCAATGAATGTACAGCAACAAGCCAACAGATATCTCCTGATTTCCAGGCTCAGACTTGGATGTCCCAGGGATTCTGCCCACTAAATGTGTGTAGACACAAGGAACAACGTTGACTGGATACTTTAGCTCAAAGAAAGCATCAGCTTTGATGTTCTTTCAGTTTTTATATCAAGCCATACGTATGTAACCGATTAGTCACATCTAATCAGGTTTATGTGATTAGCTCCATCTCTCAAGGGCAGCTCCATTTCATTAGTTTTCCAATTATTCATTAAACAACCTTGACAATGAGTTACAAGTGCTTAATCTGGTAAATGGGATTCTAATTTATCTTGTAATTGATATAGGTAAATTTCTTTTTATTCCTGAAATAGTTTACTGCTGAAAATTAAGAATCAAATCTTAAGGCATTCTTGAGCCTAGAAAGAAACAAAAAGAACTGTTAGACATTTTTCCACTTATAAAATGCTCAGAATAGTAAACAAATTTTTTAACAGATTTTGATTTTTTTTCTTTTCCTCATGTGGCATGTACCTGATTGCTTGTTTTCTAGGTAAGAGGGAGAAGACCACTCTCAAAAACACAGAGTCTTTCCCTAAATAATCACAGCAACATCTTCATTTATTGAGGATCAAATACTTGTAATTGTGTTATCTATAATCTCTGAATCTTACAATACATCTGTAAGGTACCTGTTATCTCTATTTGAAAATTGTATGATTAAAATCCTAGAAGTTAAGTGACAGAGCGAGGATTAAACCAAAACATCTTGTCATTCCCTCAAAACAACTTTACAGGTCTGAATAACTACAGATAGCTATCTTAGATGACTAAAGATTTACTAATTAATCATTTGACATTTATCTCTTTAATGGTAATGTAACAAGTTTTCAACTGTCTGTCCAAATTATCCTAGCTATTAAAGGACCTACACACCTGTAATGAAACACAAAATTTCAAGCACCTCTGTACAGAATATAATAAAATTTTCTTAGAGTTAGTCTTTAGGATTACTATAGGTTATTAGTATTTGAAGACCACTGGGTACCTTGAATGACCTCCAAACCCACCCTACAGCACTGTGATTTTAAGAAGAAATCATTGGTGCTTATTTTTGTTTGCATTATAATTATATAAAGTTTTGTTTGTATCTCTAATTTAATGCAAAGCCACATGGACATCAGAAATAATGGATATTTAATTTGATTATTTAAGCATTTGAGTCATCTTGTCTCTGGTTCAAGGGTAAAATGAAAACTATTTTGAATTCTATTAATTTCCTGCTTCATAGGCTCTTGGATGTTTCTAAAGAAAATCTTCAAAAAAAAAAAAAACAGAAAAATCTCAAAGTAAACTTAGGTTGATAGATACATTTAAGGTACAATTTTTATGTGCTTTCATGAAATTCCAAATTAATATTTGTATCATATATTCATAGGTCACAGAACAGTTGAAAAGGACAAGTAAAATAAATTTGTAGAACACAGCCTATATTAAAAGCATTAATTGGAAAATAATATATGGTAGTTTAGAAATCAATATCAATGCACTCTGTTGAGTAATAAAAAGGTGTATCTTCCTGTGTCTTGTTTTATAACCATAAATTTATTATTTTATTTATATTATAATTTCCACCCATTTAGTGTTTATGTAACCATTTGCTTGCTTATCAAAGCTCTTCAACACATGGCCTATTTCTTGATTTCAGTTTTTTTTTCCTTCTGAATTCCACTTACTTTTCTGTGGTTCTGTTAATCAGTGAGAAACCATGTGACATTTCACCTGAAATGTCACAATAATCTCTTGAAGTTCTTGAATGATGTTTTATTTTGAAGGTAGCATGTCTTTTTCATTAGGCCACTATTCTTTTGTGTGGAGAATTGCGCTCTTTACTGTAATTTGTTCTTCTCTAGGAACTCTATTTCCTTTCTGGTTTCTTTTCATTTTTCTTATCTACTTCTTTTTTTTATTTTAACCTTTCTGGTTTCCGAATACTTTCTCCTCAGCTTCAGTATATTGTGATATTCCTTGGTTGTGGGTTTATTTTTACTTTATTTATTTCTTTTTTAATAAGTGTATTGAAATTATACATAATAGTGGGATTCATTAACTTTATTTCAAATTTTATTAATTCTGTAAGAGACTTTCTGAGTTTCTCCATTCCAAAGTTTCATAAATCTCACAGTTTTGGGAAAAACCTAAGACATTAATCACTTTGAATACTTTCTCATTCCCATTCTCTTACTTCTATTTCTTGGTATTACTTTTAGATGAACTTTGGAGTGTTTTTTTCTATTTTTGATAGCTGTTAAGTTTGCTAACAATTTTTTCTATTCAGCTGTGTCTAATATGGTCTTTATATTTATTGGTTGAGTTTATATGTCAGTAGTGACATTTTTCTTTACAACAGATCTATTTGCTTTTAAAATATTTGTATTGCAATTTAAATTTCTTTTAAGATAGATAGCTATATCTTATATGGTTATTTATTTTGTATGATAGTTATATATCATTATAGATAGCTATACATCTATAATTATTTATATGTATACTTATTTTTTGTTACTTATTGTACATACAGTTATTTTTTCCAGGTATATAGAAGTCATATTTCTTTTTAAAAAATTTTTAGTTGTAGATGGACAGAATGCCTTTATTTTATTTCTTTATTTATATGTGGTGCTGAGTATTGAACCCAGTACCTCACACGTGCTAGGCAAGCATTCTACCACTGAGCCACAACCCCAACCCCATATTTCTCAATCTCTTATCTCAAGGTTGGGAGTTTAGTCTGCTCTATGTTGCTTCTGCTAACTCATTGCTTTATTTTCCTTAGGACTTGTTATAGGGTACTGGGAGCCTTTCTTCAAACAAGGCTTTTTAGAAATCTACATTGTATTTTATTAATTCTGTGAGAACATTTTGTGATCTAAGTCATGGAAGCTTCCCTATGAAGATTTTTTTTTCATGTGCTTTTGCCAAGTGCCCAAGAACGCCACTGGCTCTGAGCCAGTATGTGATTTCCCTACCTGAAGTGTGTGTTTGGGGAGGAGGATCTCAGATCACATGGACTAATGTTCAGTCTCCAGGTTCGGACTTTCTGGAGATCAGGTGTGCAATGGGCAGGCAGTCATTTCCTTCCTTCTTACTCCCCCACATCCCTGACAGTGGGAAGGTTATTTGTTAAGATCTGTTTTCGCTTATCGCTCGGTTTAGAATCCCCCAGCTCCTCTCCATGGTTATCATGAACCATGCTCCTGATGTATTGGATCCATTTTCCTCTTTCTCCCTCCCCACAAGAAGACAAATAATGGTGATGAACATGAATTTCAGCCCTTTCTTCCTCTGTGTTACCTGGTGACCTACATTTCTTCCACTTACATATTTAAATAATGTTGTTTTATTTGATTGAATATTTCTGAGGATTTGTATTGGGAGAATTTTAAGTTTATGAACATTTGCCCTCTCACTAAAAATAGAAGTTAATTATGCATTCATTAAAGTAAAAATATCTTTATAGAAATGATATCCTATTACAGGAAATTATATTTCTTATTCCTGGCTCTCTGGCAAGAAATCCAAATGCATTTTTTAATTGTAATGGGCCCCAATTGAGAAATAATCCTTCTTTAAAATAAATACCTTTCAAATGAGAAACAAATCCAAAACATACTGTGGATATTAATCATCTCCATTTTTCCAAATATATGGCAATCTCGCAGGCTATTCCAAGTTGTCAGCTTCTGTAAATTTGCATGTAAGAGGTTATAAATAAAAGTAACTATTACAAGAACTGGGATGACTTATCTTGTAAATTTTAATTAGTAATATTTAAACATCCACATAAGATAACATTTATTGAATGATATGATCTTCTAAACCTCAATTTGAATAAAAATGTTAATAATGACAATATTGAAATTTGTAAGAAAGGACAGGTATGTCTTTTTATTTTTTATATTCTAATGAATTTATGAATTTTACTTTCCTTATTAATCTGAAATAAGAAACACAGGACACTTTGCAAGTTTATTCTGACTTAATTACATTGAGGAATTTAATGTTTGCACATTTTCTTAATTTTCTAACATTATTTGGTTATGCCTTTTAAATCACTGTTTTCAATTATTGCCCAAAACTCACATTAAAATAATTTCACATGGAGCACAGTGGCACACTGCTGTAATCTCAGCAACTAGGGAGGCTGAGGCAAGAGGATCACAAATTTGAGGCCAGCCAGGGAAATGTAGTGAGGCCCTGTTTCAAAATAAAATGAAAAGAACTGGGAATGTAGCTCAGTGGTCAAGTGCCCTTAGCAAAAATAAAATTTTAAATTATATAATAAAATTTCAAATTTAATTCAATTGGTTTCTATCTTAATTGAATCATTGAAATCTCATAACATTGTTGGATACCTTTCTTTTTAAAATATATTTATTTTTTAGTTGTAGTTGGACGAAATACCTTTATTTTATTTATTTATTTTTATGTGGTGCTGAGGGTCAAACCCAGGGTCTTGCACATGCTAGGCAAGTGCTCTACTTCTAAGCCATAATCCCAGCCCTATCTTTCTTTTTTTTAAAAAAATTATTTATTCTAATTTGTTATACATGACAGCAGAATGCATTTTAATTCATAGTACACATGAGCACAAGTTTTCATTTCTCTGGTTGTACACAAAGTAAAGTCACACCATTCATGTCTCCATACATGTACTTAGGGTAATGATGTCCATATCATTCTACCAACTTTCCTGCCCCTGTGTCCCCCTCCCATCCCCTCCTTCCCCTTTTCCCTATCCAAAGTTCCTCCATTCTTCCTGTGGTCCCCCCACCCTCCACCCGCATTATGGATCATCATCCACATATCAGAGAAAACATTTGGATTTTGGTTTTTTGGGATTGGCTTACTTTGCTTAGCATGATATTCTCCAATTCCATGTGTTTACCTGCAAATGCCATGATTTTTTTCTCTTTTAATGCTGAGTAATATTCCATTGTGTATATATACCACATTTTCTTTATCCATTTATCTACTGACGGACATCTAGGTTGGATCCACAATTTAGCTATTGTGAATTGTGCTGCTATAAACATTGATGTGTTGCATTACTATAGTATGCTGCTTTTAAGTCCTTTGGGTATAAACCGAGGAGTGGGATAGCTGGGTCAAATGGTGGTTCCATTCCAAATTTTCCAAGGAATCTCCATACTGCTTTCCATATTGGTTGCACCGATTTGCAGTCCCACCTGCAATGTATTTGTGTGCCTTTTTCCCCACATCCTCGCCAACGGTTACTGTTGTTTGTATTCTTAATAGCTGCCATTCTGACTGGAGTGAGATGAAATGTTAGAGCAGTTTTGATTTGCATTTCTCTAGTTGTTAGAGATGTTGAACATTTTTTATATATATTTGTTGTATATTATCTTCTGATCTTCTGAGAAGTGTCTGTTCAGTTCCTTGGCCCATTTATTGATTGATTTTTTTTTTTTGGTGTTAAGTTTTTTGAGTTTGTTTTTTTAATATATATCCTAGATATTAGTGCTCTATCTGATGTGCGTGTGGTAAAAATTTGCTCCCATTCTGTAGGCTCTCTATTCATTCACCTCACTGATTGTTTCTTTTGCTGAGAAGAAGCTTTTCACTTTAAATCCATCACATTTATTGATTCTTAATTTTATCTCTTGAGCTATAAGAGTCCTGTTAAGGAAGTCAGAACCTAATCCCACATGATGAAGATTTAGGCCTACTTTTTCTTCTATGGTCGCAGGGTCTTGTCTCTGGTCTAATTCCTAGGTCCTTGATCCACTTTGAGTTGAGTTTTGTGCATGGTGAGAGATCAGGGTATAATTTCATTTTGCTGCATATGGATTTCCAGTTTTCCCAGCACCATTTTTTGAAGAGGCTGTTTTTTATCCAATATATGTTTTTGGTGCCTTTGTCTAATATGAGATATTTGTATTTATGTGGGCTTGTCTCTGTGTCCTCTATTCTGTAGTTATCTTTCTATAGCAAAAACAAAATTAACAAGAGAGTTTATATATATTTCAAGAGGCCTCATATATTTGTCTTTTTGGTTCCCAGAATCCTTAGCATACACAGTACAAAATAGAGCACATTCCTGATAGCTTTTATTTACTCATTTAAATTTTAGATTAAATATCCATTTGCATTATATATGCACATATATTATATATAGATGTAATATACAATAAAAAACAGTATGTAAATATATATAATATTTTATATTTCATTAAATACTGCTCTTCTCTGTCAGCATTATTCTAGAAGGTCTGTGTGTAGGTCAAGAGATAAGTTGTGGGCTGGGGATGTGGCTCAAGCGGTAGCGTACTTGCCTGGCATGCTCGGGGCGCTGGGTTCCATCCTCAGCACCACATAAAAATAAAATAAAGATGTTGTGTCCACCAGAAAAAAAACTGAAAATAAACATTAAAAAATCCTCTCTCTCTCTCTCTCTCTCTGTCTCTCTCTCTCTCATAAAAAAAAAAAGAGATAAGTTGTTTTACTTGAGTCTTTGGGAGGGAAGTAATTTTTTTGTAAATGTTGTTAGTGGTATACTCTGAATTTTTATAAGACCACAAACAACTGTCAAGCTATTTGCAGGCTACAGGATTCTGAATCCTTTTTCCAGTGGTTTTTCAATACTGTCTGATTGCCTTCTGGTTTGCAGTCAGTCCAAGGTTTGAGTGAGGGTGGTACTGGATTACATCATCAGGGTAATGAACATCTGAGTTGTAGATGACCCAAACTGAAAATCAAAGTAAGGCATTAATTTATGAGTGGCAGGCAAGAGCAAAGGTCAAATGCAAAACAGGGATGACTGAGAGCCATTTAGGATATTCAGCACATTGACCCAGGAAAATCCTCTTGAGGCTGAGGGCTGTGACATGTAATAGGACAAAGACGTCTGGCAATACAGAATTTCTGGATTCAAGCGTGGGGCCAGACACTCAAGGACTTTACAATATTGCTGTGCTGTATGGGTCATCGTGATAAATTTAGCTCATATTTTCTATAACAGAATGGCTCAAGTCCAAGCCTTCATATCTGTAGCACTGAAACCTTTAATAGCTGCTATATATCTGAGCAGCTTTATTTCAGTCACCCTCCTTTCTTCCCCCCACATGATTAAGATTTGTTAATGGAGATATTTGTCAGACAATACAAGATTGTGATTAGATTTTCTTTTAAGTGCGACATATGGCTGAAGGTCTAATCTTATTTCTGCCTGAGACTTGGTGTACTTTGGATGATCCTAATGAAGTACTATGTCTTCATAAAGACAAAGGCCACATGTGCTGTGACTCATGGCAACACATAACTGGACGTAGCTAGACAGGGGCTACTTTGCCTCTTCTGTGGATCTAAGAAAGATGGCATTCAAATGCTACTGAGGCTTTTGGTTTTCATCTCAGACAAAATAATACATATTGAATCATTCATGTATCTCATGGACAGAAGCGAGCTGTAAAAATATGAACACCAGACTAGAAAATGTGTTATAAAACTGTCTAAACTATAATACACACATTTCTTAATCTCTCCCGGGCTGTTTTCACCCCTGCAAAATGGAGGATAATGTTCCTAGGTGTAGAACAAGCTACAGTTTTTCATAGTAGGTAAGAGCTAAGGCTCAAGAACCAGATTGCTGGAGTTGAATCCTGCCTTCCTCTACCTTCCTGATGTTTGACTTCAGAAAATTACTTTTGCAAGCCTCCATTTCTTCATCAGTAAAATAGAAATAATAATGGTACTTATACTATACTGTTTTTATAAAGGTCAATTGACATCATAATGGTAATGACTTAGGGCAATGCCAAACAATGCCTGGCACAAACCTGTCAGTTAATTTTAATTTCTAATAAAGTTGACAATCAATTATATTAATCAACTTTTGTATTAACCAGTTGAATCACTGAATTGTATATTTTCTTTTATTAAAACTATCTCATTACAGATTCTGAAGTCACTTATATCTTCAGGGAATATGAGAGATAGACTTCAAAAAAAATCAAAGTGATTTAATATTGAAGTCTTGTTTATGTGACAGGAACTGTTTTCTTCCAATAACTGCTTCCCTGCTTAATTAACATTTCTTCTTTATTTTTCATTCTCAGTAAGTGAGTTTGTTTTTATAAACTTGGTCAGTGTCTGGATTTTCTAATCCTGAACTCAAGTTTCCCTATGACTGAGCTGCTGAATCCTGTCCTGATTCTGCACCAGAAACACTTGGGCCTTTTGAAATTTGCTTGCCACGATCTCAGTTTTGTCTTTTGTTGACATGTGTTCAATACTGTTGATATCCAAACTGTACTCCATCCCTTTCAAATGATTTCCTTCGGTTGATTATCTGATCCTAATTTTCTCTTTCTAGACTGAAAATGAATGTTGTGTTATTACACAGGTAAATGATGTCTTTGGGAGTTTCAGTCTATAAGATCTGGTGATTTATCGAATGTGTTTGGTGAAGGAGGAAGAGTCAAGGATGACACTAGTATTCTGGCAGGTTCAATTGTGTGGACAGCACATTTTCAGCTACTAAGTAGCTGAGGTATGGAGTATGGCAGGAGGAGAAATGTTGGGTGAGGAGTACGGGGAGGGAAGATGACCAGTAGAGCTCACATATTTACAAATTGAGTTCAATTGAGGTGTGAAATAAGTAGTATATTAGACGTGCAAGTCTTAAGCTGAGCAAAGAAAGGTGTGCTGGATATCAAATTTGGTAGACATCAAGCTACATGGTGAGTGAAGATATGACTGATAATTGAGGTCTGCTTCCCCTGAAGAACAGTCAGTATAATTGAGAGACCAAGTAAGCAGAATTCACAAAGGAATCTGCAGAGCTTAAAAGGGAAAAAAGACAGAAAGGTGTGGAGTTATGATAGATAATAGAATTCAGCACCAAGGATTCAAGAAATGACTCCAGGTATATTCCTGGTGATCCTGGCCAATAGGTTCCTGGAGTGGCAAAGGCAACAGTCAGATGGCAGTTGGCTGGGTACTGAATGGTCGCTGAGAAGGATACACGGTGAGCATGGACAACTCTCTTTAGGTCTGACTGTGTAGAAGGGAAGACAGATCCTGCAGCTATGGGGAAATGAAAGATAGATAAGGATGGTTATATTTTGCTTCTGTTCTTTTGTTCTGTTTGGTAAGCAGTTTGACCTTATTTTATAAATTTGATCATAAGTTTACTCTATGACCTGGCAATTCTACTCCTAAGAATACTTACTAGAGGAAAAAAATATTTACTAAGTATGTGCAATAGGAAATGTTTACCAAAATGTTCAATATGATATATTTTTTCTTTTTTAAATATTTTTTAGTTGTCAGTGGACATTTATTTATTTATTTATTTATTTATATGAGGTGCTGAGAATCCAACCCAGTGCCTCACACATGCGAGGCAAGGGTTCTACCACTGAGCCACCACCCAGCCCCTGATATTTTTTTCTAGTAGGAAAAAAACCTCAAAAAAAAAAACTTTTGAGAAGAAAACAAATTAACATATATATTTATGCAACAGATTATTAGAAAATAATGACTACACTTATATGCAATTACATGCATGAGTCTCAAAAAGTGGGACTCCATGGACTATGGAATTATATATTTATAAATATCAAAATTAAGCAACAAATCAGGAACATAAAGGCCTCAAAAGGGCCAAAATACACATAAGGGCAAAGGTGGAAGGCAAGAATTACAAGGATGAGTTAACTATCAGCAGCGTCTGAGTCTGCTGGTCTGTCTTAGAATGACTAATTGACGGAAGGAGATGCAGAAAATCCAGAATCCAGGATGAAGTCAGTAACAGAAGTGGAGTCCTGTCACAGGTCAGGATAAAAGAACAAAAGACAAAATTTCACGAAAAATGTGGAAGAATATTAACTTGGGGCACAAGAGTATCTTTATGTCAGCTGAAACTGAAGTCTGCTAGTGTTAGAATCCACATCAAATTAAAATCAGAACAGAACATGTTAGTGAAATTAAATACCCCTTTTGGCAATAAAAGGAAACTAAGAAAGAATGTCATCTTCTTATTAGCTTAAGGTACCTGGTACTGGGGATTTAACCCAGGGTTACTCTACTACTGAACTACATCCTCAGCCCTTTAAAATTTTTTTGTGTTGAAACAATTTTGCTAAGTTGCCCAGGCTATCCTTGGATTTAAGATCCTCCTGCCTCAGGCTTCCAAATTGCTGGGATTACAGGTTTGTGCCACCATAGCCAGCCAAATTTCTCACCCTTCCTGAAGCTGCACTAAGCATTTTGTATGTTATTTACGTGGTCTTCAACATTCTACTCTTCTATTGTCAGTTATTTATTAAAATGAACTCCAGACTCAAATAATTAGGTCAATTATTCCTAAGGAAGAAAAAACTTTGTGGATTTTTTTTCCTGTTCATTTTTTCCTTGAAGTAAAAGAGTTATTACTATTAGCAGCAGAATGTAAAATAATGAACACTGTAATAGTGCCATCTTCTGTCTATATATAGCTGTTGACATTGCTTAAAATTATTTATCAGCAAGCTTTATTCTTCAACACCTCTATTAAGTGACAAGTGGGTAGTATTATAATCCTGAGGTTAAATATGTTGAAATTCAAACCCTGAGAAAGTGTCTTATTCTTGTTAGGCTCACAATAGGGCCAGAACTAAAATTTAGGTGGTTTGATTCAGCTATGCTAGGATAATATCTAAATAAGTCACTTTAGACTTCCCATATCTATTTTGCCTTTATCTTAATAGATAAACTTATTTTTATTGTAATATCAAAAGAGAAATTTATAAACTTATGAAAAACACTGTTCAAAACATTTAAAATTAGACCTCGTGTTTTAGAAAAACAGAAAGGCAGTACTCTAAAGATCTTCCAACAAATCTTGAGCATGCATTTATTAAATGTAAGAAGCTGTGTTGATATGCAAAAGCTCTGTTGGTGGAAAGTCACTATGAATACCAATGGAAACAGACTTCTCAAAATCCTCAAAATATCTCTCTCCAGAATTGAACACAATATGCCCTTTAATGATTGTTATCTGATTTTTAAACATAAGTCAAGTACAGTGTGATATTTCCTTGCCTGATAGTCACATTTTAGAATATGATCATTTTAATTTTGAATGACATTGAAAATTTACCACATTTGAGAGGGACTGCTTTGTAAGTGGTAGTGAAATATAGTAAAAAGAACACAGGTTTTAGTCAGTAAAGGATAATTTATGCCCTGGTTCTGCCATATTCTCTCTTAACCTGCATGACTTTCACATTCATCATCTATCAATTAGAGTAGTGTATCTAGATACCTCTGTGGAATACTGTGTACTTAATTTAGCCTTCATCCTTTCCTATGCACCTGTTTGTCATTACAGAATCAGGGAAGCTAAAATCCACATTTCTTAGTTTTGTTACAGGTAGGGTTTTTCAATAAATTAGCTTCCACCAATTATAAGCACTTGGCAGGCAGCAGACCATTTTCCTCATTGAGACCATGTCCATAAGCTCATACCACCAGGAAGACAGGAGGATATCAGCACCTGCATTCCATTGTCCACTCTGCAGCTACCTGGGTGTCAGGAGGCAGTCCTGCAAAAACAGTGGCAACCCTCCCCATTCCAGTGCTCATCCACCTGCTTTGTGATGGCTCAGGGACTATGTCAGTGGGGTGCAGTGACAAGTTGGCAGCGCTAATCCCTGGATCATAGCATGACATTGTGTTTTGCACTCTATAATACTCAGAAGCAGCCTCAGAGTTAGTTCTGGCAGTCATCCCTGGAAGTCCTTTTGGAGCCCACTCTTCCAGCCCTTCCAATATTATCTGTTCCTAATTTTTCATATTGAATCCAAAATGTTTACAGTGGATTTTTGTGTCTTATCCTGAACCCTGATATAATATCTAAGTTTGCTTTGTGCTCTAAATATTTGTTTTGTTGGAGATGAAGTTTCTGTATCTTGCCTAGGCTGACCTTGAACTTGCTGTCCTCTTGCCTCAGCTCTGCAGTACCTTCAATTGCAACCACTGTGCCTGGTTAATAGTGTTCTTTAAATCATGAGGATATTCTACTTAAGTGCTTTCTAACACATAGTCTCTAATGTATGGTAATTTCTTCAGAAATTTCAATTTCTTTCTACGTGGAGTCTATTTGTAATGTAATCTTAATACTATCCAACAACTACTCTTGTTCGTTTTGAGGATATTGGAGTCAAGGGTATAAGCATGTTTATTAATGACAAAATGGGCTATAAGTTAAGGAGTGAGTATAGTTTTTGAGTGTTATTAAACATAAAGAGCATACATACATATTTGAAAAACATGTTGTGTAATGATAATTTTGTGAAATTCCAATAGAATATCTGACATAATTTTAAGAATATGCAATTAATTATTTTCTAAGATTTTTTTTGGTTAGTATAATGACAATTATTTATGTGTGTGTGTGTGTGTATATATATATATATATATACACTTATAAATTTTATACACACACATATATATTAACACACACATAGTAAGGTTATATTTTAAAGCATATGATAAAGAACAATCTGTATAATGCAAGCAATGAAGTAATGAATAGATTCATTTTAGAAACTGATATTTAGGTTCTAGATTTTTAAAAAAGTAAAACATGAAAAAAATAGAACTGAGCAAACTCTCCACATTTTCAGGCTCCATGCTAGGAATATCTTTTTACCCATTTATAGAAAGCAAAACCAAGGATGGCTAGAGATAAAAAGGAAGTTCTGTGTCCAGGCTGAATATTAGTAAAAATATCTGAAAATGCACAGCATCTGGGAATATGAGCAAAAGAATCAATCAGACCCAGGAAAGCAACTTGGATGCAGCACATACAAGGACATGTCTCAGGGGAAGCAGTTGGCCAGTTCTGTCTGGACATTAAAACAGGAACATTCAAATTGGTGTGAAGTGAGCTGTAAAGTCCAAATTGTAGGAGAATGGGGAGGTTCCAGGTGGGCAGAGGGAAAGTATGTGTTCAAAGATGGAAGTCATGGAAAAATTCCAGCCAGCAACCTGGAAAAAACAAAGACAGCATATTTGAAACATCAGGAGCAGGAATCACTTGCTGATGGAGGCAGATTTCCTGTCTTAGATTTTAGGTTTTCTATTATACCATGAAGAGAAGAGCTTATCCAAGTTGCACAGTCCTGGGTATCCAGGAAACTGAATGTCATGTACAGAGAGAGAAAATATATGCTTGGAGGCAGAGCCTGGCACATGCAATCAGTGGCAAGTTAGGTTTTTGGTGAGGCATTAGTGGCTGTCGGATTCTTGGAAGAGAACTGTGCTGAAAGCAAGATTGGGCGCAGACACCTAAAGGGACAAGAATCAATAAAGAAAGAGAAATTGGTCTTTTGCTGAAAATTCATTTGCAGCAAAAGGAAAATCACACAGAGAGGCATGATGTAAACACTTGAATTCAAATAGACGGGTCTCACTCTGTGCTTTCTTGCATCTAGCCATTTTTGCCATGAACAAAAGCTCACAGGTGCTTGGGTCTAAAGCAGGGTGAATGGTGTTAGTCATTACATCTCAACAGAATAATCTGTATGCTGGTCACATTGTGTTGTCTGTTGTGTTTCTTAGCAGCACACTGAAAAAAAGAAACTTGATTTGTGTGGCCTGACCATTTTTTTCCCCTCTTACTGTGAAAATAAACATTAGGTGTGAAAATTTGGGTCCTTTTACTTTTATTTTATTTGTCCCTTGCAAAATTCTTGAATCCATTTAGTAATTGGAGGCAAAACATAAAAACAGCATCTAAAGTTTATTAAATATTTTTGTTTGCCTTGCGTTTTGAATACAATATTTTATTTTACTTATTTTAGTACCAGGGATTAAACCCAGAGATGTTTAAACATTGAGCACTGCCCCATCATTTTTTTTTTTTTTAGTTAGCATTTGAGACAGGATCTTACTAAGTTGCTTAGGGTCTCATTAAGTTCCTGAGACTGACTTTGAATTTACGATCCTTCTACCTCAGCCTCCTGAGCTGGGATGACAGGCTTGTGCCACATGCCCAGCTTGCATACCCTATCTTATGCAAAGGTTTTCAGAGCCTACTTAGTGCTCACAGAGCTACGTAGTGAAAGTTTTAGGCTCGAGTTAGGATTTCAGGGTTCGAGTTTTAGACCTGTTTCTAAGTAGCTGAAACCTTGAGCAAATTACTTCTCTCATTATCGGTTTCATGACTATTGGATGAAAATAATAAAAAGCTGCTTTACATCTTTTTCTTTTTTTTTGTACAGCATTAAAGAGGTCTACATGTACAATTCAGTTAGTTTAATGCATGTGTATTAACAAAATAATGTTTTCCAAGTAGCCTTCAAGGTCCTGGGGTTGAGACAAAGGCAATGAGCTATGGATTTGGACTTTGAGGTCTTGAGTCAAAAGGGAAGACAGAAATATACACAAAATATTTTTAAAATGGCAGGAACTCCAAGAGCAGCGATTAGCCCAGCATGAAGTTGACAAATAACAGATTCAATCACTGTCAATGTTTAATTATTAACCTTCACTTTTCCCTTACATTATTTTTACATGTACAAATAATGACCAGAATTGTCTATAAACGACTATAAACTATCACTGATGGGTAGGTGACACACGCTAATGGATGATGTGTTATTCATTAATCTAAAGGTACTAGAGGACAGTAAAAGCCTCAATGATTGTGTGAGGTTCTGGTTCTTCCTAACTTGACTGGGACCTGGGACCCTTTCAGATCATCTCTCTACCTGGTTCTTCTACTTGCCAGCTCTGTGATCTTGAGCAAGTTACTTAAACCCTGTTCTACTGTTTCTAACCTATAAAATGAGAATAACAGCTGTTTCTAAATCATACAGTTATAGTGAGTTTTAAACAAGCTAATCGATAGTTTTTAGAAAAGCATTTTCAAAAAGTTTGGAGTCAATAAACGCATCATCATTGCAAATGTCATTTTTAGTATGAAGATAGTGGTGTATTTTTTTTGAATAGTTCTTTGGAAAATAGGAAGAATAAGAAAATTTCTCTCTTAATCGTGCTGTGAGAATTAAATTTTAAAATACCTGATATGACAGTCCTCAATAAATGTGAACTATTATGATGATAGTTATTCAATAATTCTCTTCATAGTTAACATTTCACAATAAAACTAATAATGTTATATAAATACAAAATATATGTGTAAGCAGACAAATATTTGTATGCATATATGTGAACGCATATCTTCACTGTTTCAAAACTACACAGAGATAAATACGTTGGATTGTTCTGTTTACAACATTATGTACATTTCTTAGTTGGACTCAAGTGAATACTGTGGACTTCTGTGGAACATGTCCTAGCATGGTTTTGCTAATACAAACACACAAAAATTCTTCCTGGGTATACAGACTAGCATAAGATTTGCTTAATGGAGTCTTCATTCTTTTCTCCTATTTCTTTCTGTTGTTTTCCTACCTTCCTAACACTGGATTGCATGTATTTAGAGAAATCTGATTCTTGATTCTAAGGGTTCAAGAAGAGGGTTACAGGAAACACTGAGCCCAGAGCCTGATATTTATAAGCATACTTGAATTAATGAAGGATTATGAATGTAGTTTGCAACCCTCTTCTGGCACAGTGAACATCTGTTATTCTAACATGTTTTAAAAAGGCAATGGATAAAAAGCCCATATCTGTACACTGACTGCTAAAAATCAAAATAGATTAAACTAGTGATTTTAGTGCATAGCTTCCTTTTAAATTTTTAATTTGCATTAAGAATACATGCAATGATGCATGGTAGTTATATGTGTTACATTTTTATACTTACCTATGCACAGAGGTTACCCAATAGTGTAGGGTTATAAGAAGACCCTAATTATTGAAAACAAAATAATGAGACTTTCCAGGAAAAAATTTCAAAGAAGGTTCTGCTCTTGAGACTCTCCTTTCCTCCTCAAGGAATCAGAGAAGTCTAACTCATTTAGCAATTTTCAAGATAGAAATATATAAAAGGAAAACAAAATTCCAGGGTCCAGGAACACAGTGTCTTCCTACTGTTCAAGGATGCCGTGCCTCAATTGTTCCCTTGTAAGGGATGAAAGACCATGCTACCTCCTGTCTGGAAGTTGTTAGAGCCCTTCAACCACACACTGCTGTTTTTGCTGCTAGGCTGCAGACAAGAGGGAAAAGCATCCCCAAGGTAACAGTGAGGGGAAGTCCCTTGTAATACCCATGTAATTAATTTGTTGAGCAAACAGTCCAAGAAGAAAATGAATTTATAAATTTTTAAAATGTGTTTTTACCACATTGAGAGGAACTTAGTGTTTTATCAGAAAGCTTGTAGTTCAATCAATTAGTACTAAATTTATTTATTTTCAGTGCATGGAAAATTAGTCATATACTAATGGACATATTAGTATATTATGTGATTCAGTTGAGAAAAATATCTTCATATTTAGACTATTTAAATAGCTTTTGTGTAACAAAAATTATTACATGGGGCAATTTAGGATACTAGAAAACATATGTACTTCTGTTTATATTATATAATTATTCATTTATCAGATGAATTAAAGGTCTAAACCTAAAATGCTAGCTAAAATATCTTTCTTTTGTTTTTTTTAAAATTTTGACATAAAAAGTTATTTTGAGACTTCTAAAGTAGATGCTTGTAGCATTATTTACAATAGTAAAGACATAGAAAAAAACCTAAGGGTCCATTAATAGATGGATAAAGAAACTACAATACACATGTACAATGGAATATTATTCAGGCATAATAAGGAAATACTGTCATTTGTGACAACATAGATGAACCTTAAGGGCATTATGCTACATAAGATAGCTGGACAGAGAAATACAACTACTATATATATCTCATATGTGGAATCTTAAAAAGTTGAGATCATAGAAACAGAAATAGAATGGGTTTCTGGAGTTGCAGAGTAGGGAAAATTAGATGTTGATCAAAGGGTATAAATTTTCAGTTATAAGATGAATAACTCCTGGGGATCTAATGTGCAGCATAATGACTACTCTTAATATTATTGTATTATTTACTTGAAGGTTGCAGAAAGTGTAGATCTTAAGCCAAGGAGGGTTGTGCATAACTGAAATCCCAGCTACTAAGAAGGCTGAGGTAGGAGGATCAAAAGTTCAAGTCTAGCCTGGGCAATTTAGTGATATCCTGTCTCAAAATAAAATAAGAAAGGGCTAGAGAAGTAGTTCAGTGGTAAAGCACTCCCGGCTTCAATTTTCAGTACTAAAGGGGGAAAAAAAGTAGATCTTAAATGTTCTTACCACCTGCCTTAGTTGTGCTAATCTTTTCACTATGAATACAAATACCAATATATGATAGCACACACTTTATAAATTTACACAGCTTATGCAATATGACTACAGCTTAGGAGGGACCATTATTCACTCAGATAGAAACGGGAGTGCTTTTATGCTATGTTTATTTATCCATTAGCAACATTTAATACTATTCCTGTATTTTTAATTCTCCTTGATAAATCAAATGCATGAACCTTCTTCACCAATATTTTGTCAGACTCATTAAATATCATGATAACTCTGGAAAAAAGAAATTAGTTGCAACAATAGTAAAAATTACACATTTTTGAGTAAAATATAAGAGTATATTTTGTATAATCATGCAAAGAAAAAGATTTTCTTAAGCAAGATAAAACCTTTGCTGCATTAAAGAAAAATGCTCTCAGAATATCGGCAGGATTCTTTGGCCTGAAAGTTCCCCAAATGCAACTTAAATTTGCTTCAGCAAAAAAATAAGAAAAAGCACTGCCTGCTTAATGTCAGTAATTCATTCCTGAGAATCAAACATTTTATGTGAACATGTTTACTGTGTAATAATGTTTAGAGTATAATATTTAAATAGAAAAAATGTATTTCACATCAGCCACCATTCCCTCTAGTTTTGTAAAACCTAGGTTAAACCCTATACTGAGAATGTACAACGTTCTTATCCACCAACTAATATGATGTTTAATCAAGAGTTCCTCTTTAGTGCCATGACTATTTTTGTGTGGGGTTGGAGTTACCGGGGATTGAACTCAGGGACACTTAACCACTGAGCCACATCCCCAGCCCTATTTTGTATTTTTTATTTAAAGACAGGGTCTCACTGAGTTTCTTAGTGCCTCCTATTGCTGAGGCTGGCTTTGAACTGAGCAGTCCGCCTGTCCTAGCCTCCTGAGCCACTGGGATTACAGGAGTGTGCCAAGGCACCCAGCTAATGCCACAATGTTAAGATGAGCATCCTTTTTATTAACACTCTGTCAGCTTCTCAAAACATCCATATGTGATTCTTTCTTCCAATAATATTTGGAATCTATTTGTGCACAATGTTGGATTAGAAATATTGTATATGTGGATATCAAATGCTATAATGAGAGATGTATATATCCTTTAAGTTTTAGGTATGAAAGACATACTGAAAGGTGTCTTATTTGTTCAGTTAACAGGGACATTAACCACAGGCATAACAATATCAGGGCTTCTGTTTCTCTCCGTTGAACAGGTTGGCCTCTCTTGCCATCTCCCTTCCCCATCTCTTTTCTGTCTCTGGGGTCTGTAGCCCTAATTGGGTCTGCATTAGCTCATTTTCTGGGACTTTCTCCACTTGTTAACAGAGAGAGAGAAAGATCTTTGCTTTTCCATTTTTGTAGACCTCATCACGCTCAATTTTAGAAGAAGGGCTTAAACAAAAATTTCTTTTTATATGTCTCTGAGTGACCTATTTGGGGTATGCATCCCCTTCTGCAGTAACTGGTCATGTGGCACTTTGCTGAACAGTGTTCACGTAATTGTTTCCGGGGCCAGGAGCAGCATTTATTAAATGGTATTATTATAGGAGAAAGGAACAAGGCTTCTAAATGGTGGTAAATGGTACACACAGTGCTAGGTACATAACATGTTCTCAATATACCAGGTACTATTGTGTTTCCCTCTAACCTCAGCATTTTTACATCAAAGCCCTTACAAACAAAATAATTCAGCCCATAAGTAACAGAGAATCACTGCCATTAATTGCATACTCATGGTTTGACAGGCAGTTGGCTAATCACTTTCCATGTGTTAACTAATTCAATCCTTACATGAATCCCTTGAAATTGGTACAATTATTTTCAATTTGCAGAGGTGAAAACTCCAGCTTAAAGCTAATGAATAAAGCTAGGACACAAAACCAGGGCTCCCTGACATAAAAATTTGATTAAACCAGAGGGCATCTCACTGCTCGAATTTGTTGATTGCTTCTGTAATTTTATTTAATATGTTCCTCCTCTGTTCCTTTTAGTTCTGAAATTGTTAGAGTTAGAAAATACGATTGATAGAGGCTTGATTTTGTGTGTGTTTGTTTTGGCAAGACCATGTCACAGGTCATGTTTTATGCTTTCATCAGGAAAGAGAGAGTGTCTGGTGGTCTTTTTTCTTTTGTTATTAGCAGTCATTAATTCATTAGAAGTTGCAAAATATTGACACCCTAATTCTATCATTTCATTTTTCCAGTCATTAACTATCATATATCTGTACCTGTTGTTGGTTATCACAAAGTATAGTTTGCATAGGAAGGAGATATAAGTGCTCCATTTTCCTTTGTTTGCCAATATTCAACATGAATTGGTTTCCTAATATTTCTTCAAAGGTAAAATCAACACATTTGGTTTATTTCTTTTAATCAAAATTTCCTCAATTACCAATTCTTTGTTTCTTATTGATTTGTGGGAGCTCTTTTTCTGTGAAATATGCTGCACTCTTTTTCTTGTCTTACTTTTTGGATGATGTCTCTTCTTCATACAGAAACATTTACATTTTATATAGCCAAGTCAAATAGAAGCTGAGGAGTTTCTTCTGTATTCTGCTTTTCTTTTCTGTAAGTGGAAACTAAACGTCATGCTCTAGATTTCACATAAACAGCACAACTCAGGCATTGTTGCTTCATGTTTGCTGAGATGAAAGAATTTTAAACTTCCTTGAAAAAATATAATAAATATAAAAATAAACCTTAGCATGGAAAGGTAACCACATAGAAACTATTTTCTAGTTGATATTCAATAAAATATACACAAAATTATAAAAACCAAGTAAGTATGTAATCCGTGTCATTCGTAGAGCAGTATTTAGGTAGGAAAAGACAATCTGGTTACAAAACAGGGACCATATTCACTCAAATAGAAAAAAAAAGAATGTTTTTATACTGTGCTTCTTTATTCATAGCAATATTTAATATTATTCTTGTATTTTAATTCTCTTTAATATATTAAATATATGAACTCTTTTCCACAATATATTGTCTGGTTAAATTTTAGGAAGGTTACAGGTGTATTAAGTAAATTGAGAAACTCCGAGGTGAATATTTTCTCTCATATGGGGAAGCTAGAGTGAAACAAAGGAAAGGAAGAGGGAAAAATAGGATACATAAAGAACCAATGAAATATACATTAAAAGATGAGTGTTGCCTGGCACAGTGGCACACGCCTATAATCCCATTGGCTCAAGAGGCTGAAGCAGGAGGATCATGAGTTCAAAGCCAGCCTCAGCAACTTAGTGAGGCCCTAATCAACTCAGTAAGACACTGTCTCTAAATAAAATACAAAAAAGAACTGGGGATGTGCCTCAGTGGTTCAGCACCTCTGGGATCAATCCTGATACCAAATAAATAGGCTGAGTGAAAGGAAGTCTAATAGAATAATTGAGTAGAGGAAGGAGAATGGGAGATGGGGAGGAGAGGAGGGAAAAGGGGGACCATGAACGGAAGCTAACTGCCATGCATGTATGAGTTTGTTAGGATCAACCCAACCACTATGTATATCTATAAAACTCTAATAAACAACAACAACAACACAAATCAATACAAAAAGGAATAAGTGAAGGAATTGCTGGAACAAAGTGCCAAGTAAAAGAGAAGAAAATAAAGAACTCTGCAAAAATTTTTAAAAATTAATAAAAGAAAATATAATGATAACAGAAAGATACATACATCCATCAGTGTAAAATTAGGATCCTGCACATTTATAAATTTCAGATCACAATTTGGAAACTTAATAACTTGCTCAGAAAAAAGTCTGTGTATAAAGCAGATATATGAAATTATAGATTATATAATTATATAATGAAATGATATATAATGTAATATATATTATATTATATATAATATGTAATAGTATTATTATATAATAATATGTAATGTACTATTACATATTATATATAATATAGTACATAATTATATAATGAAATTATATGACTATAAGAGTAATTCTTCTAGGTGGCTTTATTTTATAGTATTGTTATGGGGCCGGGTCCTTCCTGGAAATTGAAACAGCATGAAGTGCACCTCCCACCACACCCCAAAACCCAGATTCTTGAAATCAAATCAGAAAGATTTGGACTCCGTCTCTCAGAGTTACAACAATGGGTTGTTAGAAGGGATAGGAAAGGGGAATGTGGACTCTCTCAAGGGAGAGAGTGGTTTCTCTCAGAGAGAAGAGGAACAGTGTGCCTCTCCTGCCCTCCAGTTTTATTGTGGGATCCCAGGAAAGAGTTTCTGGAGAGTCCTGCACTGATCTACCTCTTGAACTTTGAGAGCACGATGAATCAGACTTTCAAGTCTCCACTGCCATGAGCACCCCAGGTCACTTTGGCCTATGCTGACTGGTTCTAACTAGAACCTGTTCTTACAGATTTTATGGTTAGGGTGAATTATCCTTATCTGTCATGACCTGTGTGATGTTTACTCAGTTTCCCTAAGCTAGGGCAGTGAGTCAGTTTAGAAATATTAAAGATATGAGAAATTTAAGAAATAAGACAAGACATGAAATAAGTGAAAAGCAGGATCTGATGGGGACCAGCTCTGATGGAGACTGGTTCTAACTCCATAAAATGGAGTCTGTGGGCTTTATTTAAATAAGTGGAAACACTAATGGGTTTCAGTGTAAAGAACTTCCTGAGGGAACAGGAAGAAGATGGCAGAAACAACTCAGGTGAAGCTTAGCAGGTTAGGCCCGCCTCCTCTACTTTTGGGGCAGCTGTGTTTGAACCTAGGGCCGTGAGCTAAGGCAGGGCATCAGCATAATCTGGGCATTCTTGAACCAGGGAATTTCACCCAGGAGTTCCCAGAAAAGCAACCTCCCTGCCTTGTGGTGGCTCAACCATAATTCATACACAGCCTCTAACACTTATCTCCCTGAGTTCTGTGATCTGGTTTGTGTAAGGCTTACAACAACCTCCCCCTGCCCCACACACATACACATACAACCTCCCACAAACCCCCACCAAAGTAACTTGTGTTCCTCTTATGGACATTATTTTAGGCCTGTATTTCTACTGCAGATAACAGGTAGTTTCTTGAGGAATGTAAAATATCCTGCCAAACTCAGCCAGGCAGGTAAATTGCTTTTTAAAAGAAAAAGCAAGTATGGGTCAGTACAATGGACCTAACTTATAGAATTATTTCCTTAACCTCATGTTCCCACCACTCACATTTGTCTGTCCCCTACAAGCATGACCCCAAATAAATTGTTTACCAATACAAATATATGCAAAATCTTGGAGACTTCTCCTGAGGGAAAGACACATACTTGTCAATACATCAGTCCTTGGAAGAATCATAATTTCAGAATACTCTAATAAGCAATGTTGATAAGGCTGTAGGAGAAACGACTATGATGTGTTTTTAATTTGTTATTTAACTTCAATAAAAGGCATAAACTCGTTTTCTTTATCAAACCTACTTGAACACCTTTACATGGCAGGCTCTGTGAAAGGTGTAAGAATAAAGCACTTGTTCAAATCTATTGAGGCATAAAGTCCAGTAGAGAAGGTAAGGTGTTGAGGATGGGAATAGAAGAGTACACTATACCCTTCAGACTTGGAGGAAGTGCCCTCTTCTTTGCTAGGAGCATTTTGCTAACATTTTATTTAATTCAGAAACCAACTCTCCTAGGTTATTGCTATCCTTATGATGTATGAGGAAACTAAGGCTGAAGAAAATTAACTTGTCCACAGTTATATGTCTTATAATAGGAAAAGAATCTGATATTGTAATAGGAAAAGAGTCTGACATCAAGGAAGAGGATGAACTTTGGATGCATAACAACCATGATAAAAATGATGTTTCTATTCTGTAATGAGGTGTCTACCACACTCAGTAACTCTCCCTTTTTAAAAGGTTTGTAATGTGTTACTTACCTGCTACCTCAATAGAGGACACTTGGAGAAATTACATTTACATATCTTTGTAAGTACATATACATATATTTATACATACAGGTATATTAAAATATGTATAAAAATAAACAGTAAATAGTAACAAAAACTATGTGTGCACACAAAAATCCAGGAATAAAACCTTAATCTACTTCTATAACCTCTTATAATAATGTCTTAATTCAGTTATGAAAATAGCTTTAAGCTCACAAGTTCCCTAAAAAAATTCTTCAGATTTCAGGCGTCTATGTACTACATTCAGAATTTCTGCTCTGATGATAACAATGCAATTTCTTAATGTACCACTGTCAACTTAGAGGTAATATTGTTCCACTTCACATAAAATATGAAAACATTACTACAGTAAAGTTTTATTAACCTTTTCTGCCCTGTGTACTATTTTTAACATATATTTTATATCAGCATACGATTAAGCCCTACAACAAAATATAATAGTCATAATAATAATAACCGTGATCAATTTTGCTTTAAAGAACAAATTTTCTATCAAAGTAATTCCCAAAAAAGCATATGCATCCTTTTGTATTTACTAAAATACATACTAATTAGAATGCTCTTCATGCCTTTGTATAGAAGCAAATTTTCTTCTGATGTGGATTCCCTCCAACTTGAAGAATCAGATATGCTAACGGCTAAGTTTTCCAGCTTCAGTTATCTGAATAGATTTTCATTTCAGCACCATTTTTAGAAGGTATTTTCACTGATGTGGAGCTCTAGCTTGACAGGTTTTGTTTCAGAGATTCCTTTTCATTGCCCACTGACTTTGTATTTTTCGAATGAGAAATTAATCATCAGTCTATTCATTGGTATGTAATATGGTTCTTCTCCCTGAATTCCTAAGCAGTTTATCAGTGTTTGCTTCCCATTTGTTTCTAAGCAATTTTCTTTTCATGTGTCTGGGTATGATTTTCCTTGTCCCTTCAATCTCAGTCTGAGTTTTTCACCAAATTTGGGAAATATTTGGTCATTCCTAACTCATCCCCCCCACCCCTTGGGCTGTTGCTCTTCTCCCTCTGGGATTCAATGATACCCAAGGAAATTTGCTTGGAATTATCCCATGGGCCACTGCAACTACCTTCATCATTTTAAATATTTTGGCTCCCCATTCTTTAGATTGTGCAATTTCTGCCTTTAGATTCATAAATCTTTCATTCTCTGGTCCCAATGTACTATTCTTCATTTCAGATGTAGTACTTTTCAGTTCCAGAATTTTCAGTGGACCCTTCTTACAGCTTTCCTTTCTCTGCAGAGATTTCTCCATTGTTTGATCATATTCATCCTTTTCTAAAAGTCCTTGAAAATATTATTAAGCTATTGACTGTTAATTTCAATATTTGAGCATTTTGAGGTAGGATAGAAGGAATAAAATAAATAGATAGAAAGGAGACATAAAGGAATGAAAGGAAACATGATTTAATTTACAAATTCTACATACTTTTCCAGGCCTCTCACTTCCTAATCCAGTCTCTCCAAGCCAGTTATTCCCAAATTCCTGATAAATCTGTAAATTTACCTGTGTATTGTAAATTAACCTTCCCCCAAGTAATTGATTGAGTAAAGAGAGAGATACATTATTTTGACAAACCCATACTTTAGGGGACTTTCCAGCATCATCTACTTATCAGATAATTAAGACCAGGTCATCCTAAGGACCCAGAGATTGATCAGACCACCAGAAATTGCCTTGAGATCAGCAGATTGATATTGTAGTAGCCCCTCCCTCTGCCAAAGAGTCATAATTAAGCTTCTCCAAAGATCCTCCCCATAATTGTTCTTATCAATAGAATTTTGCAAGGAACATCGACAGGATGTCGGCAAGATTTCTGCAGAGAGCTCAGTGTGGTTGAAATCTTCTTATTTCCTGTAAGTGCCAGGTTTCTCTTTCTTGTAAAAGGTAGCAAGCTTGTTGCTATACAAAAATTCCTATTTCTGTTTTCCATGGTAAAAACTTGTGGAAACCTCTGTCTATTCTAAGAAAATGGAACGAAAAGTACTTCTATGCAACCTCCCATTATGTAAATCTCCTCCCTCTGAGTATAAAGTTTAAAGAATTTCCAGACTTGCGGTCCAGAAATTTTTAGGTATTAACCCCCCTAGACCACTGCAGCTTAAATAATTCTTCTTTCTAAAAATTTCTTGGGTGTCCAGCCTCATCTGTCATACATCAATATCATTCCTATATTCCTTCCCCTACCCATAACTCACCAACTTTCCCTTAAGAGCCAGAAACTTCAAAACCACATTTCTTACTCTCTAGATGACCCATTCCGCTTTGAATGTGCTATTTATTCCCAAAGGCATCTCTCTTGAGATTGCCCCATTCCCCCTTGAATGTTTTTCTGTTTTCCTCAATAAACCTCTGTTTGTGCTTCTGAGTGGCACATGCTCAAATCATTTTCATAACATATTCCAAGAGGCCACTGGTCCTGAGTCCAGTATCTCCTCCTCTCTGAGAACTCTTCAGACACTTTTTCTGAAACACTTCCGCAGTGACAATTTCAATATTTATTCCCTTTTTAAAATATTTTTTTAGTTGTAGATGGACACAATATTTTTACTTTGTTTATTTATTTGTATGTGGTGCTGAGGTTTGAAACCAGTGCCTCACACATGTGAGGCAAGTGCTCTACTGCTGAGCCACAAATCTGGCCCCTCAATATTTATTTCTATTGACTATGTAGGTCACACTTATCTGCTTTTCACATGCCTAATAACTTACCATACACTGGATTTTCAGATGATAATTGTGGGGATTTTTTTGGTTGTGTTAGTTTTCTTTCAAAGATTTGGAATATTCTGGCACACAGTCAAAAAATTCTATTTTCCTGTAAATTTTGGTTTCATTATCTGTTTGATGGATCTGTCTTGGTTTTGAACTTATGGTGTCTTCCTTCCTCTATGGTACCATTAACGCCAGGGCTTTCTGGTTTTTCAGTGCTTGAGATGCTCTGGAAGTCTCTCACTCTGAGCTGGAACTTCAGTGCTCTAATTTTTTAAATATATATATATTTGTATTTTAGTTCATCTCTCCATCTCTCAGCAAATGATATTTGCTAAGCTCCTGAAGAACCTTGATGAATAATGGGTCTTCTGGGCTCCTTATTTATTGTTTTCTTCTTATATGCTCTGAACTGGCAACTAATTGTTTCTGATCTCATCCTCCTCTGATCAGGAACATTGCTGCGGCTCTGATTGTTTGCCTTCTCTCTTCCCACTGCGTAAAAGCCACTCCAAGAAGAAATTCCAGGAGTTCATGTACTTTCATGTATGTTCCATTAAAAAAAAATCTAGTCCTGCACTAACTCTTCTCAATACTGAATATACTTGCCTGGTACCTTTCCCATGTCTCTAGTTGTTTATATCAGAAGGGTAAATGTTGAACCAGCAATGCTGTTTTGGCCAGAAGTGGACATTGGTGAAGGCAGCTATCTCTTAAAATTACTAGACACTTAGTAGGAGCTTAATCAACAGAAAAATAAATTGGTTAGATAATGTGTTTTATGTAAAGAAAAATGTGATCTAAGACTAGAGGAGATCTTTGCATTATGTCTGGTCACAGTGAGTATGATAATTTTATTTGCTTTGAGTAATCACAGAAAAATATCTCAATCAAAGGTGACTCAATCAAAATAGCCAAACTAGGTTTGATCACATACAAAAAGGTATGAAACATAGCCTTGCATCTTTGTGTTAATCATTATTTTACATGTTGGCATTGTTGGTTATTTTATTGTAACCACTTTGGAAACTTCTTAGAGTTGATTACAAATACTGTGTCAAAAGAGTTCAGCCAAAGACAATTTCAGAGAATTTCCTTCTCTCACCTTCAAAGATATACTTGCATAAAGCTAAAATAGACAGGTGTAAGCCAAAATGTGCTGAGTTACAGAAAATCCACACATGTGGATAAAAGTATCAGAAAGAACATTTAATTTTTCCATTCATATAGACTCTCACTGTGGAATGATAGATATAGTTCATAATTATAAACATGCAAACAGAGACAACAAGCTGAAATAGAGAAATATTTGCATCAACTTCCACATTTTTTAGACTTGTATAAAGAATGTGTTTAATTAACAATAATCTTCAGATGCAATTAGTGAAGTTGTTTGATTTTCTCAAAGTTGCTTGCTCTTATTTGAGTGATCGTGCAATTCTGTTTTGGCTTTGGGAGTACTCTAGGTATCCTGAAAATGGCCAATGCATACTTGAATAATATAAATTAATCCTTTCCAAATAAAATGTTTAGAAAATGATATTTTTTCCTTATACTAGACATTCTAAATGATAATCTTAAAAGTGAACTGAGGTCAATAGCAGGGGACAGTGTTTATCCTAATATCATGAGTTTGAATATTCACATTTGATTTGCAGTAATCTTTCCTACCCAATACCGGAGGGGTCCAGGTTTTAATTTAAGAAGAAATCCTTTCTGAGATCTTTGCTGGGCCAATAGGTGTTTTAAACATCATTGCTGTGATTGTCATTTTGCCATGTTATCATATGAGCTTTCAAAGTAAGATTTATGTATACATCTACTCCATGTCTTTAAGAACTAAAAAGACATAAAATATGACTAGCAAATTTGCTAGTGTTTCACATGCAAAGCAAATCATATAAATAGATGAAGTTCAAGGCAGAAAAGTAAAAGAAATAATTGTGTTTGGTTTTGTTTGTATATACCCTTTTCATACAAAAGAGTTCCAAAATTTAATGTGTTATAATTTAGAATGTGTATGTTTTGTGACAAAGATAATAATTAAATTTTAGTTATCAGAAGTTGACTTTTACATTATGGTAAATTAGAATTTAATAATATCTTTTTGTAAGCTATCATAAGAACATCACCCTATATATTTAACTTGACTTAAGCTGGGAGAAATAATATGAGACAAAGGTCTATTGTTGGGAAATACTCCAAAATGTCCAATGATGGCTTCAAAATATGAGAATATTTTCATAACTAATTTTTAATACTATAAACTGATGGACAAAAGAGATCTGTTTAATAATTTAAAAGCTGGTTTGGTTACTTCATTACAATTTCTTTCCTCTAACAAGTTGAGACAAAATACCATGGATCTATTTATCCAGGCTCGAATTTTTCTCTCTTATTTTCTTCTCTTGTAATTTATTTACTCTTTTTTTTCCCTTTGTTTCCATCAACATAGAGCATTCAGAAGTAAAATTATCTTGGGAAGGGGGATGATGGCAAATGGATGAAAACCTAGCTTCTTGTCTTGTGGTGGTTACTATAGCAATAATCATGATGGGAGATTTTCAGCCGCAAGTGGTTTCTATAACAACATGATACGGTGCTTTAGAAATAGACCTAAGGTAAATAGATTCTTTCTGGGTCTCTTAACCCTTTTATACCACAGGATTAGCATCCTTTGGGAGAATAAATATTAGTTGGCTAATTTGATGGAAGCCTTTAAAATATTGCTTTTACTTTATAAAGATTAAGATGTTAATTATTTTATAAAGCCCTGGCTAGAGCTGCTAGGATCTTAGGCTTCTTCACTTCTGGAAAAAATTGGTAGCATCCTTAGTTTAATTCTGCAATGAAACCGAAATAGTCTCAAAGCCATATCATTCATAGAATTCACCAAAAATGTGAGAAACCGTGAATTTTCCTCATTAGAGAGTTTATTAACTCTCCCATTAGATCACCGAAGGCTTTTTTTAGTGGAATCATTACACACTGACTACACCTGTGGAGGTCCCTGGTGGGTGTTGATCTTTCTGCTTCCATTAATGGGGCCTGAATACTTATCCTTTGTTATGCTATTCCGTGTGCTCTAAGTTAGGGATAGTCTCTATTTGAGTATTACAAAAGGAAGTTCTGTAAAAATTTTCTGAAGGAAAGTGTTAGTATAGTAAAATACAACATCCAAGAAAACAAAGGTGACCATTTCATTCAAAATCATCATTCAAGAGTCTTATAAGGGAAAGATCAAGGGAATGAAGGACATGTACATGACACAAAAACAGTTTGTGGTAGGCTGTATATAATTTTTCAAGAGAAGGAAAGGTGGAAGGCTTAACTTTAGTGGTAGAGTCAGTAAAATATAGGGAAATGGGTATTAAGCTTGCCTGATTCAGTTCGATAATGAATTATCAATTACTAGTAACTCTTAGGTTGGATACCAGAGGTATATACAGTGATGAATAATATATGGACATGTTTTAAAAGTAAATTATCAAGAAAAAGCATTGTTATTAAACAAAATGTTAATAATATAATCAATTTATTGTTGGAAATTAATGAATCATTTGCTTGAATTCATCATTCTTTCCCTACGAACGTTCCCTAAATTGTAACTACAAAGGCATAGCCATGTATTTAAAAGAATGATTTCATCTAAGGTGTTATGTCTTATGCATTTTTTACAATACAGCTATTCTTATATTTTGTGCTTTTCTATTCAGTTAAACTGCCAATTCCAAATATGAGATAGTCTCTTTCAACTCTCAGAAGGATGTCTGCAGCCATGCATCTCCCTCTGAGTTTTAAGACAGAGCTGCAGTATTTTCATTTCCCTGGTGTTTCATGCTCAACAATGAAGCCTCAGAATTCATTACATATGCACTTGCCATAGCCTTCTAGGGTAGAGTTTGCCAAATGGGTCCCTGGGAGATCAAGAACTGTTCTCCATGTGTGTTATGAGGTTGTGCAGATGAGCTAGGCACGTCTGTGTGCACTAAGACCCTGCTCAGAGCAGCATGTGCCAGAACACACTGGGCAGGGAGCCATTCATAAACTCTTCAAATTTTTATCCAGACCAAAGGCACAATGGCATCACAGTTGTTGTGCTCAGAGCCATGGGGCTTTTAGCTGAATCAAAAGAAAATGAAATATATTCATGGTGGCTTCCAAGTTAGCCAGTAACCACAGTAACCTGGGTTTCCCCCAAATTTGGTCCACAGCTTAGAGTGACCTGACAGAAACACATCATTCTCTCTCTGTTCAAGTGTAGTGAGCCATAAAGTGAGCAAAACAAACTTCCAGGGGTAAAACCAATTAATCAGCAAAGCAAACAACCAGCATGTATTTATGGCAGTATTCGGGGCATACAGTAGTATTCAAAGTATGTGATCAAAACCAAATACGTAGGTCATATGTATAGGTACATTGACAAAACCTAGTACAGTTTCTGAATGAACAGTTAATTTACTAATTGTAAAACAAATGCATGGATAAGTGTTAAATGGTGTCTTAACAACCTTATGTTCTGTGGCTGCTAAGGCTGTAAGATCAATAAAAATGAAAAATATGGAAAAAGTACACCTCTCATGGGCTCTAAGGAAGTGTACCATTTAAAGACATATCATAATTAAACTTTCAGAAAGTAATTTGAGCTGTCTTTATTCATGGCTACTGGGATAAAAGTGTCATAAAATAATATAAATTAAATTCTAAAAAACTAACATCTTACTCATAACCACACATTATTTTTCCAAGCTTTAGATGGCTGTACAAAAACATGACAAAGCTGTCAACAGCTGCAGTGTCTAATATAGTAGCTGCTAGTCACATTTGGCTTTTGGGCACTTAAAATGTGGCTAGTCAGAACTGAGTGTGCTGTAAGTGTAAAATATACACAGGATTTCAAAGACTTAATTTTAAAAAGTAAATATCTCATTAATCATTTTTACATTGATTGCATATTGAAATGAAAATATTGTAGACGTATTTGATTAAATTAAATATGGTGGAATAAATTTTGCCTGTTTGTTTTCCCCTTTTAGTGTGGTCACCAGAGGACTTAACATTACATATTGGCCCACTTTATACTTCTGTTAGCACTGGATAAATGCTTGGTAATTAAGTGTAGCCCGAGGACACAGAGCCGTAGCAGTACTCAGGAGCTTAGTAGAAATGCCAGATCTCAGGCCTTATCCCAGACCTTCTAAGTCTTTAACAAGATCCTCAGTAGTTCATATGAACATTACTGAGAGGTGCTGATTGAGATAAACTTTTAGGTGTGTCTTTTTGTGATTCCATCTTCTTTCTTGTTGTTTATTTGTTTTTCAAATAAATGTTTTGAAGTCTTCTCAGCAGCCTGATCTGCTACACTTAGATGCACAAAGTTGGTAAAGTTATCTGACATTCCTGAAACTTTGTTCCATATTTATAGAATGAATATCATTCTACAATTAATTTTTTCTATAGGAATTAAATGGAATGATAGGTTAACAATAGGGCTCTAGTTTGGGCTGTTCTCATGTATTTTATCAATTTTGTTTTTTCTGTAACTTTATTGTGTATAGTTTGTTTGCTTAGCACTCTGATAAGAATCTAGTGGAAAATATTAAAAAGTTCAAAACCCTTTTTAGAACATAGGTATCATATAGCTAAATATTTCTGCACTATAGCTTTATTATTGATATTGAATTTTTAGCTGTTGATTGCTGATTGTTTTTTTTATTTAAAAAAAAAAACAGGTCTGTATGAATGGGAACAGTTTATTTTTTTAATTTAGGACATTTTTATCTTTACCACAATAGTTTCAATCTTGGCTTAGTAGAAGCAAAGGAACTAGTAAAATGTAAGCCTATCCCATAAGTTAAAAGGGTTATTTAAAAGCCTATCATTATTAAAATATACATGGATTATAATAATGTCAGAAAGTCCAGTTCTGATTAGCTTTAAATGAATTTAATGCCTAAGGAACATAATTAGATCCTATTAAAAGTTTCAATGATTAACATTTAGTAAAAAGTGACATTCACAATTTATATCATTTAGTCATATTGCATGATGAAGAGTTGTACACCTTCTACTAGACAAGTGTGTATGGTTGCAGCCAGAGGCAGGAAGCACTTACCCTAAAGACCAAGACTGCAGCAAAAGCAGACCTTGGCTTAGGTGTACAGGATGGGTAAAGGAAGATCCAGAGGCTTTTATTCTCATGGGGAAGCTTTGCAAGAAAAAGAACTTTTTGGAAGAGTCACCTCTTGATTTCATTTGTGATGATGTTGATACTCAGAAATTATATATAAAAGTATTTGGCAGCTGGGCATGGTGGCGCACTCCTGTAATCCCAGTAGCTCAGGAAGCTGAGACAGGAGGATCTCGAGTTCAAAGCCAGCCTCAGCAAAAGTGAGACACTAAACAACTCAGTGAGACCCGGTGTCCAGATAAAATAGGGCTGGGATGTGGTCAAGTGACCCTGAGTTCAATCCTAGTACCAAAAAACAAAAACAAAAAAAACCTGGCAAAATGCTTATCACATGCAGGTGTTTAAAATATGTTCATAGAAAAGTTTCTCAGTGAGGTCATTGCCCTCAAAAAAGGAGATAATAGAATAGAGATAGTGAGGTACAGATGACATCAATGAACCTTGGTCACAACCTCTTCTCAAGTGGAGTAAGGAAGTCAGGCTTCAAAGAGTTTGCATGTGAATTAATTGTGGTAAATATGAAGGTGTTGGGCACCTACCTGGATTATGAAGTATGATTCTCAGAAACTGTGCTGATGATAAACTTGTACTTCTTAGGACTATAACAACTCAAAAAATCTTTTTTTCCATCATATAGTCTCGTTTTTCTAGAATTTATTCATTTAACTATGCTTTTACAAGGAAGGCATTGACTATGAACATGGTACTCTGAAAGTCAATAGAAGATTAGACTCAGGCAAGGAAAGGCAAATAACATTGATTAAAACTACTCCATGGAGCTGGGGATGTGGCTCAAGCGGTAGCGCGCTCGCCTGGCATGCGTGCGGCCTGGGTTCAATCCTTAGCACCACATACAAAAATGTTGTGTCCACCGAAAACTAAAAAATAAATATTAAAAAATTCTCTCTCTCTCTCTCAAAAAAAACAAACAAACAAACAAAAAAACTACTCCATGCCTAAGTTTTATAAGGAACTTTATATATGCTACCTTTTTTACTCCTAATTATAACAGCAACACAAATGATGATGGCTGATAATGCCCACTCTGTGCCAAGTACTGTTAGGCTTTTATGTACATTAATTTAAACCTCATAATAACTCTATGGCATAGGTACCATTTTTATAAAAATGGAAACTGAATCAGAGGTTTTGTTTTGATAAACTCATAGAACTAGTAAGTAGCAGAGCCAGGATATAAAACCCAGAATACAAAATCCATGCTTTTACAAATTACACATATGGTTATCAATCATCTCCTTTAAAAATAAGGAAACTGAGACTCAGTGATGATGATTTTCTTAAAGTCATCAAAATGAAAAATAAATCTCTGTCTGATCATAAAACCATTCTCTTTCTATTAAATGAAATTGGCCTCAATTTAGTTTTTAAGATTATATCTATGTAAATAACTTTATATAAGATAGTGAACAGATAGTTTTTAGATGTAAATGAATGGTCCTAGAAGCCCATCTCCTTCTTATTTTTAACTAGTCCACATGGATTCTATCATACTGTACATCAAAGTAAGTGCCTTAACTGATGATTTGTTCTGCTTGATTTTATCAAAGAGGTCAAAGGAAGAATTTCACAGCAAGGCTTAAACGAGAATGTAGGTAGCTTTGCTCATTCATTCATTATTCAACAAATTGCTATTGACTACCTATCACGTGCAAACCATTTTAGCTATGTCCTGAATAAAGATGTGCCTCTTCTGAATCACCCCTTCCCATCCCAGCCCTTAAAAGAATTTCATTTTCTGCAGAGAGCCAGGACAATCGAAATTCAACCAACTACTTTTTCTATTTTCATAAACTGAAATTTTTCGATCTGGATATTTTGATGCAACTCCAATCACATTGTTTATGTCATCTATTTCATTCTAACAGGCTCATAAGCAAATATTTTTTATATCTTCCATATGAAAAAATTTATATAAAATGATATCAGAAAATATTCATTGGGTGTCATTGGGAATATCAAATTTTGTATCCATAAGTCATATTTAGTCCTCTCCTATTATTGTTTATGTAAAACTAAGCTAAATGTGTATTAAATACAGAATGAAAATAGGAAGAACTGGTGCCCCAAGTCCCTGCCATCTCCCACTAGTTTGAGGAATTAAAAAAAAATACAGGAAAATACATGCCTCAAAGCACTGAACTTAAATAATTTTGTATATACTAGTGGAAGTATATATTGGTAAATATTCAATGAAGCTAAATATGGGACTCATTAAAATTTTTATTTTAACCCAGATATGAGCAATCATCGTAATTATATCCACCATTACTTCCTGTGAGGATAAATTTGATTCTTAAAGTTACTATCAATAAAGAAGAGACCAAAGACAGAGATGATTAGAGTTATATGGGAATAATCAAGTTATAAAATCCTGAGAAAAGACTGGGCATAGTGATGAAAAGAGGATATTTAATTAAAAAATAAAAAATTCAAATCATCAAATATTAAAAATTATACACTTACATATGCATATATGTGCATATACATGTACATAGTTTACACATGAAGGAACTTCATAAGGGTATGACCCAGGATTATGATAACTCATGCTCAAGAAATAATCGTGGGACATTTTTTATGCATAAATAGATGCTGAGGATAATATGAAGAAACAGTAGATTCTCAGAACAGTTAGACTCATCACAGCTTTCATAAGTTATTTTTCTGAGCCAAACATTTAAACATCATTCTAAATTTGTAATTGGATGATAAGATTTTCTTTTTTTTTTTTTTTTTTAATTTTTTATTGTGAAAACACAAACTGGAGAACAGATGATTCTAATGCTATGCCACTTTTAACTCTATTTGATCCTGACCAAGCCCAGATACCTATGGAAAGGATGTATTTGGCATACTGAATTTGTCCATTGATAGACTTTCTATGTAAACCTCCCTTAGATTTATGGGTTTTGTTTTTCCTAAAATAAAACTCTTTAAATGAAAATTATTATTGAATTGGGTATTTTTATTATTATTGTTATTTTGTTTGAATCTACTTATTTTTTTATTAGGAATCCCAAACTATCTCTAAACATCTTCTGTAACAACAAGTTAGCATTTATGAACACTTACCATATGTGTCAGCCAAGTATTTAAATATATTTATTTAATCTTCATTAAAAATGCTAAGAAGTAGGTTCTACTGTTTTCCTTTTACAGATGAGGAAACTTTAAGTCTGAATGGCAGAGCTAGGCTCCATTCAGGTCTGTCTCACCCTGCCACTGAATTATCCTTTCCGGAAAATCTGCCTGAATTTGTTAATAGAAAAGTCAACAAAAATACTGATAATAAAAATAACTGGATAAAATTTTCAGGTTGATGATTTCAAATCAGAGAATTTCCTGTTTCGTAGAGAAGTACATTAATACCATTAAGGAGAAATAACTCTTACACTACTGATAACAATCTCTGAGGAATTTAAATATTTTTCCTTAAAGCATTTATCACTCTAAATAAATATATTTTACCTTATAACTAAGGTAAATTATCAATATGACTTTTTTCCATTACTAAATATATATATATATATATATATATATATATATATATATATATATATACACACACACACACACACACACACACACACACACACATAGATAATTACTAAATATATACACACACATAGATAAGAAATACATTTAATGTTCTTTGGGTCTTCATCTTCCTTAAAACTGTTCAAATTAATTTTTACTTCTCAGCAAACAAAAAGTATTTTATTCTAGAATTAGAAATACTCAATGAGAAACAGAAATAATTATAGTAAATACATAAAATCTTTTTATTTCTTCTGTACAGAAGTTTTCAGTTCTCTGTTCTGAAACCCCAGGGCTCTTGGAGGCATCTCCAGGGGAGGCAGGAGGCTAGGCTGACTGTGGCAAAGGCCCCTCTCCAGGTTCAATCTGAGCAGATCTGCCTTCAAATTTATACACTGGGATTACTCATGACATTTTTTTTAAAGTAATTCTGCCACTATTGAAAAAGCAAAGGAAATCGGAAGGAAGGAAGGAACAAAGGAACGAAGGAAGCAATGAAGAAAGGAAGGAAGGAAGGAAATGAACAAAGTTTAAAACTCACTACTGTAGAACTTCTTATAATAACCAGTAGATGGCAAACTTTACTGCAAGGAAGCAATTTTGCAGCCCATGTATATTGGTCTGCAAGTACCAATTACATTTCACAGTCAGTAAAATTTTCTTCTGTCCTCATATGAAAGCTGCACATAAAATCCTCTATGGTCATTTTCCTGGGAACTAAATTTCAATTATAATTTCAAATAATACTATAGGCTTTTTATGTGTTCATTTAAGTCTTGTTCTAAAGATTTTTCACTATTAAAATTTAATATTTTGTTATTTACTGAGGGGACATACAATCTGCTGGATATAATGAAACATATGACATATTTTTATCAAGCATTGTGAAAAAATTTGGAATAATCATAAACCTTACCTTATGACACTCCCATCATTGTTCTGACCATAGTCTGCTTTGATTTCCTTAGTTGGTTATTTAATTATTTAATTTAATTGGTTGCTTTTAATAATGCAGTCAATTGCAGTTCCTTTATATATTTGAAAGATTGATTTGTTGTTTTTTTTTTAACAGGAAATTGTTTGGTTTTTTAGTACAGGCAGTTGAAGCATTAGTTAATATAGTGCCCCCCTGGTGGACTGCATTCTGAAGAGAGACTGTTAGCATCTCTATGGACATTCCATACATATATGTAGCAAATAGGGCCAACAATACAATAAATGGTCATGATTGACAGGTAATCTTATCTGGAACCAATCCTAAAAACACCTCAAAGTATACACAGAAACAAATAATGAAAGGTGCAGCCAGGTTGTAAATCTACCTACATGGCTTTAAAAAAAGTTTTTATCAAATTTATTCAGTAATATTTTAAAAATTCCAAGTGTTAAAAGGGAAACAGCCACATTCCTCTGAGCTCTGCACTCCTGCTTCTCACTCATGACATGCATTCCCCAGAAATAGCTACTGAAAACTCTCCTAATTATTTCTCCTGGTTTTCATTTATATTTCCAAATAATGGCTGAATGCTTGTTTTTTTAGTTTTAGATAATGATATAATCTATTAGAATCCTATTATGGTAAAAATAAATTTAATTCTCCCCCAGTTCTCACATACATGCACCCACACATGCAAATCTATTGCTCCCTGTATCCATTATATCATTACATTGTCACTATTATTATTATCATAAGGTATGATCTCAACAACTACATATTCCTTTCAATTTACCTATTGATTTCACTTAAATATACTGATTTCATTTACTTTTACTTTCTGGTATAACTTTCAGCTTTCCTAGAATTAATTCCAATGAAAGTTTTTTTGGTTTTTTTTTTTTTTAAGTTGGTGTTTCTAGTTTTCTATTTTATCTCTAACTGGTGCCTTGTACTTCTTTTTTTTTTCTTTTTTCTTTTTTTTTGGAGACATCTCTGGTTAATTTCTATGCCAGTAGCATATCTGGCCTCCTGAGATCTCTTTTAGGTTACATCTTTCATTTCTTTTTTTGGTTAGATTCCAAGTCTCCTAGATCCCACAGCATCTTCTTTTTCAGTTTCACTGCTATTTTTGTGAGCATTATCCCCCAGAATCTTCCTGAAGATAGAGCATGGCAGACAGCTAAAAATTGGAACCTGTGAATGCTAAAAAATGTTTTTCTTCTCTTCAAATTTGATTGGTAGTTTAGTAGGGCATAGAATTCTGATTTGGAAATGACATCATCTCAAGATTTCTGAGGCATTGTTCTAAGATATTCTAGCTTCCAATGCTTCTGTTGATAAATTAGTAATTCACTGATGCTTTGTAAATGCACTTTGCAAATGTTCCATATAACAGAAGCTTAGAGGATTTTTCTCTTTGTCCCCTGATGTTCTGAAGTTTCACAGTGATATGCTTTGGTGTGAATTAATTATTTTTCCCTCATTTTTCTTGGGCACTCAGTAGAACTTTTAAATCTATAATTTTATTTGTTTTCAGTTCTCATAATATTTTCAATATTTCTGTTACAATTCTAATTTCCTTCTTCTCCCTCTGATTCCTTCTTTCATAACCACCAACATTTTTAACATTCTCTTGTTTGAACTCCTTGTTCCTTATTTGTTTTTCTCTGTTTGAAAATGACATGATCTTGTACATAGAAAACCCTTGAGATTCCATACACACAAAAATCAAAGCTGTTAGAACTGATAAACAAATTCAGCAAAGTTGCAAGACACAACTTCAACATGCAAAAATTAGTTGCATTTCTACACAACAACAATGGGAATCTGAATAAGAAATGAATGAAACAATATCATTTACCACTTGATTAAAAAAAAAAAAAAAAAAAAAAGGTACTTAGTGTTGGGAGTCGCCCTGGCTCCAAGACAAACTTCCCCATCCCCCTCAGAAGAGCCACCCAATGGTGAGCCCTGCTGACTCACATGATCCTTACCCACCAATCAGAAAGCACCCCGTGCCAACTGTCAAACCGTTAAACTGTCATAACTGTCAAACCGCCCCCGGCTCTATAAATATGCAGAGCTGTTCCTCAATAAACGGGCATTTTCTCCAACGATGAGCCTTGTTCGTTCTTTCACTTAGGATTAAACTTAACCAAGGTAGTATAAAACTTGTATGCTCATACTACAAAACAAATTAAAGAAGACAAAAATAAAGATATTTCATGGTATTGTTAAAATGTCTATGCTATTCAAAATGATTCACAGATTTTTAAATCTCTATAAAAATTCCAATGACATTTTTGCTAGAAAGACAAAAAAAAAATCTTAAAATTTATAAGGACCTTTCCAAAAACCTCAAGTAGCCAAAACAATTTTGAAGAAAAACAGAACTGGAAACTTCATAATTCCTAATTTTAAATGATATTGAGGAAAGAACATAGCTCTCCCACAGGCAGCCAGGAGACGGGCCTTGGAGAAAGACAGGAGGGGAGGGGGCACCATGCCAACCTGAAAGGAGACACCAGGTCTGGAGACACCCTGTGATTGCTACCCCCTGACAACTTCAACCACAGCCACTCCATCTTAGTTACAACACCTGTTTCTGTTTCTTACCTCTTCAACCACAGCAGCCCTTCTGTAATTACATTTGCCCTTATTATCTCTAGCAACAGCTGACCACAAGTAGACCCCTAATGGAAATGCTTCCTCTCCCCTTGTGTCAAGCCACAAGACTGTACCTGGCCTCTTAATTATGTAAATAAGAAATTAAAATCATGAAATACTGACTGGATTATTAATCTTGGAGCTTGAAGAACTTGATAGGCATCCCTCACTCCACTAATCACTTTTGTGCTGGGTCATCAGATGTGTTTTTTTTTAAATTGTTCTTCTTTATAAATACATGACAATAGAGTGTATTTTGGCATATTATACATATATACATGGGTTTAACTTATACTAATTAAGATTGTATTCTTGTGGTTGTACATGATGTGGAGTTATCCTGCTCATGGGTTCAAATACAACAATAGGAAAATTATGTATGATTAATTCTACTGCCCTTCCTATCCCCTCCCCACTCCCTTCCCTTCATTCCCCTTTGTCTAATCCAATGAACTTCTATTCTTCCTCTACCCATTCTCCCTTGTTGTGGGTTAGCATTCACATATTGGAGAAAACATTCACTTTAGTTTTTTGAGACTGGCTTATTTTCACTCAGCTTTATATTTTCCAGTTCCATCCATTTACCAGCAAATGCCATAATTTCATCCTTCTTTATAGGTGAGTAGTATTCTGTTGTGTACACTTACCACATTTTCTTTATCCATTCATCTGCTAAAGGGCGCCTAGGCTGGTTTCATAGCTTTGCTATTGTGAATTGAGCTGCTATAAACATTGATGTGGCTGTATCACTATAGTATGCTGATTTTAATTCCTTTGGGTATAAGCTGAGGAGTGGGATAACTGGGTCAAATGGTGGTTCTATTCCAGGTTTTCTAAGCAGTCTCCACAGTGCTTTCCAGAGTGGTTGTACCAATTTTCAGTCCCACCAGTAATGTATGAGTACACTTGTCTTCATGATTCTCGATTTTATTGGAGTATAGATTTTTAAAGTAGCTTCTGATATCATCTGTATTTCAGTGGTGTCCTTGGTGATGTTTCCTTTTTATCATGAATTTTAGTAGTTTGAGTTTTCTCTCTCTTTTTCTTCATTAGATTGGCTAAGAATCTATCAATTTTATTTATTTTTTCAAAGAACCAATGTATTTGTTTTCTTATTTTTTTGTTTCAATTTCATTAATTTCAGCTCTCATTTTAATTATTTCCTGTCTTCTATTGCTTTTAGTGTTGATTTATTCTTCTTTTTCTAGAGCATTAAGATATAAAGTTAGGTTATTTATTTGGTGATTTTCTATTTGTTTTATGAATGAGTTCAATGCAATGAACTTTCCTCTTAGATCTGCCTTCCTACTGTCCCAAAGATTTTGATATTGTCTTGCTATTCTCATTAACCTGTAAATATTTTTTTGTTTCATTCCTGTTTTCTTCAGCTATCCAGTGGTAATTTAATAGTGTATTATTTAGTCTCCTGATGTTAGATAACTTCTACTTTTTAAAATTTTATCATTGATTTCTAATTTTATTCTATTGTGATCTGAAAAAAATTCAAGGTATTATTTCAGCTTTTTGTATATGCTAAGAGTTGCTTTGTAGCCTAGCATATTGGTCTATTTTAGAGAATGATCCATTGCTGCTGAGAAGAAAGTGTATTCAGTTGTTTATGGATGAAATATTCCAAATATGCCTGTTAAATCTAACTTATTAATTGTATTTTTTATTTCTATCGCTCCTTTATTTAGTTTTGATTTGAAAATCTATCGATTGGTGAGAGAGGTGTGTTAAAGTCACCCAGTTTTATTGTGTTGTGATCTATTTGATTCTTGGGATTATGAAGGGTTTGTCTGATGTATATAGTTGCTCCACTGTTTGAGGCATAAATATTAATATGCCCTGTTGATGTATAGTACCCTTAAGCAGTTTGAAATGGCCTTCTTTATCTCTTCTGATTAACTTTGACTTGAAGTCTACTTTATCTGATATGCAGATAGACACCTCTGTTGTAGTTGTAAAAGATAATTCTTCTAACCTCTTCTGGTGTGGGGGAATAGGTCTTTCTTTTTTCTTCTTTTATTTGGACCCAGGATTGAACCCATGGGCACTTTACCACTTGGCCACATTCCAGCCCCCCCCCCTTTTTTTTTTAAGCCAGGGTGCCATTAAGTTGCTTAGGGCCTCACTAAGTTGCTAAGGCTGTCTTTGAACTTGTATTCTTCCTACCTTAGCCTCCTGAGTCACTGGGATGACAGGCATGTCCCAGAGTGTGAATAGGTCTTAATGACATATCTGCTGTAACATTCCAGCTCAGTTGGTAGAGTGCTTGCTTCAAATGCACAAAGCCCTAGATTCAATCCCCAGCACCAATAAATAAATAAATAAATAAATAAATATTCCAAGCTCTCTAAGCTTTTGAATGTTTTCTCCTTTATTCAACTAAGTCATGTCCAACATTTTAAATTCATTTACAACCTTTTGTTTCAGTCAATAAACTTTTAAAACTCTGAGCTGTTAACATTAAAGGTAGGATTTTTGTTCAGGGAGATTTTATCGATAAGTTCAGACAGATCCAGCTTCATGGTCCTTCTGTAGTCACCTCAATATCTATTCCCACATGTATTTTTTGGATTTCTGACTGTGTAAATTAGAATTCAAATAGAATTTTTTGTTGTTGCTGTTTGCAGTGTAACTCCTTATGGAAATACCTTTCCCCCACTGGGACTTGAGTCTAATTATAGGTCTTAGAAGCAAAGAGATGTGTTGGAGGTAGGTCCTGAAAAGAATCAGCATCCATTCTTTCTATATGTATCAGTTTCCAAAAAATGCTTGAATATATTATGTTCACAGTCTTTCAGCTGCTTGATTTTAAAAAGTGGTTATAAGAAGTATCCAGTGTCAAACTTTGCATGTCTACATTACCAGATCACATAACAATTACTGCTCTCTTTATTAATGGCAATAGAGTCATTAGTATCTTTAAACCTAGTCCATTCAGAGGACCAATCCAGAAAGAAAAGTTCTAGGGCAAATGGATAAAAGTCTATTAACAATCTCATAAAACCCTCAATCTGTACCTGTAGAAGCTGCTTCCAGTACCAAAATCTGCTTTAATCTGAGTTCTCCATGAAACAGAACCAACAGAAAAAAAAAAAAAGAGAGAGAGAGAGGGATAAGGAGTTTTCCTAAGAAGATGGTCCATCCTTTATAAAGGCGTATTTGTGTCTTATGATTTAAGAGAATTTTTTTTCTGTTTTCTATTACAAGCTTGTACTGTTTATAATCTGCTATTACGCTTTGGGGCAATATTGTGAGAAAGGAATTAAAATAACAATGTATTATCTGATTCCACACAAAAAAACTGTATTTTATGGGCTGACACAACTGAGGTGTCAAATTATAGAATTTCTCAATATATAAGATTAAGAAAATAAGAATGCCTATATGTTCAGGGAAAACATATTCACGTGAGTATATGATCAATTTGGAAAGAATCAAAGAATTATTGCTTTAATGCAGGTTGTTGTTCCAAATATATTTTTTAAAATACATTCCTAGAACAGTCACGATTTTAGGAAAATGAAAGTTTGCACAAACTTTACTACATCAATGTCCTTGTGATGGGACTTAATCTGTCTTAAAACTGTAAAGTTTACAGAATTATTTTGTGTTGTAGTGAGAATAAGAAAGAATATATGTAAAATTTCTGGAATGTTTAGTGCATAAACAACTTCAGTAAATAACCAGAATTTTATTTTTATCATTTTTCTGTGCATTTCTCTTTAGAGCATAAGTTGGAATTGTGATAAAACAGTCAAAAACCAAATAACAGTCTTCACTTAAACATTAGTTATATCTTATTCAGAGAGAATTTTGTAATTCACTTCCCAATATTCCCAAAGTCTCCCATGAGAGAATGTGATTTTCAAAATTTTAAGTATATAGGAAGTGTTAATGGTTACTTCAACTCACATTATCTTAAACCTGAGAAAGGGAATAAGGAGGAGAAGAAAGAATCTCAAACCAGCCTTTTTTTGTGTGTTTCATATTAGCAACTACATAACAAATTTTGACAAGTGGGGAATTAAAACTCATCATTAGAATGCAGCCAACTATGTATTTCATTAATGAATTTGAGGTGACATAGGGTCTAAAAGAAAGCTGTTCTTTAATTTTACCCTCAACAATTTTATAAGTTTAATCTTGATATTTTTTATTTTCTCGTAGATTCTTTTTGCAATAAAAACAACACCAGGTGCCTGTCAAATTCTTGCCAAAACAATTCTGCATGCAAAGGTTTTTCACAAGACAGCAATTGCCATTGTTCAGACATAACCAATAATTTGGACAAAGACTGTGACAACATGAGAGATCCTTGTTTCTCCAGTCCCTGTCAAGGAAGTGCCACTTGTGTGAACACCCCAGGAAAAAGGAGCTTTCAGTGCCAATGTCCTCCTGGGTATAGTGGGATCACCTGTGAAATTACCACTGGTTCCTGTGGTATGAACTCCTGCCAACATGGTGGTATTTGCCACCAAGACCCTGTCGACCCTGTCTGCATCTGCCCTGCTGGATACACTGGAAGATTCTGTGAAATAGATCACAATGATTGTGCTTCCAGCCCTTGCCACAATGGGGCTGTGTGCCAGGATGGCATCAATGGCTATTCCTGCTTTTGTGTCCCAGGATATCAAGGAAGGCACTGTGACTTGGAAGTGAATGAATGTGTTTCAGATCCCTGCAAGAATGGGGCTACGTGTCTCAATGAGATAGGAAGATACACTTGTATCTGTCCTCAATATTATTCTGGTAAGTGTGATTACATCTGCATCCCACATGATGTAATTATATTTTTCCCCTTAATTTTTTTCTGCTTAAAAATATAACAGAAGCAAAGGTGATATTTTATGTCCCATCCAATTGAATAAGAAAATGGTCTAATTCTTTTTTTTATTTAATTGATTTTATTTTTTAAAATATATAACAGAGGAATGCATTACAATTCTTATTACACATCTAATTCTTGACAGGAATTGATTACTAGACAGAAATCTTCCAACACCATTCAAATGTCACTAAACCCACCAAACTAAGTGTTTGTATATTGTCACTGTTACTGGTTCCAATGGAGTGTCACATTACTTAAAACTTAATTCAGCTTTTTAAAAAATACTCCATTGTGAATATAGACCACATTTTTTTAAAAAATGTATATATCTGTTGGTGGATGCTGAATTTGTTCTCATATCTTGGTGATTGCAAATAGTGATGCAATGAATATGGGAATGCACATGTCTCTTTGACATACTGATTTTATTTCCTTTCAATATATACTTAGTAGTGGGATCACTAGATCATATGATAATTCTATTTTTTATCTTTTGAAGAGTCTACATACTTTTTCCTAAAATGATCTCAGTAATTTACAATACCCCCAACACTGTGTTGGGTTTCCTTTTATCCACATCCTCCCAACAATTGTTATCTTGCATCTTTTTTATATTAGTGAATATAACACGTCGAAGGTGGTATCTCATTGGGGGTTTGAATTTGTATTTCTATGATGATTAGTAATGTCATACATATGTTGGTTGCTTGTGTTCTGCTGTTTGCAACAACACAAGTGAATCCAGAAACATTATGTCCTGTGAAATAAGACAGACACAGAGGGACAAATATCATATAATTTCACTAATACCTGGAATCTAAAAAAATAGAACTCGTTGATGTAGGGAGTAGAATAGTGGTTATTAGAGGCTGGTGCTGGTGGCAGGGGATGGACAGGAAAAGAGAGATATTGATCAACTGGTATAAAGTTACAGCTGATAGGAGAAATAAGTTCTGTTATTCTGTTGCACAGTGACTATGGTCAATAGCAATGCATATTTTAAATATTCTCACCACAAATAAATGATATTTGAGAGATATGCCAATTAGCCTAATTTGATCATTCTGCAGCGCATACACATATCAAGCCACCACACTGTACTTCATAAATATAAATAATGATTTTTATCTAAATATAAAATAAAGTTTAAAAACATAACTTGGTTTCAATCTAGAATCAGTGGGCTTCCTGGGGCCTTACTGTCCAGGTCAGGACTGTTCCGGTTTCCCCATCGGCACATATGTCTTTCACCCCATTTCATCAATCTTCCCTGTAAGGATCAAAGTCTGACCTTGAAATCCACTTGGAAGGCAGGCTATAAGTTGGTGGGTGTCTGGTGCTAAAGTGTGATTAACAAATCCATAGTGGCAACCAGCTCTTATTTAATCTATCAGGAAAAGAAAATAATACTTTGTATTTATCTATTCTTTACAAAATTTCTGTTGATATGCTTTTATCTTATTAGTAGTACAACAAGGTAACAATTCGTTACCAGGTTCATCCTGCTCATGGTCTTCACATTTAGTCTCCATCCTCTCCATCCTTCTGAATCACACAAAATTATTCACTAAGGCCAATTCCTCCTGTTAACCATGTTTTTTGCTTTGTAGTATCTTTGGATTTCCCATCTATTTATAAGGAGGGTAATTTGCCCCATCTATGCCTCCTATATTTATCTGTTCCAACTTCTGCTCACCCATATCCTCTACTACCTTGTCTCATGTCTCTGAGACATCACTCACATTTTAGTGCTGCTTTCCCCTTACTCTGGCCATTCTTGTAGCTCTTTGTGACTTTAGGCTTTCAATTTGCTGCCTTCTTTTAACTTTCATGCTTATTCTTTATTTTTCTTTTTTATAACATATGTTAAACAATATGATGATTTCCAAAATATTCTTCAAAATTTGCATCAGAACAACCTTCTCAACATCACTTTGCTAATCTTACATATGCTGGAAATGTTTCTTTTGCAAAATAGACATATCCCTAGTATTTTTTGCCATAACATTTGCTCATGCTTCACCTATAACAATTCTTCAAACTCTGCTGTTTTGAAATCAAAGATGTCTTCTAAATTGAGTCCATCCATTCTATTCCCAGGGCCTTAGCACAGGTCCTCTTCATCTCTTGAGTGTAGTACTACTCTATAGCCTACCAAATTCTCTATATCTAGCCATTATCTTCTCCAAGTTAGTTTTTAACACCATCTTTGAAATAATCCTTCTAAATTGGATCTAAGCCACACTTTCTGAAGAACCATGAGAGCTCTGTACTACATAGAGAATAGTTGCAGCTTCTCATTGAAAACATTCCACAGTGTGTCCCTAACATTACGTGAATCTCTACACACCACTCTAAAGTATTCTATTTTCTCAATTCAATTATCTTCATTTTTTCATTGAAGTAGCTCGCTTTCTCCCTGGAACATCCTTTCCCACTTTACAACATCACTCTGAAGTTCTCCTCTACTTTCAACCTTGTTCAAATATTACCCCAACTCAAGGAACATTTCTGGATTTTCTCTCAGGGGAATAGTACTTTGACACTGCTGTGGGAGTGGTAGTCATTACTTCCACACTAGTCTGCACCTCTATTAAAGAGCTTCCCACATTTCATCCTGTTTTACTGATATCTAAATGTTCTTGCCTTCTCCTACTTAAATGTTAGTTCCTAAAGGACAAAATTACTGTCATATATTTATTCTCAAGTTAATTGATTTTTTTTTAGTGTCTCATACACGTGTGCCAGTTTATTAAACATACACGAAAATCTCCTTGTTTATATATGTGCTATCATGTCCATTTTCTTTCATTAGTGGTTTGGGAATTAACTTTCAGTGTTTTAAATTTTTTGATGAAAATGAGAAATAAGTTTTTTAGTGTGTGTGGTGCTGGTTTGGTATTTATTTTGTTTCTTATGGTCTCTTTTAAAATATATATATCACTATAGTTCATTAAGATAGCATCTTTTATTTCCTACGGCTATTTCAACGTTGTGAATGGTAATTAAAAGGAAAATATATGAGATCAAATTAATGTTTTAGTCATTTAACTAAGGTATTCTGAAACAGTCTTATAATTGCAAAAAAACAGCTTGAAAAATTTTTAATAAATTTTAGCATTTTAATTTAATTGGATTGTAATGAATCCTTTCTGTGGTCTAGATTTAGGCATAAAGGATTTCAAGGGTGTATTCCAAATGTGACATGCAGTAAAATTCCATCAAAAGGCACTTTATCCTACAGTGAGTGCATTTATACTATGGGTTTTATCATTTTCCTCCTGGGGCTGATAACAGTCGGTGCTCTTTTCTCACTTTAACACTTGAAGTTCACAATAAGGCTGTTTCCTTGCCAAACCCTGACATAATGATGTTTCATCCTATATGACCATATTCTTCCCTTGTTTTCTAAGAGACCAAGTAAATTTCATTATTTCAGTGTTTTCAGGTGAGATAGATAAAATTTGATTTCAAACTAGAATTTAAATGAGAAACTCATAAAGCAGTAAGAATCAGGTCTATTTTTATCTGGTTAAGTTTTTCAGGTTCAAAAATGTGATTGTAGGCTTGCTCATCAATCCCCTACACAGTAGAATAGCCTGCATTCTGGTAGCTCATCAGTGGCTCTCAGCCCTGAACACTCATTAGCAATTACCCAGGGAGATCTGAAACAGAGATGTTCAGACTCTGCCTTCAGAGAGTTAAGTTTAATTGATGATTCTCATGTACAGCTAGGGCTGGGAGACAAAAATTAAGTTCATGTGAACTTAATTTGGAAACTTTCCTTGCACTACACAATCATTTAGACACAGGAAGGTTTGTTTACTTCATCGCCATCCCATGATTACCAATATTTGTGGCAGCTCAGGCCAATTAATTGGAATCCCAGAGAAGGTCGATAGAACCAAGGGAAAAGCCAAAGTTCAGACGGAAAGAAAAAGAGCATGAGCAATCAGCATGGATGCACTTGAGTGCTCCGACTCAACCTAGACCACCCCATGAATCCTGGAAACTGTATTACAATGACCTAGCCGCTGTGAGCTCCATCCAAATTTAGAGTGATCATAAAGAACTTGGCTTACAGGAAAAAGCCTGTGTTCCTCTGAGCAGCAAAGCAAGAAAAGGTAATAAATTTTAAAAGACAGAGAGGTAGGAGGGGGGGAAAAGAGCTGTAGCACATGGAGAGGGTTCACACTGTGTGAATTCTCCTCTCCGCAACCCATTGTGCTTTGTGAGCTGTGATTCATGAACTACAGAAATGGGCTCACAGAGAGCCATGGAAGATGCTGGTGAGAATCTGCTGTGCCTAAGCAAAAACTCCAATTGGAGCTCAAAGTAAGCACCTGCAAACTTTCTTTAATGAAAAGAATAATAGCTCTGAGCACATGACTGCTCTTAGTTCAAATCTATGCAATGAATCATTCTGTAATGGAGGTCTTCCTCAAAGTTAACCAGATTGATTAACATGTATTTTTTCTCATTAAGATGTTTTGCAATATGAGAAAAACAGGACTGTGGAGGACAGGAAAGGCCAATTGATTGTATGATGAAGCAACTCTGCAGGAAAATACATTTTTTCCTCCATGATAAAATACATCTTTAGTATAAAAATGTACTTTTGGAAATAAGAGAAATATCACATTGCATTCACTTTTCATGCATAAGGCAGACCCATGTTGAGCTTTCAAGTAAAAGATGAGTCTCTATTTCAGAAACTAAAATATATGAAAACATTCTTTTTATTTTTTAAAAAAATCTATATTACTACATGGAGACTAGTTAGAAGGTTATTACAATAATTCAGGTGTAAAGTTTTAGGACCTGGCCTGGGACAGTGAACATATACATGAAGGCAAAGATTGGCATAAGAGAAGGAGCTTCACTTAGCATTTATCAAGGCAAGAATGTTTTTAGACTCATTTTATGCTAGGAAACACTAAAGTCTCTGTTTTGGTTTAAATATGAGACATCCTCCAAAAGCTCATGTGGGATACAATGCAAGAGAGTTTGGAAACAAAAATGATTGAGTTAGGAGAGCCTTAACCTAATCAGTGCTTTAATCTATTTGAATGGTTAACTGGGTGATAACTACAAGCAGGTAGTGTGTGGCTAGAGGAGGTGGATCACTGGGGGTGTGACTTTGGGGTTAATATTCTGCCCCCAGTGACCGAGAGCTTTCTCTGCTTCTTGGTGGCCACATCCTAAGCAACTTTCCTCCACCACACTCTTCCATCCTGAGGTTCTGCTTCATCTCAGGCCCAGAGAAATGGAGTTGGCCATCTGAGACTGAGACCTCTGAAACCATGAGCCCCCAATGAACTTTTCCTCCTCTAAAATTGTTTTTGTCTGGTCTTTTGGTCATAGTAATGAAAATTCTGAACCAAATATCTCTTGGAAATAAAGGAAGGAAGGAAGGAAGGAAGGAAGGAAGGAAGGAAGGAAGGAAGACTAAACCACCATTTCCAATTTAATGAACTTAAAATGTAGATAGATGGCTCTCCAGTTTAAACTGCATGAAACATACTTGGTGAGCTTATCATTAAGTACATATTTTTATTCAATGGATCTGACATGCCTGAGACAGGAAAAAATTAATGAAAAATAGGTTTTATGTAAAGCAGCTATTTCTAGTAATAGTTCAGACATATGATAGTTTGAATTGTCCCTCCAAAGCTCATGTGTTGGAAACTTAATCACTAATGCAATAGTATTGAAATAATGTGGTGGTGGAGAGGTAATAAAGACAGAGCCATCATGAACAGATTAGTGCCACAATCAGAAGGGCTTTGGGGAGCAGGTTCATATCCTCTAGTCTTCTACCATGTGAGGAAGAACAGTCCTCCATTCTGGACAAGGCAGCATTCAAGGCTCCATCTTGGAATCAGAGACAAGGCCCTAACCAAACACCACACCTGCTGGTGCCTAGATCTTGGACTTCTCAGCCTCCAGACTCTGAGAAATAAAACGTCTGTTCTTTATAAATTATCCAGTCTCAGGTATTTTATTATAGAAGCAAAGATGAAGTGTGATGCATGGTGTGGATTTTAAAAGCATTTTTGGATTCATTAAGTCAAATTATATGTGTGTGTGTGTGTGTGTGTGTGTGTGTGTGTGTTGCCTGCAATGGATCAGGCAATGTCCTATGTTCTGTAAATATAAGAGTAAAGAAAAAATTTTAAAATTCATTATATTCTAGAGAAAAGAGCTAAATAGGTACCAAATGAGTAAGTAATTGATAAAATACATAGTAGGCTGGTGTGATAACTGCAGTAGAGAAAACTAAAACAAAAAAGGGGAAATAGCAATTTAACATTTGGTATAATGATCAAAGACAGCTTCACTGGACAGTGACTTGTGAATGAAGTTGTAAAGACATGAGAAAGAGAACCAGGGAATTGTTTTGTGGAACAGCATTCCAGGCAGAGGAACAGCAAATGTCAGAGGTTAAAGTATTTGGGAATAGCAATGAAATTGGTATGAGTAGGCGAGGAAGATAAAAGGCCAGAGAGAGAAAAGCTCAGACTGTGTGGGGCTTTGTAAACCATTGGAAGAACTGGCTTTGACCTAAGTGAGATGAGAACTTGCGGGGAGAGTTTGAGACTGGAATGATTATCTTACATTTTAACAGGATCACTCTGCTTATTACACTGAAGATTTAAAAGAGTGGTTAGGGTAGAATTACAGGGTCCAATGGAGATAACGGCAAGCAAAGGGACTACCTTAAGGGATAGAAGGAAAGAGAAATATCACATTTTAACAATAACATCCCTGCCTTAAAATTTAAGATAGAAATGAACACAGAAAGATCATGGATCATGTAAACTAAAGGCAGCATGCCTTTCCCTGCATGCTCTTCATTACCCTCTGATGTTCATGCATAGATTTTTCAGAACAGGTATGACCTTTGGAATATTTATAGCAAGAATACAGTCTTTTGTAGTAGTTTATATTAACCATGTAATTAATTAATTAACAGTGTCTTTCATTTGCACAGGTGAAGCTTATGAGTAATAACTAAGTTACATGATGCTTATTCATTTAAAATTTCCTATCAGGACCTCTTTTTATTTCAGTAATATTTCATGTTCTTCTTGAGCCTTCTCCAATAGTCCACATCCATTCTGATACATAAGTCTAAGAGGTAAAATGTAGCCAACTGATACTGACTTCATAATGGCACTTCTCCAAAGCATAATTTGAACTTCAGTCAACGTGGAGATTTGAATCTGGGCTTGAAGTTCCATCTTTTCTAAGAATGTTTTGAGTAATTAAATCACTTGAAGGCCTCCGTGGAAAATCATCTGGATAATTTAACAATCATTAAAAACAATGTGGGAAAAATAAAGCCATTATTTTTTCAAAGGAAAATGGTTGCTTTCATATATGATCTTAATTATGAAATTGATCGTTCTTAAGGTGTGGTATAAAGAAAATACGATATTTGTTCAGAACTAGAATGTTTTGAAATAGTCTCTATGAAGAGATTAAGTTAAGGGCTTTTGAAAAATGTTTGTTGAATGAATGCACAAAATAAGAAATTGTAGTTACTCAGCAAATATTTATTCCTGCAATGCTCTGATCATTGCGCCAGACCTTGGAGACATAAAGATGTCTAAGACAAAACATGTCTTGACATAGTGTTCACAGTTTATTCAGGAAGCAGGCATGTAAACAAAACTTACAGTCTGTCTCATAATTTAATTATATTTCTTTTTAAATTTTATTTGTGCTGAGAAAGCACAAATAAAAGAGTCAGTAACATTGCTTGGGTCAGGAAATGCTTCATAGAGAAACTGGCTTATGACTTGAACAAAATCACGTTTTTCAGGAGAGAAAACTGAAACTTTTGTCCTCTGGCTACATAAATTGTTGTTGGTATTATTACTGTTTAAATAACATGTTGGATACGAAGGGAGAAGAACTGCAGAAATGTTTTGGAAAGAGGTTGCTGTGGTCTGAATGTTTGTGCTGCACACACAAAATTTGAATGTCAACATTCTAACTACCAGAGTGAGGTATTAAGGAGGTGCTTAGGTCATGGGGGTGGGTCCCTCAGGAATGTCATGAGTGCCTTTTTGCAAGAGACCTCAGAGAAAGCCTGTGCTCCTTCCAGCTTCAGCTCAAGGTGCTGTCCAGGAGCTGAACAACCAGTTTTCTTTCTGACATGCTACTGCTGTTTGTCTTAGTGCCTTTCCGTCTACCTGCAGGGTGTGTGTGCAGGTCTGAATGTGAAGGGGATGAGTAGAGAAATATATAGTGATATGAAAAACAGATGCAGAGGAAAAGAGTAGAATTTGGAAGAAGACAGGTATTACAGGCATCAAACACTGGCATATTCAACATAAAATGTAAATATTGTAATTTTCCCATAGTCTTCCCAAGAAACTTGGAAAATTAAAAAAGATTTAAAACATTCATAAAAATAGTGCTTTCTTTTTTTTCAAACAGCATCTTAGAGACTCTGAAATGGATTACTTTGACTTCTTAAACTTAGCATATACTATTTTATTATCTTCCTAGAGTTATAAAAAAGTATACACACACATAACACACACATGTATGTATACACACATACAAACTATAGTCAGTAGATTGGGAAAGTCATACCCATTGACTTAGGAAAACAATAATATCAATGAAATGCTATGACATTTGTGAGGGGAGTAAAAGGGAAAGAATGACATGGTTGTCATTAGAGAAACATGGTTGGAGAAGAAGACTAAAGAATGCATACAGAGGAGAGAGGAGAAACAGTTCTCCAAATAGACAGCTGAACTCCAGAAAGTACCATTAGATACAAGGAGGTCTGAGAACCCCCTCCCTATGCTCTGCCCCAGGGTTGACAAAGGGGAGACATTCTTTCTTTTCCTTTCCAGAACTAGTTTCAGCCTCCACGAATACTTTGGAAAGATAGGTTGTAGCAGTCACGAACATCCCTTAACTTGTGGTGATAAAAGGAGCGTGCAAAAAGACATGACACAGCAAAGACTAGAAAAACCACCAGAAAGTGTTTAATATTGAAACCTGAGGTTGTTCCAGTTTTGTCTCTCAGTGAAAACAAAAGTGGTAGAAACAAAAGGATCTCATTAGTTGCAATAACATACAATAAAAATAGGTAAGTAAAATAATGATGAAATAATAAAGTATTAATTCTTATAAATATTAATGGGATAAGCATAAAATAACAAAAAAATTAGTTTTCTTTTTTAATTATAGAAATTTATTATTTATTCAGTTTTCCTAGATACGGATCATATAAAGTAACTACTATTGTCTATTATTTTTTATTTTTTAATTTGTTCTTTTTAGATATATATGACAGTAGAGTATATTTTGACATATTTTACATACGTGGAGTATAACTTCTTTTAATTAGGACCCCATTCTTGTAGTTGTACATGATGTGGAGTTTCACATCTATTCATATGGGAAAGAAAGTTATGTCTGATTCATTCTACTGTCTTTCCTATTCCTATCCCCCTTCTCTTCCCTTCATTCCCCTTTGTCTAATCCAATGAACTTCTATTCTTCCCTCTCCTCAATTATTATGTGTCACCATCACATCCACATATTAGAGAGAATAGTCAGCCTTTAGTTTTTCAGGACTGGTTTATTTCACTTAGCATGATATTTTCCAGTTCCTTCCATTTACCAGCAAATGTCATAATTTCATTCTTCATTATGGATGAGTAATATTCCATTGTGTATATATACCACATTTTCTTTATCCATTCATTTGTTGAAGGAAATTTAGGTTGGTTCCATAGCTTAGCTATTGTGAATTGAGCTGCTATAAACATTGATGTGGCTGCATCCCTGTAATATGCTGTTTTTAAGTCCTTCGGGTGGATATGTACTGAGGAATGGGGTAACTGAATAAAGTGGTGGTTCCATTCAAGTTTCTTGAGGAATCTCCATAATGCTTTCCATAGTGCTTGCACCAAATTGCATTCCAACCAACAATGTATGAGTGAACTTTCCCCCCACATCCATGCCAACATTTATTGTTACTTGTATTCTTGATAATTGCCATTCTGATTGGAGTGAGATGGAATTTCAGTGTGGTTTTAATTTGCATTTCTCTAATTGCTAGAGATGTTGAACATTTTTTCATGTATTTATTGACTGATTGTATTTCTTCTTCTATGAAGTGCCTATTCAGTTCCTTTGCCCCTTTATTGATTGGGTCTTTTTGGGGTGGCAAAGATTTTTCTCCCATTCTATAGGCTTTCTTACACTTTATAGGCTTTCTCTTCATGTTCTTGATTGTCTTCTTTGCTATCAAGAGGCTTTTTAGTCTGGTACCATCCCATTTATTGATTCTTGATTTTACTTCTTGTGCTTCAAGAGCCTTATTGAGATGACATGATAAAGAATTGGGCTTACATTTTCTTCTAGTAGATTCAGGGTCTCTGGTCTAATGCCTAGGTACTTGATCCACTTTGATTTGAAATAAATCAATTTTATTACTTCATCAGATTTAATACATTAGGGATGTCACCTAGGTTTCATATATCCCTAAGAAAGAAAAATGATGCAACTAAAATATAATAAGATTAAGACATTGTTGACTATAAAGTGCATTCTGGTTTTAGAGATGTTAAAAGTGAGGAATATTAGAAGTGACAAAATTCAGCACCAAGAGAATTCTGAGCTTATAAAGTCAGCTTTTAAATGGATTATTTTTAAGACAGCAATTTTTTAATTTTTGGTATCTGTAAGAAATCTTATTGGCTAAAATCCCAAAGGTGTTACTAATGGAAATAAATTGCCTTAATTTCTCTTAACATCTTGGTAAAGGTTACCATGATTATCTTACCTTATGAATGACAGCATGAAGTCACCCAGCTTCTCCTTGTATTCTAGGATATTAAAAAGACTGTAACTATGGTATGTAGGAAGAGAATCTACTGCATAAGTATGACTGCAATGGAAACTGAATGCTGCATTTCCTCTTTGGCCTGATATTTGTGTCACAGAATTGCACCAAAACTGTTATAATTGACATATGTAAAGAACCCAGAAACAGTGAGCATAATTCTTATTCAAAAGAAAAATAATATGCATAGAGTAGCAATTATATTAGGTGGAATTTGAAATTTAAGAAGATAACTCAAAGGCAGAGTTCAATTATTCCCAAAGCATGGGTTTTGCAGATAATAGAAAGGTATACAGTGGTTTATCAATGCCGTGCTGCTGTGCTACGTACTCAGCCGCTGTAATGAGTAATGAGGACAGCATCAGGGACGAGACCTGCTCCAGACTGATAGCATATAACACACACTATCTTGTGGCACAGAGTGTTAACATCAATCTCTAATTGCCAAAAGGTACATATTGAAGGACAAAAATGTCTAAATGCTTATCAGAAGTTTAGGACACAATCATTCAGAAACAATGATTTGTTTTAAATGTTTGACAAAGCAATCAATTTGATTTCAAGTCTTTTGATTTAGAGGGGGCCCAGGCTTGCAGAGGCATTGAGAAGCTCTGACCTGGTATATCTGCTTGTCTTCCAGGAAAAATGGTAGATTATTCCCTTGCTGTGATAATCCTATTTTTCATTCAAATTCAATAAGCATCTTCTGTGTTCAAGAATATGTGCTAAATGCTACAGATATGAGTGTTAAAGAATAAAGATCGACTTCAAAGTGCTTAGCATTTATAGATAAAATGGACAAAAAAGCAACTGTAATACTATAATATAGACGTTTCTATCATAGGGAATTTTGAGAGTACAGTGGATGAACATCAGTGCCAGATAGAAGCCATTAAGTACTCATGTCATACTCAAACTCAATCTCTGGAAACTAATTGGACTGGTTTGGAGAAGTAGGGAACAAGGAGTGGGCATCACAAGTCAGGGGGCCTCTGTGATCGGCGAGAGGCGCAAGAGACAGGGGAGATGCAAGCACATGGTGTGGATGACACTGGCTAGTTCTCATCTTTGAGAAGTTCCTACTACATTACAAGGCAATTGTGCGTTATTCTGGAGATGCTGGAAGGGGAGCTATACAAAAAGTTTAAGCAGACATCGATATCCTCAGATTTGTCTTTCTATAGAAGTGTACTATATAGAAGTACCGAGAGTGATTTCAAAGAGGGAAGCCAGTAGTAGTGAGACCAGTGAGAGATGCTGAGGGTCAGTAAGGTCTCAGCAAATGAACACGACCCCAAATGCTATGGCACAAGTTTCAATTTTTACTGAAATAAATTTGATTTTTAAGCTCTCTTTATTCTAAAAAAACAATCAAATTTAATGTGCTGGCATCCTTTTCATCTTGGCTGCTGGAAGACTCTGTGAATGGTAGATGGTGACAGAACAGCCTACTGCCGTTTCTTTTAAGAAAAAAGGGCAAAACCAATCAAACTACTTCTGAGCTATTTGAAAATCCCTCAGTAACATTTCAATACATAATTTATTATCCTGGATTATAGGCACTGAAATAAAAATGAGAAATATGGATATACCTCGTTTGGTGTCTTTTAAAGCCTGTGAATTTGATTATTGTGTATATCAAATACCAGTTGAAAGATTTAGTAAGACTGGTTTTATCTTAATATCACTTCTACTTTTGTAAATCTTAAACTATTTAGCAAGTAATCACCTACGATTTGGGAGAAGGGATAAATACTGATTTCTTTTCTTGTAACAATACTACCTTGAAATGAGTGGGTTCTCATGATGCCGCTAATTATATTAAATCACAATTTAATTTTATATTTAAAAGTTGTATTTTACAACAACATAATAGGAAAATATTTAAAATGTCTATGAAAAAGGAGCACTTAAGCAAATAATTGTACAACATATTTGAAGGATAGATTTTTGTGGACAGACAAGTCTTTTTTTCTTTTTTTCTAGCAAATACTTAGTATGCACCAGTTATTGTTATAAACACTTCAGAATACACTTAATTACAATAATAATCCTATGGTTTGGTTACAAAGATTTTTCCCATTTTTCAAAGGAGGAAACTGAAATATGGGAAGGCTAAGAAACTTACCCAATGTTCCACAGCTAATAATTGGCTGTGCTGATTTCAACCAAAGCTATCTGGTTTGAAGTCCCAGTTTTCATCCACTATTCTAGATGAGACCTAACTAAACTTTTTGAAAATAATGAAAAAAAAATTGACCAGTCCAATTTAGGCTTCCAATAAAAGTGTCATTTATAATAACTTTGTTCTAAAAATGACTTATTTGTTTCCACAGACTAAAATCCCACAAGCTGTTGTATGCAGTAATTTGTAAGTAACAGCTGCTCTGCTGTGTGCAACTTCCCACAAGCACACCAAAGTTAATATCAATTAGGATTAAGGAAGAAAATTATTTTGGGTGACATAACATTTGACAAGTGCTTTAATAAATAAAGCATCGTTAAATAGCTAAAATATTTTCACTTTGCTAAAACTTTTCTGTTTTTCTGTGCTAATTTTTTCAAAGGTGTGAACTGTGAATTGGAAATTGATGAATGTTGGTCCCAGCCCTGTCTAAATGGTGCAACTTGTCAGGATGCTCTGGGAGCATATTTCTGTGACTGTGCCCCTGGGTTTCTAGGGGACCACTGTGAGCTCAACTTTGATGAATGTGTGAGTCAGCCGTGTCTCCATGGAGGGCTGTGCATGGATGGAGGAAACAGGTATGTCTGCTGCTGTAGCTGGGCGAATGGCTTAGAGAGACGGAGAACTATTGTACCACTCTGGTCAATTTGAAGATCTCATGCCCTCAGCTTAAAGATTTTACATTGCATTATACTTTCTATGATAAAAATTGTAGTATTCAGATTTTACGAAAACGTGTTTGTTGGAGTTCATTTTGTTCCTGAGCGAGGAGCTTTCAAATTCACTCGTTATAGTTTGAAATTGCTTATGCTAAGGAAAAGGAACAAATTTTCAATTCCTGGAAGTAGACCTGTCATAAATAGGGAAGATATAAAAACTAAGCTAGGAATTATTAAAAATGTGAATGTGAGATTTTCTGTATATGACACAATAACTTTTAATAGCGTTGCACTTAAAATCATCTTGTTTGATCTTTCAACAGAACAAGATGAATATTTATGTTCTTATATTACACAAAGAAATCTAAAGTGTATGGAAGTTAGAAGATTCACACAGAACCCAGTTTCCCTTTAGTTAGTAATAAGACATAATTTATTCCAAATCTAATTTCAAAGTAAATGACACTCGAAGGGAGAATGATATAAGACACAGGTGTTTCAAATATATTTATCAAAATAATAGGATTTCAAAAACAGTGTTGTGTTCTCAGCTATTCCTTCCTCAATCCTCCACTTATCTAGGTGTAAAAAACTCAGTTTATATAGTACTAAATTATATATATATTGCTAATGGCAATTGAATACAAGGGGCTCTTAACCACAAAACCAAATCTCTAGTTTTTTTTTTTTTAAATTTTGACACAGGGTTTCACGAAATTGCTTAGGTCCTCACTAAGTTGCTGAGGATGGCCTTGAATTTGCTATCCTCCTACCTCAGCTTCTCAAGTTTCCAGGATTATAGATAGGCACCATCATGCCCAGCTTATAATAATAAATTTTTTAAATGATCTTGCCTAAATTAAAGCCATCATCTTAACCTTCCCCACTAGATTTGTATTTGTGTATTAGATATTCTCACTCAATCAATGAAATAGCAAGATTTAAATATTCTTGCAACCCGAGAGAGAGAGAGAGAGAGAGAGAGAGAGAGAATATTACAAGTCACAAAGTATTTAATGAGGACTTTTTCCTGAGTTTTTCATTATTTATTGTTTTATTTTTTATAAGGGAAAATCATTCTCTATTGCCTTCAAAAATATTAACGATTTTTCTTAATACTATTTAATAGTAATTTACTCAGTATCTCAGTACCTCTTTATGTGTACACTTAGTTATCACAATAACCCTGTGGCATAAGTATTATTGTCTTCAACTTATGGATGAAACTTAAGTAAATATTCATAGTTTCCAAATAACTTTGCATGAATAATTTTTAAAAAGATAACAATAAGACATCACTCAGGTCTAGAGAGATAATTCCCCCAGAGTTTTTGGGATAAGTATAAAGACTGTGTCATGGGTCTCAGGTTGATGAAAAAATGAAAAGACAGAATAAAGATATTTGATTTCAGTATGACTAAGAAATGACATGAAAATTTCATTTACTCTCCAGATATAGCTGTAACTGCACAGGTAGTGGATTCACAGGGACACACTGTGAGACCTTGATGCCTCTTTGTTGGTCAGAACCTTGTCACCATAATGCTACCTGTGAGGACAGTGTTGACAATTACATTTGTCACTGCTGGCCTGGTAAGTGACAAAATACCTTCCACCAGTTTTTTTTTTTCTCTTAGCATAGAAAAAAATGCCTATGAAATGAAACTAAAAATTGTTGTTGTTAAATGTTGTAAGTGAAATTTTTCTTCTAGTTTTATTCTTCAGGGCTTATACATATTTACTGCTATACTACACATTATCCAAAGTGGGTGACTAAGTTATCCAAAGATTAGAACCCTCTAGAGGAAGCAGAGGGGGAAAAATCAATGGAAAGATTCAATTCAGCATAGTTTTCAGGGAGAAAGCTTCACTAGAAGATGATTTATTTTCTTTTAGGACTTTCTTTTAGACATCAGGAATATATAGGAACCTGTCAAACAATGTTAAAACACTAGAAGCTTGTTTTATACTGAATTGAATTAGTCAACCTCATAATGAACATGTGTCAGAAATTTCCTCAATTGCCATGTGACTTTGGACAAATTACTTAACTGATCTGAGCCTCAGTTTCCTCATTTTATAAAAATGGAGGTGCTGGTAATAATATCCACTTCATAGAGTTGTTTTGGAGAGAAATGCAGTAATGTATATAAAGCTCCTATCTGAGCCTCTACCATAGAAGACACACAATAAATGTTAACTAGATAACAAAATTAGGTTCACCATTCTAGGTCCTATGGCTAGCACCTAGTGGTCCATTGCTTACTTAAGGAAAGAACAAAGAATGGAAGAAGGAAAGAAATATGAAAGAGTTTCACACACAGGAAAGAACATATTCAATTGTGGACTTTGAGTAATTGCTCACAATGTTGGCTTAGGGAGGGCTGGTGGTAAAGAAAAGCTGGGAATAAGGTTGAAGCCAGATGACAAAGCCACTTGCAAATCATGGGGCAGGGAAGTTACATAATCTGTGAATTTAAAAAGAGCCCTCTGGCAGCCTAGTGAAGTTGGTTGAAGGAAGTACAACTACAGGCCGGGAATTAGTGAGAGGACTGGGCAGGAGTTTAAACAGAGCTGAGTCTGTTTGCTAGAACACAGAGCAGTGGTGAGGTGAAGATGAGGGACTGGGTGGGCAGGAAGTCATGCAGGAGGTTAAATGATGGACAGATTTAGGACAGTTCTGCCTTTGAGTTTCTCTTAGGTCACTTGCATGGATGGCAGTTTGGACTAGATAGACAATTCAGAACATCTTTGTACCCTATTCTCACTGCTGTGTATAAAGAAAAGATTGAGTACCACAAACTAATCTAAGAAAAGATCATTCCTTTGGATCATGAAACACTGCCACAGACTGCAATGGCAAGAATCTACTGTGATAATTACCTAGAGTCCTCATTTCAAAAGTAATTAATTATGAGAAGTGTCAGTCACCTTAAATGCTTACCTTACAAGTTTTCTTGATACCCAGATGTGATCAGATGTGTTAAAACAAACCAACCTAATATAGGAACCCTGGGCGCTTGATTTGGTATTAGATTGCTTCTTTGCACAGAGTTCTATCGAAAAACTTGTTTAAACTATTGAACGTAGTCTTGACTGAAGGAGTCTATTTATATCTGTGGTTAAGCAGAATAGAAAATAAAATCCCCACAGGGCCTCAGTGGTGGAGACAGGAATGGCAAAAGTATAAATCAGAAGCTTCTGAATGTTCAAGTTGGGAATGAGATAATGCATGAGCTGGAAAAGCAGAAAAGGATTTATGATGAGTCTAAATTACTTCCTAACCTGGCCTATGTACAGATCTTGAGTCTTAGAATGAAAAGGAAATTGAAAATAGTCCAAAATCCACTGAAGCACAACAAATAACAGTTTATAAAAACTTGCTGTGAAAATTATCATTTACTGAATATTTGTATATCCTTAAGTATGAAATCAATTATTTTGAAAGTAGACATTTAAATTTAAAAGATTCTGAGGACTCTTTAGCAGGAGCATCACAATAAGGGATTGTGAGATCATGATCTCACATGTTCTTTTAGTTTCTTTTCTCAACTATGTTTCTTCTTCAGAGAGCTGAGAAAGGATCCCAGGGTCACATGTAACATATATATTATGCTGTTGAGCAATAGATTTATGTTGTGGTTATTATTTGACATATGACCCCATTCAGGTTTTTACTAAAGTTTCAAAATGAGCAATCCCATTAGCTTCTTATCATTTGCTTAATAGTAGTCCATTCTCTGGTTTATGTGGTAAACCAGAATTATAATCTAAATTCTTATTTTCAATGATTAATTGGTACTGTTTTATGCTTTTTCAGGCATTGGTTAAAATCCACTGTTTACATCTTGCTCAGCATTGGAAGAGTAAATAAAATAAGTACAGTCTCTGTTGTGGTAGAGTGTATAGTTGGTTGAGAAAGGCAGCCATGTATACAAATAAATACATAACTAAAGATTATTAAAGGAGCAATAAAAGAAAAGGATTTAGTGATATGAAAGAAAACAGAGGAACTTATTTAGATCTGTCCATGAGGGCAAGTTATTCTGAGAAAGTAATACAAGACAAAATCTGAAAATTGGGTAAGAGTTGGCCACACAAAGGCTTGGAGAAGAATTTTCTAGAGGAGAGAAGAACACCGTTATGAAGGCCATAGGGTAGAAGACATTCCCTGGGAGGAAGGAGGAGAATGGGATTAGGTAGAAATATTGAAATGGAAAGGGTTCAGGTAATAAGTGCATTCTTAGGTCATAGTAAGTTTTTTGATTTTATCCTATGTGAAATGGGAAGTCATTGTTTAATTTTAAAGTAAAAAAAATACTATAACTTATAAATTTTATAATTTTTAATTATAAATTTTGTTTTAAAATCATATTTCTCAGCAGACTTAAGTGACATTATAGAGGCTTTTAGGTGTATGGTAGGTTTAATTATATTCCTTTAAGAACTTTATACAGCTGTCTTGCTGTCTTGCAAAATAGCTGATATTATTTTATTATCCATCAGCATTATATTAGCATTCCAGTAAATTTTTATTTGGGAAATAGCACTACACATAACATATAAGTACTTTAAAATCAATAAGAAAACCAGCCTAAAAATTAGGAAAAAGATATATAATGTTACTTGAGTCAATAAACAACCAAAAAAATGTTAAATTCAATAGTAATTGAGAAAAATGTTAACTAAAGTAAGATATTATTTTTTGTCCAACTTACTAATGACAAATTTTATATTTGCTGATAACTAATGTTTCCAAGGGTTTGGAGTCCTATATGTATTCATCTACTTGCTAGTTGGTAACACATAAGTGGTACAACTACTCTAGAAGCATTTGTCAATCTGTACTTAAATAAAATTGTACATAGCTTATGACCTAGAATTTCTGCTTTTAGGCCTAAACCCTAGAGTTTTGCTTAAACACTTACACATACGTCATATGTAATGATATTCATTGAAAAATTTTAATAGTAAAAACTGCATTAAAACCAATAAAAGGATGATTATGGCACATTCACGTTTTGGAGTAGTCGGAAATAGTTTAAAACTATGAGTTAGATCTCTCTTACTAACATGGATTCTGCAAGGGAATGAAAAAAGCAAGTTTCCGAATATAGTACAATTTGAGCTTGGTTAAAACATACACACCCACACAATAGAACTATATATGTAATTTACTTTTCTTTCTCACTGAATATTAGGAAATAACTATTTACCCTACTTTTGAATTTTAAAATAATAATTTGGGGTTGGCTATGTGGATACTTCTGATTTTTAAGTAATTCTCTATACAATTTTTTTCTTGATAAAAACACATCAATTAGAATACTTGTTAAATTCAAGTAAATGAATGGTGTTTTATTCATTTAATTAAATGTTCAGATTAAATCAAGATTACCCTGAAGTCCCATTTTATTTCAGGCTTTATTAATCAAATCTTTTTTTAAAAAAATTGGCCAAATTAAGCAAGTGATTCCATTGCTACTGATATTTATTTCCACGTAAACCTCCTCTTACCCGATTCCCCTGGCTAGCTCTTTTAGCATTGGCACCTTGCTAATTGGCGCCAGCACAGTGGTCAGCCTCTTTTCAGGCATATGCTCTATGATTTAAGAGCTTTGACTCAGCGGCTTCTCTGAACTTTCATCCTGCAGGATACACAGGTGCCCAGTGTGAGATGGACATCAACGAATGCGAGAGTAACCCCTGCCAGTCTGATGGGGAATGCATAGAGCTGTCCTCAGAGAAACAATATGGTCGTATTGCTGGGCTGCCTTCTTTATTCAGCTACCTTGAAGCCTCGGGCTACGTTTGTATCTGTCAGCCTGGATTCACAGGTGAGGCCAAGGAGACAGGAAATGACTTTCTTCACTTGATGGCAGACTATGGATTTAACCAAATGGTGTATTAGCAGTAAAACCTGTGCTACGTAAACTGTGTTGCCATGGTGCAAAGGGTCCCCCTTGTGGGCTTGAGAAGAATCTTGGCTCACATCTCATAATTCCTCTCTGCAGGAGGAAAATGTTAACTATAGGAACAGAAGAAGTGTATAAAAGGGTAAAAATTTTCATACACTTACTGGGAATTTCAGTATACCACAAATTATTTACCTTGAAAAGCAAAAGTATTGGTATATTTTGTTATTAATTTTCATGTTAAATTTTATGTGTTATTTGAATTTGCTAACAAAGTCACGGTACTTATTTCTACTTATATTGAGACCAATTATCTAGTTTCAAGTAATATTTTGCTACTATTCTATAGCTAAAGTCATTTTATACATCAAATTTAAATTTATGCTCTATCTTTATTTATTCTTACTGTAAAACCCAGAGGTTTCCAATGGACAATTGTGTTTGGGTCTGCTTAATGTTCTGAAAGCTTTCAGAATTTTTGATACAGTCCCCAATTTGTTAATAAGCAGCAATTATCCACAATTGCATAGATATCTGTGAGAAAATAAATTATAATTTAGATTTCCACCTTATTTTTTTTTCTCAATAGGTTAGTGAAAGACACTTCAGGAAAATATTTTAGTTTTTATTGGGGATTTCTGAGAAAAGTAATAAGGGATAAGTGAAAATGGGTGGGTTACTCTATTTACACCTGGGATTTTCTTTTAATATTTCAGCTTTGAAGATTAATGAATTTGTTTTTCGGTAGTGTTTGTGTAAGGTTGCTGAAGAAAATGTTTATTTGCTCATGTGCTGTCCTCTTTATGAGAACACATAGAAGAAGACCTCTCCAGTGTCAATATCAGGATAAGTGGTATTTTCCTTGCACACCTTTTACCTTACATTTTAAAGGCATGCAAACAAAATTTGATAAATAACAAACATGAAATAAATTTTGTAATGCATATTTCCCAATAATGTAGGCTGCTACAAATAACGATGATGTAGCCAGATGTCTAAACATGTTTTATAGAGACATAAATGTCTTTCTGTTATATATTTATCTCACCCCTAGGATATTTCAATTTCCTGTTTCTGTTTCTTAATGTGTCTCTCTTTTTTTTTCTTCTTTCTTTCCAAGTTATTTGATTTTGGTACAGTGTATGCATTTTTTTTTTAGTTAAATCTTTCTTGGAACAAGGTAGGGGTGACTATAATTTGTTTCTAAAATATTTGGTTTAGGTATAGAGAGGGGATTCTATCACAGCAGAGGATATGGTTAATATTGCCTTATCAGATAAAAGGGCACAGATGACCAACAGATTCAAACAGAACAGGCAGTAGAATATGCTAGAAAAGTGTGTTGGACTTGATTTCTGAAGGGCTGCCAAAAATGATTAAATGAATTAAGAGGTTCTGATTGACCACATCTCTGAGGCTTAGTGAAATTGTTTATTTTCACACATGTGAACTCCAAAAAAATGGGTTCCTATCATCAGTTGCCTTCCAACGGTGATTCAGAGTCACAGCCTCTTCTCTTTTTTCCCTCCCTTTTCAAACTCAACTTCTGAATTTATTGTCGTCTTTTGCAGCAAGTTGCTGGAGAAGGAAGGAAAGTAGAATATGAAACCTGGAGGTTTTACGAGTGGAGCCCCATGAGTAATGGGACTCTTCTATCCACCTTCCACTGATTGAAATTTAGTCATACAACCACATTTTACTGTAGTGAAGACTGAAAAATCTAGTCTTACCTAAAATAAAGAGAAAACAAATTTCATGAACAAGAATTTCATGTATTGTTCATTCCATGAACTTCAGTTTGACACAAAAACTGAAAATGGCAGACTGGGGATACAAACATGAATCCTCTAAGTATTCTCCTACTTACTTACTATATAATGATATATACATTAATATGTTAATGATATGTATGTATCATTAATATGTATAGTAATATACATACACATAAAGGTATATATATATATTCACACACTGTATATGTACATAAACAAATATATATATATATATACTTATATATACTGCTAAATACATATAACTCTAATAGTTAAAACTGGTATGTATGTGTATATATACAGAATATATATACAATATATAAACGGTATGTATGTGCATATATGAATATGTATACATAAATATGTTTGGATATGTTTTTTTAATTAAACCATTTAAGTGATAATAGTAGATTTACATGAAGTAATAAGAAATATTACTTCATGTAAATAATACAGGGAATCCCATGTATAGTTCACCCAGTTTTCCCAATGGACTATTTTCCATTCTCATCAGCAATGTATTAGTGAGTGATCCAATTTATTCACATCCTCACTAACATTTGGTTATTATTTTTTTTTAAGTTTAATAAGACATTATGATAGATAGGCAGTGATATGCCATTGTGGTTTTAATTCGTGCCTAATAACTAGTATGTTGAACAACTTCTCCTGTATTTATTTGATCTGTTTATCTTTTATAGCAAAATATCTCTCCAATGTCTTTTGCCCCTTTCTAACTGGATTGTTCTTTTTACTCTTGAGTCATTTTCCACACACTGACCCTAAGCATTTTTTGTTAAATTTATACTAAATATACACTTTTATTTATTACTTTCTTTGGGGTGATTATAAATAATGTTGTGTTTTATTCAGTTTCTATATATTCCTTTGTTAGTGTTGGGGAGATAATCTCCTCTAGTGGTCTTTGATCTCTTTGACTCCCACTTAGCTGCATAGCAATGGGTCTTAAGCCTGTAATACTTCCTGGTGGAGAGAATTGTAATGCATTCCCCTGTGAGGAATGTGTATATATATGTGTATATATATGTGTGTGTGTGTGTGTGTGTATATATATATATATATATATATATATATATATATATACGCTCTGCTGTTGTTGGGTGGAGTGTTCTATATTTGTTAACTACATTATGTTCTATATTTGTCAACTAGATTATCTACATGATCAGATCCTCTATGTTGGTGCTGATTTTTTTTTGTCAAATTTATGAGCGTAATTTGGCTCACAGTGATGCCTTATTATCTTATAATAGCTATAGGATTTGTAGTGATTTCTCTAATTCATTCCTGATGTTGATGGTCTATATTGTCTCTCTCCATTTTTTGTAAGCTTATTAATTTCATTGATTTTTATTTTTAAAGAACAAGTTTATTGTTTCATTAATTTTTTTTCTGTTACCCAGTTTTCAATTTCATTGATTTTTGTTCCTTATTATTGCCTTCTTTCAGTTTGCTTCAGGTTTATTTTTCTTTTAGTTTTTTTTTTTTTATTGCAAGGATTTAGCAGTATAAATTTAACTCAATATTGCTTTTGCTGCATCCCACATATTTTCACATGCCACACTTTAATTTTAATTTGGTTATATGTATTTTCAACCTTGTCTTTGAGGCCTTTTCTTTGATCCATGTATTATTTAGCAATAGGGAACAGAAAGTATTATAATGTTTATTTTAATCATTATATATAGTTTAGAAAACTTACATTTTTACCTATATTTTTGTTCTCCCCATTGTTTTTTCTCTTTTTCCCATGTCATTGAGATTCTTCTTTTGTAATTTTCTGTTAAAAAACATTAGTAAAATTTAAGGATAGGTATGTTAGTGACAATTTCTTTTAGTTTCCTTAGTCTGAGATAATCTTTATTGCCTATTCATTCTTTCTTTTTGGGGGGACACTCAACCACTGTGCCACATCCCCAGCCCTATTTTGTATTTTATTTAGACACAGGGTCTCACTGAGTTGCTTAATGCCTCACGTTCTGAGGCTGGCTTTGAACTCTCACTCCTCCTGCCTCAGCCTCCCAAACCCCTGGGATTACAGGTGTGCACCACAGTGCCCGGCCCCTTCATTCTTGAAGGATAGTTAAATATAGAATTCATTATTGACTCTGTTTTTCTTTTAGAATTTGAAAAATCCACAGCACTTCTTTCTGTACCCCAAGGTTTGTAATGAGAAAACCTCTGCCATTGGAACTGGTGATCCTTACAAATGATACATTATTTCTTTCTGGCTAACTTCCTCTTTTATCTTTAGCATTTTTTCCCTTTTGTTCTTAATTTTCAGAAATTTACTTCTGATATATGTTGGTGTTTATTTATTTGCGCTTATTCTACTTGGGATTTACTCAGTAAAATTTTCTTTACTGTAAAAATTCAACTTCATGAGAGAAAAGGTTTATTTAGGCTCATGTTTTAGAGGTTCAGTTGATCACCTGGCACTGCTGCCTTTGGGCCTGGGTGAGGCAGTGCATTACGGCAGGGAGGGTGTTGCAGAGGAGGTTCCTCATCTTATTGTGGCTGGGAAGGAAACCAAGAGCAAAGAGGAGGGGCTGGAGTCCTAATGCCCCCTTCAAGAGCATGCTCCCAATTGCTTTCCTTCCTGTAGGCTCCACGGTATAAAGTTTCCACTCCTTCCTAATAGTTCTGTGGGCTGGTGACCACAGGTGTTTGAGGGACATTTATGCAAACCATAGCACTCAGCTTTTCAAATCTGTGAATTTGTGTCCTTTGCCAAACGGGGGAAATTTTTAGCTAATTTTCCTTCGACTATTAGCTCCACTCTCTTTTTCTTCCACTTTTAGGACTCTGTTCATACAAATTTAGGGTCTTTTTTTCCCATAGGTTTCTGAGACTCTGATCATTTTTTTTCCCTCATATTTTTTCTCTCTGTTGCTTTTCTCTCTGTCCTCAAACTCACTGGTTCTTTCCTTTTTCATCTCCTCTCTATTATTAACCAATCCAGGAAGTTGTTTATTTTTTCTATTTTATTTTTCAATTCTATAATTTCCAATTTTTTCTTTTAATAATGTCTATTTCTTTGCTGATATTTTCTATTTTTCTTTCTTCTCGAGAGATTTATAATTGCTTATTGAATCATTTTCATGATGCTTGCTATAAAATTCTTGTCAGATAATGCTAACAACTGATTCATTTCAGTGTTGCATCAGTTAATGTTCCTTTTTCCTTAAGTTGTGGTTTTCCTGATCCCTGAAATAATAGGTTATTTTTAGCTTTATCCCAGACATTTTAGATATAATGTTAGGGAATTTAGAATCTTACTTGAATTTTTAAATTTAGCAGGCAGTCAACTTCTTATGTTTGGAGAATAGGTCCTGGTCTACCTGTGTGGACTATGAATTAAGTCATCATTTAACCAGTCTTTGCAGTGATATTTGATATTCTTAGTTTATCTTGTGCCACTGGGGCTCCCACTGGTCTCTTCTGATGGTCCCTGAGTGGTCAGAAGGTGTTGAGGGAGGGGAATTTTAGGTCCATGAGAATGAGGAGGCCTCCTTGACTGGACATGTGTTTGGCTGGGCTTCTCCCAACCTCAGTGGGATGGAGAGCATGTTTCAAGGAAGGTGCTTTCTGGGGTACAATCCCTTTTGTTGAGGTCCTCCAGGCCTTCATGGGGATGAAGAGCTTCAGAAACCTGCTAAGGAAGGAAAACACATCATCACATGCCTGTCTGTTGTTGGGCATACTCCCCTTGGCCACATCTCTGGGTGGGGAAGTAAAGTCTCACCAGGAGAGGAGCTAAGCTCTTTCTCTAGTTGATTTTTTCTAAACCAGCAGGGGTCTGCTTAATTCCCCTTGCCAGGACTTGAGGGGCTCATTTTGTATTGTACGTGAGACCCTGGTTCAACCTGGAGGAGGAATGAGCCTATCTGAGCTGGCCTCTATGGGACACATTTTTGTGTTGGGCCGGTGTGGTAAAAGCCCCCATGCTCTGTTGGTCTTCCAGTCCTAACAAGTTCACCTTCTTTTCCATGTTCAAAGTCTCTGCTGTTGTTACGTACTGTTTGTATTGTGACTAGTGGGGAGGCAAAGGGTGAGATGTCAAGCCTACGCTCCTGTCCAGAAGTCACATTTTAAAATACCCAAGTATTATGATAAAAGAATCATTTTCTTTAATGGCTTTAGGGAGAAAAACAGATGTTAATTTTCTTTTCATTTCCCCTATAATATCAAGATGAAAATATCATTAATGTAATTGATGAGATGAATATACTTATTAATAGTAAATGTTAACTATTTTTTCTTGCCTATACTCTACTCTAGAAATTTGGACATTCAGCTCTATTTTATCTTTATTTTTTATATATCCTTTTTGTTTCTTTTTTACAAAGAAAAGACATAATTTACTTTTCATACACTCTATCTATTTGCAGTTCTCTCATTTGTTAGATTAAAATAATTTTCCATTGTAATGAGAAATGTGCTCATGGATCATATGTTTAATGACACAGCTTCACTTAAGGAAACCATCAGAATTGTTAAACATAGTAACAAACTATTCCCAGTTTTTAAAGTTATCATTAGGAATGTGCTTCTTACTTCTCATTACTAGGGTGATTATCTTTCATATTAAAATATTTTCATAGTTCATGTAATTTTTCTAACTTCTTTTAATGCAAAACTGATAGACAGTGGAGTGGGAAAAAATAACTGGGAGTCTGGGAAGATAACACTCAGAAAGATGGAGATAGAGGGAGCTCTACACCATGGAGAGTGAGCTGTAGTAAAAACAGGGGTGCAGGAGGTGGGATTCTAGTGAGAAGAACCAGAAACCCCTGAAGGAGGTCAACGTTTATTCAAGGTTTCTTCTGGGATTTCTACGAAGTAAAACAAGTTATCATGACCCAAAGATTAAACATCTCATTCAATGGATTACTTGAGAAAAAATCTAAAGATCCCTTTTCATATATTAACAATTAGAGTCGAATCATGCCTCTAGATGCAATAAAAGTTACTATTTTCCCATTCCTCAAAATCACTAAAAAATTACCTTTACAAAATACACTTACATCTTGTCTTAGCTATTTGTGCTCAAAAGTGCACATATCAAATTTTAGAATGTAGTATAAACACTGGATTTAAAGGTCTATGCATATACTTAAATCCACACATTCACATACTTTTAAGGATAAGCTAAATAAATCTATAATTGGAAAAGGCTTGTTGTTGAATAAAACTGTTCAGTCCATTCCAAAATCAGTAAATTATCTTTATTTTCTATGACCACCCTTGACCGCTACAAGAAGGAATGTTGGCTGCTTCCTTCTGTTATGCTTTAGATTTTCAGTCCAGGACACGGGGCTCACTCAGTTCTAGGAACATAATGATGAAAATATATGTCCTCTTCTCCAAAGAAACTGAAAGAATTTGAAGCAAAAGATGTGAAAAATACATGAAAATATGATAACTGACATAGTGAGACTATAAAAAGGCACAATCACACAAATCAGTAAGGAGGACTTATGTATTCTCTCATGTCCAGAAGAATTTAGTGGAACTTATAAGAACCCAAACAGCTTGATAAGTTAGCCTATTTAAATACAATTGAATATGTTACTTCTGAAAATTAAAAAAAAAGAAGATCTCAGGACCTCAGTGCTTGTCCTTGAACTATCCTGTCCTAACCAACACATCTACTTTGGAAACAATTGATGTTTTATTTTTAATGTTAACATTTCATTTGCGGGGACTGGGGATACAGCTCAGTTGGTAGAGTTCTTGCCTTGCATGCACAAGGCCCTGGGTTCAATCCCCAGAACCACACTAAAAATTCATTTTTGTTTATCAAAATATTGTCATAATAATACATTTCACAAGTTTCCAAACTGCTGTATAAACCAAGTCCAATTTTCAATTCTAACTTTCACTCAGCAACTCCAATTAGCGTTTATTCCAACTAAGCGGAACACTGTCACCTGTGCCTGGAATGCTACACTGCTGCCTCTGAGGCTGGGATTTTATTCTGCTTCACCCATCTGCTCTCTGCATGGAAAAAACTGAGGAGTGCAGCAGGGGATCCTGTGAAGTCCTGGCTTCAAACCTCAGGCAGAAATAGCAGGGTTCTTAACAATGAACACCCCGATGAGAGCCACCTGGCAAAGTGACAGTGCACAGAGCTCTCCTTCTCAAGTTCATCTGCTTCAAGAAAAATGTTGCTAAAAATGAAGTGTTCACTTTTCCTTAAAACATTAAAAATCCTCTCACTTTACCTAAATCCAACTAAAATAGCCATGTAGAGCCAAACATATATTATCCAAACCTTCAGGTGGTAGGAAGCAATGAGACGCATGGGACAGTATCTTCTTCCTAAAGAGAAATTTTCAGTAGAATTGGTTCATTTGCTGACTTCATTTTGGGCTCATTGCTCATTTTTTTCCTTACAATTTCAAGTTTGAGAACATAGAGTCTAAGTAACTTGAACAGATAGATATCTTATACACATACAAAACTATAATTCTAAAAGATCTAACTTTGCTTCAATCTTTATTAACTTAATAAAATGTTTATTTTAATATTTTCAACATAGTCAGCTCATTTACTTTTGCCTTTACTATATATATTAATTTCTATAAACAAAACTATGAATAGTTTACATGAGCATATTCCTTCTTGTATTATTTTCTTACTATGTGTACTACAATAATTAGGGCAGGTCTAATTTATATATATATATATATATATATATATATATACATATACACACACACATATATTTATATANCACATATATTTATATATATATAGTATACTATATATATATATATATATATATATATATATATATATAGTATTATATATATATATATATGTGTGTGTGTGTGTGTGTGTGTGGTGAGGCAACATATGATGGCAGTAATGAGTGGTAAAACATATATATATGCATATAGATACATATATATGTTAATTTTGAAAATTATATTTATTGGGTATTTGCTATGATCTACAAAAATGTTATGGTCATAAGAGAAATTTAATGACTACGATTTGGAAGACCAAATAAAGAACAAGACAGAAATGGGTATGTGTGAGAGACCCAAGTGAATGAGATAGATAAACATGGCATCCTGGGCTTTGACTGCTTAATTGAGTTAGCATTCTTTTGTTGACTTGAAGTCACATAAACTAAACTAGGAAAAAAGCTCATGAGTGAATCATCAGAAGACAGATGCCAACTCTCTAATTCAAGTATACTGGCCAAAAAATCTTGGGGAAAAAAATTCTTTTCTAAAACAAAAGAATGAAAGCATCATTAATTCTTTGCCAGGAAATTTATAATTAAAGTCTCAATAATCCCCATTATCACACCATAGATGCTGTTGTGGAGACTAAGAAGGCCTGAATGGTTGATTTTCACCAGGATTCTATTTCCATATGAGAGATGTGAGCCATCCCCATTATAAAAAGTTTCAAGTAAAGGAATATTTTTTCTGCGTATGGCTAGATATTTGTTAGAGCAAGAAGTTGAAGAAAATGTTCAAAGAAAAGTTGAGGATCCTGGGAATTGTGCTTACAGTAAGCCATACTGCAAACCTTCATAGACTTGGTCAGCTATGTGTTTGCTGCCCATGAGGATGTCCATCTTAACACCCCATGTCTTCTCCCAGCTGACCCAGATCCCCCAGTGTTTTCTTTAAGTGTGCTGATAATTCGGAAGACCAATATCACTGACATTGCAGTTAAAGCCCTTTTACCAAGGGCCACTGCTGTTGTTGTTTATTGAACCTTTCTTCTGACATATATACGTAGGCACCCCAAAAGCACCTGCTATCACCTGAATCCTTTCTCCAACCACCACAACATACATATTCATCTGGAACTTACTTCATCCCTGACAAACTCAGATCTCAGTCCAAGAGAAGTATCCAAAACCTTCAATCAACTAATTGTTTTACTGAAGTATTAGATATCTTTCCCCAAAGAGGTTTTTGTTATACATTGTGTTAATCAGTATCCTATTATTGTAACAAAATATCTGAAGTAATGAACTCATAAAGAGGAAAGATTTGTTTTGGCTTACAGTTTGGGAGATTTCAGTCCATGACCAGTTGGTCCATTGCTTTGGGCGTGTGGCGAGGCAACATATGATGGCAGCAATGTGTGGTAAAACTCTTCACCTCATGGTCAGGATGGAAAGGAAAACAAAAACCAAAACAGAGGAAGCCATGGGTGTCCTACAATCCTCTCTGAGGACACACCCCCAATGGCCAGAAGACCCTCCACTAAGACCCCCCCTCTTAATATCTTCACCACCTCCCAATGGCACCAAGCTGGGACCAAATCATTAACACAAGGGCTTTTGGGGAATATTCTAGATTCAAACTCTTGGCCAAAACTTACCCCTTCTATAGTAATCCTCCTCATTTCACCCTAGTGATTACTTAATCAATAATTCTTTAAGAAGATGTAATTAGAATTATGATTTCCCCTAAAGTCCATCAGGAACAATCCCACCATGATTTCCATGTCTGCTTACCTCAGTCATCCACAGAAGTGCCAGCATCTCTGGTTGTCCATCAAGCCCTGGTCTCTTATCCCAGAATGCTCTGTATATTCCCTAATTTCATGCCATTTTGCACCCCTTTCTGAACTCTTCACTATATGCTGAAACCCCTAAGTCTATTATAAATTACCACAGTCCTCAACTTTTCTGAAAAATTTCTTCACCTTACATTAAAATCTAGTTTTTTTCCCAGGACACTGATTTGCAACCCTCTCAAAAGGTGGCTGTCTTATATTCTTCTTCCAAATCCCATGTCCAACTGGTACCAAAGGTAAGCTAAATGTCTTTCCCATTTTATTGCTGCATATAGACAACTACTCCTCCCTCTTCATTCAAAATCCCAACTCATTTTGATGCATGTTATCTTTGGATGATGCTGCCCACCACCTCTCCTTCTTATGATATTCTTTGTATCTCCTAGTACCTCCCCTTCAGTGACCAAATATTTTAATATCTTACTCTTTCTCATCGTTTTGGGGTTATTAACACTAATGTAGATGATCCATGCAACATTTTGCCTCTCTTGCTTGACCATTCCCCCACTCCTTTCCACACTTTGGTCACAATCTAGACCTTGTCATCACCAATAATCTCCATGAAAAACTCACTTTCAATCACTCTGTTCTCTGAATACAAACTGTATTTTTCCAATTCACTTATATTCCCAAACTCACTTATATTTTCATTGTCCTTGTCTATTATATTAACCATTTTTTAACTCATTGCCTTTTGTCTAGGTTAAGATTCTGTGGTCCAGCCCTATAACTATTCCCTTGCATATACTCTCAGCTTCCCTGATTCTGTCTCTCCTTGTATTTGCCCAGCAAAAGTACAATTATGGTTAAATGTGACTTCTCCACTTCTATGGGCAATTCAAATGTGGGTGGAGAAAAACTCATAAGGCACACACTGAACTGAACTCACATCACCTTAAATTTATTAGCCCAAATCTCAAGGAGCCCTTTGGCACTAGACCACAATCCTTTCAGAGCTGTACTTCCTAAGATAAAAATTTTATCTCTTCCTTCAAACTTCTAACACCTCCTCCTTCTTTGTTAATCTTAGTTGATTATCAAGTTTCTCATTTTACACAGGAAAATAACTACCTTACCTTTACTCCACCAAACCTACTAATATTTGATTTTTATCTTTCTTATAAGCTTGTAAATAACCTGTTACTACATGTGGCAGAAGACATTAGACATGGGTCAGAAACGAAGTCACAGCAAACACGGGCACCATGTTTACAGCGATTATTTTTGCACTCAATTACCATAGAACTGACATTCCATGAACCCAGGCAAGTACTGCACAGGTAGATTTGTGTAACAGCTGAAGAACTCTGAATTATAGAATTCACTGACCTTAGAACAAGCAGTAAGAAACCTGCTCTTTGACTGATAGCACATTACTTCATCCCTCTAAGTTGCTTGCTAGAAAACCAACCCTAAGAAAAGGCCAGAGTAAAGAACAGTCAGGGCTTTGGTGGCACTCTCAGCCAGAAAATGCAGAGATGCACATGAATCGCCTCTTCTAGCAATCCATTCCATGATCCTACAAGTTCCTGGTTAAATTGGAATTTTCATATGAATCCACCACTCCATTAACTACCTTGTTTAGTCTTACTGGCAAAGATTAGGGTCAGCTTTGTTCAATTTGCCTCACACAACATTTAATTAAGGATATTATCATGAGGACTCTAAGCAACAGAATCAGGTCAACCTGTAATATTACTTCAGATGTATTCTATAGGGTTGTGGACTCAGAAAATTGTGAATAGTCCCAAGATCAGGAGGTCTTATTTCCTATGGCTGGAATGCACTTGAAAGCTGACCTCTTGCCCATTTGGATATAGACAGGGAGTTTAGATTGACCTACTGATCTTTGAAGTCATTTCCAATAATTTCAGGGGTGATAGATAAGCCTAAAGGAAAGACATTATTCCACCTACAAAAATGTAGCACAAAGGGGCACAGTGATACTCCAGTTTGGAATTTGCTGTTACATTTCATTTAGAACATTGGTACATTGGTTGGGTTCACTTAATCCGCTGAATAGTATCACTGAGTAGTTACAGCTTTAATTGCCCTGTATGGCAACGCCCCAAAGATGCTTGGGCATCAGGAGAGGGATGTGAATTTACATTGTTAAGACTGAAACAAGCTTTGAAGAATCTCTGTTTACACACACACAAGATTGAAGAGCCGGGCAGGTTTGGGAGCGGTTATTGATTGTGTCAGGCTGGCAGAGTAGTTTAGGATCAACCAAATTCACAGGAGCTGATCTGTTCTTATAGCATGTGGAGAGGGATGATATGGTGAGTTTAAATTGACAGCTGTGGCTGTTGCTGGATTCAGCTGACCATGTGATTGTTTGGCCAGTCTGCCCTGATGAATCTAAGGGACAAGTCCCTTCTCCCACTGAGAGCAGAGTCAGGAACAACCAAGATGCTCTTCTGAGCTACTTCTTTCAATCCTACTCCCTGTTCTCAATCCCAATAAATGATTGACAGGTAGGACAATGGGAGCCCCTGACATACTTGCTCACCTACCGCTTTGCATGAGAGTCCAGGGAGTCTTATCCCTGAAACCATTCTAAAGGACCCTTGACATTTTTCTTTGAAACGCCTTTTCAGCATCTCTCTTTATTGCCATAATTACTGGGTCTGAGACTTAATTTTATCTTACTCATAAACTAATGAATTAACCTGTTACTGTTTTCTGGATGTTGGTCCAAGACAAAATACTTTATTACTCATAGCATAGCAAGCAGAAGCATCATGCTTCTGTAGATTCCCCTTGCTCCGGAGCCAACTGAGGGAATTTGATATGAGTTCAAGTGGATAGTGTGAATGCAGAGGATTTGCATCACAGCTGAAGAACAAATTTGAGGAATCTGATGTTTCCAGAGCAAGCAATAAGACAATCATTTTTTGTCCCAAGGGAGAAGTACCCTCAAAGTTGCTTGCTGCAGAGGCACTCATGAGAAATGGCCTAAGTAAAAAGTGATTAGGGTCTTACATTCTTGGTACACCCAACAAGAATTTGCAGTGACACCAATGCGCATGTCAGACCGACTCTTTCAACACCTCGTTATTTACCTGTTACTCAGGTATTTGCCACCTTTCGACCCCTGCCCATGTTTGTCCTACTTTCTCTTTAAAATATTTCCACCTAAAACTACTTCAGTTTTGGATCCCATTCCTTCTTAATGACTCAGGAATTTGTCTTTAGCAATTATTTCTTATGGATCTTGCATCATTGGCTTGCCACTTTATCTTGAATCTTTCATATCCCCTTGCCTACTTCCCACCTGAAAAAATAAATAAATGCTCCCTAAAATACACACACGTGCCTCCAGCTACCACCAAGGAGAAGTTCTCCATGACAACCTCCTCCAAAGACAGGTCTATACTTTCTCTCTCTACTTTCTTACTTCCCACTAACTCTTTCCAACAAGGCTGTTCCCACTTCTCATGAAAACTCCTTGGTCAAGAATTTCCATTTTGTCAACTCAACTCTTGATTTTGGGTCTTCATCTGACTTGACATCACACTATCATGTTACAGTTACTCTATTCCACATTCTGGACAAAATATCTTTGTAATTTCTTAATATCTGTCTTCTTCCTACTTACTTGTACCGCATTGCTCTTATATTTTTGTTTTCTAATTTCAAAGTTTTGATGTTTCCTAGGATTGAGTACTTGAGCATCTTTTTTTCTACCCATACTCACTCCCCAGGAAATCTCAAGTAATGAGAGTAAATTTTGTATATATGTTAACACCTAACATTCTCTCTCTCCTGAATGTGCCTTAACTTTTCCATTTAGACAACTAAAATGATTTTCAAGTATAATATATCCCAAATAAAACTTTTTATTTTCTGCCACCATGAATTCCAAAACAAAGAAATTAGGCTGAAGCAAACAAAGACAAAAACAGAACACACACACACACACACACACACAGCCCCACAAAACTACAAGAGCAATAAAAATATTTTGTTTTCCATATCAATAAATGGTAACAGCATGTTAACCAAGTCGGTCAGACCTTAAAGCTCAGTCATATTTGAATTCTCTCTTTAATATCCCAATTTTATTCATCTACAAAATTTTCAGCTTCTCCATCAAGATGTGTTCCAAGCATGGCTGTGCTTCCCCACCTCCACCATTTTCATGTTGGCTACTGCAATAGCCTGAGTTTTTGGTGTTTTATCCTCCACTTCTTAAACCCATTCTCCACATAGATATTGGAGTAACTTCAACGTGCACCTGATAAGGAGTCTTCCATTTAAACAGTTGAATGGTTGAGACCATTCTTGGAATAAACCCATACCCCAAAACATACCTTAGAAGCATGATTTGCCCTTGACCTTGCTCTCCAAACTCACTTCCTGACATTTTTCCCTCTTTACTCTAGTTGGCCTGGGTTCTTGAAGTTACTTAATTAGGTGGACCTCACTCCTATCTTGGAGGCTTTGCATTTATTTTTACTTTTGCCTGAAAGACTCCAGATCTTTGCATAGTGATTAATGAGCTAGGCACTGTTTTAGGTCCTGAAGCTATATAATTAATGAGATTTTCAAAGTCTCTTTCATAGTGAACAATTTTAGATCTTTTAGATCTTTGTTCAAATGCCACTTTTTCCAGAGAGGTCTTTCTAAATAAAATGCCACCTCTCTGTGAACCCCAACACATATATATGCCCATATCCTACTCCTCTACTGTAATTAATTTATTCATATTATTAATTACTCAAATCTTATGCATATGTGCGCATGCTCACATGCCCCCTTTCTCATACTCCAGTTTATTTTTCAGCTCTCCCCTTTCTCAGTCCTGACGAAAAGTGTTCACCGTGATATAGCTTCAGGACCTAGCACAGTGCCTAGCTCATGATTAGGAGTCCAAGAAATATTTGTTGAGTATAAAAATATTAAAATCACTCAATTGAAGTTTCAGTTAAATCTCAAGAGCTCTCGGTAAAAAATATTGATCATCAAACCCACAACGGCAGGTGAAGTTTCACCTTTTTCAGCTAAAAACTTTGATTAACCTTAGGAAGATTCTTTCTAAGCCAGAAAGAAAAGATTCTCCTGAGCCAGATGGAATTCATTGAGGTTCAGAATTCTTGCTCAAATTAGAATCTATGCCAATTTTGATAAATTGAGTTTTCCCTGCCAGTTGACAAAATTTGAAAAATGTGCTCTTACTTTTGATTGACCTTCAATTTTCAGGAGGCTATTTCAGGAGTTTCTATTTTCCTGTCAAGAATTTAAGGATTGATGAGGAAAAATTGAAGTGTCGTACAAGAACTTTTATTTTAGTGAGATACATATATTTTAGTAATATACAGTTTAAAAATGAAATCTTTAAAATTTTTATAATTTTATGATTTCTCCCCTTTTTTCAAAAATGGAGCACACCAAATCTGTAGAAATTACTATTGGGGGATGTGATTAGGATCATTTGTGTCGTGAAACACATCACAGCTTAAGGCAAAGCTGGCACAGCTCTGTGCCTACTGTTACCCTCTGGCACTACCTTGGAGTCCAGTGTATATTTTTAGTTCATTGGTTTGTGACAAAAGCAATTTTCTCAGTTAGATGTTTTAGTAGAGCCAGGCTGATTGAGTGATCTTCTTAAGGCAGAGTCACAAGGTTTTGTTGACATATAAAGATGTTATTTGATGGTTGTCAGCGTTCTTTTTCCATTTGACTCCTTGATCTATCTCCCATAGTATGTGAACAGTGGGGAATGGACAAGATGTAACTGTGGGGTGAGCCCTTCTTGGCACATGTAAAACTACGGATACTTCCTAAGCATTGCACTACAATGCAGATTCTAGCCATTGAAGGTTTTTCGAATGGAATCAAGCAAACCTTCCTGCTTCTCACAAAAGAAGTTAATTTTTATTTAACCTGTATCCATGATTTAGATCATTGCATGTTTATTATTGGATTTTTCCAGATAGTTCTAGTGCTATCTTGAAGACACAGAGTGACCTGATTTACTCCTCACTTCTGTTTTCTCTAATTCACTTACTCGCCTGGCTTTTCTCCCCAGTTACAATGGGTCTTAATAAATCCATCATATGAAGCATTCTTAGATCCAAAACTCTATCAACCTTTTCAGAAAATATAAGAACAGGGTTCACTTTTGATGTTGATGAGATGGAGCCATAAGAATTTCAGGCTTGGCTGAACTTCTCTTAGGGCAGTCTGAGCCCAACAAGAAAAAGGATCTGAGTGAAACACTTCATAAATGTCACAGATGCATCTCTGCTGAAGCCATCTATGTTCATTGCCTTCTTCAGTAAGTTTTCTTCAAAATTACTCCTATCAAAAGGCAGAGTACCTTCTAATAAAATCACAGTAATTCAGATATGGTAAGATCTCATCTTTCTTTTAATTTATTTTTGGGACTATTTTATTGAAGTATCTCACACAGAGAAATTTGTGCAGATCATACACATATAGTTCAATAAATTCGTTTTAAAGGGAATGCACTCACTTATTCAGATCAAGATATTCATTAAATGTATGATACATTCATTTGAAGGCAGCAATTAGTGCTACTGTAGATAACAATAAAGGCAGGATTGAGTTTGATACAGCAGTATTTTTAAAGAATTAAAACTATCCACAAATGGGACAAAGCTCTCTTGGATTGAAGAAGGAGTCTATGTGATTAGAACTGTTTGGTGAATAGGAAATATGAGATTTGCACTGAGAGTTTGGTGGGTTTAGACAACTTCTTTGGTTCTTTACAACCAAGAATGTATACAAAAGCAGGCTCTTAAGATCATTGCTGTAGTTTGAATCTTATATGTCTCCCAAAGGCCTACGTATTGGGTGCTTGGTCCCCAGCCTATTGCTATCAGGAGGTGGTGAAATCTTTAGGAGACAGGGTGTGCAGGAGGTCTTCTCATCACCGGGGATGTGCCATCAAAGGGCACCAGTCTCTTCCACTTTTCTTTTGTTTTTCTTTTTGGCCATAAGGTGAGTGGTTTGCTCAACCAAGTGCTCCCACCATGATGTTCCATCACACACCCCAAACAATGTGGCTAACCAATAATGGACTGAAACCTCTATCCTGTAGGCCAAGATAAACCATTTTCTTAATAAGTTGATCATCTCAGAAATTTGTTATAGTGATGGAAAACTAGCCAACCAATGCCTGGTTGTAGTATCTAAGCAATTTGTATATTTGCATAATGAAATTCTATTTTCTAATTATCAGTGAAAATGACAGAAGATTCTTGGGAATATTTTTTTAAGTTCATACAGTAAGTACATTGAAAACAGAAAAATGGGCTTGTTGTTTCTCATATTAACAGAATATTTTATTACAAGTTACAGACATCACCACCATAGTCTAGGCTAGAAGGTTAGAATAAATTTCATGAGATATAGGACTTACATCTAAGCCTATTTTTACCCTGAGAAAGCTAAGGCAAATAGTGAAATTATTATTTGTCTTCCTTTTAGCACTGACATGATTTTTTAACACAAAGTTATTGCCCAAATGAGAACAATATGAAAAGTTTTATAACTATGCATCTCCAATGCAACGACAGAATTAAGAATTCACCTTTGTGTACTTTTTCATTAAAGTTTGTTTCTTTTTCTTCCATATATGATAATCTCATTTTATAATTTGTGTTTTAATTACTTCAATAATTTAATAAGTAGAAAAAATGCAAATAAAGATAAAATTATACAATTTTCTACATAAAATTGAGTTCTGCAGAGCCCAAAGGGATTAAATTGAGGTCAAGTTTTACTTTGAGTCACCTACGAAACAAATATTCTGGAATATCATCAAAAGTTTTAGAAAAGAGAATTGTTTTTTTGGGTGCACTTTTGAACAGAGGCCACAACCTCGAATTTATCTGTTTCTTTGAGTGAGTTTTAACACGTTGACCTGGCGAAGCTCCAACACCATTTGTTATATCCTGCCTGTCTCAATCGCCCTTGAAATTTTAATAAGGCTCTATACTTATCTTAACCCACTTTCACAATATTTCTTGGAGCAGCCATCCAGCTGTGGTCATTCACTTAAGAAGTAGCTAGATTTATCTCTAGCAGCTAAGGGCATCCCTGTATCTCTTGTTTCCCCCTGCAGAAGCAGGAAGAAGCTCAATGCATTTGTTCCAGCAAAAAGATTTGAAAAGCTTACACAAATAGGCAAGAATATCCAAATAAGATAATCAATTTCTCAAGCCTTTCTCATAGTGGATTCATTAGGAAAAATGATAGAAGCAAGCACCCTGCAGAGCACTTAACTTGAACCATAGTAAATTCTGTAAAGCCACAAAAGGTAAAAATGCTACAAGAAATTAAAACACCAGGAATCTTTACACCAAGACACTCTCCAGATCATCTGAAGCCTTTTTTTTTGCCTTTGAATTCTCACTGTTGGCTCTTGTGTGCTTTGATCCATCCTTTCTGAGCACATCACCATGCCAAGCTACACAAAGCAGCCCAGCAGGACTGACAAGGCCCAGGAGCCAGCACAAGTGTACGTCTGGCACATCTCTCCTCTCCTTGTTGAGCTGTCCCTGTTGGTGAGAATTTTTTAGCACACAAAGCATGTCCCTAAAGATAGTAGGAAAGGGGAAGAGATTCCTCAGCTCCTCCCTGTTTCTGTTTCCTTTCAGGACTCCAAGATCTCATCTAATGACCTATGCTATTTGAATGATTACTCTTAGATCCTGAGTAATCATTAATTAATATCATCTTTGTGACTGTTCATTTAAGCCATACCCCCTCTAGGACATTCAGCTGACATCTATTAAATGGGTCCCTCATTCTAGTTTACCCTCATTCTCCCGCTTTCAATATTTTAGCCTATTCAGGCATTGTGTATTGGAGAAATAAGAGAATATTTTTAGTGAATTAAAGAAATAGATTGTAAGAGAGTAAAAGAGGAGAGAAGAGTCGAGTCTATGCTTATATATTCTTGAATTACTCATTGTCTACATTGTCCCCTTTTGCCCCATATTTCACAGGGGAATTTAGATCATTCTAAACATGCTGACACAAAAATCAAATACAGCATCTTACTTTGGGTTACACAGAATGAGTATTTTCTTTAGGTTGCCACAGTGATATCTTTTCAAAGGTTTTCTCCTTGGAGAATTCAGGCATCAATTTAATCTGCATATGTGAAACTAAAAGTGTTTAATCATTAACAAACTTAATTAGTTTTGTCTTTTGTAAGAAATTCCGTAGCTATAATATACAATTTAATTTGGTCGAATGAAGAACCTATAGAAAATGGTTAGAGATGCAAGAGAGTAGACATAAAGCCTTCCATTTGTCACATGACTAACAACTCAGTGCAATAGTTATAATGAGGGTTGCTCCTGCCTCAAATTAATATGAAAATGTTCCACAGCCACTTAACTAGCATGAAAAATTCTAGAAATTCATACACTGATTGGCAAAGTCAACTGCATACCTACCAGTGAGATAGCTGAACTCCTTAAAATATTCTGTACTCTTTATGGGAGGGAGCCAAATGATTTATGAACTTTAGGGAGGAAACCTTCCCTGCAGATGTGTTTTATGCTTCCCAAACTGCCTCTGCCTTCAGGTCATAAGCGGTTTGGTTCAGTAAGTAATTTTCTATACATGTAGTGTGCCTAGCACTGTGTTAGGCACTACTTAATTAAGCAAAAAGAAATAAAACTATATGGACATAATAATGACCTAACATACAGAGTATTTGTCAATGAAGCAAATAAGTTAATAAATACCAAACACTTACACTAGCACCTGCTGCAGGAAACCAGATGCAGTTATTTGCCAAGGTCACATATCCCTCTGTAGGACAGGAACTATGGGCTCATGACTATGTACCCAATAACCTACACTGTGCCTTGTGCAGACTTAGTACTCAATAAAGTATATGATAAATGAGTGATGAATGAATGGATGAATTAATATGGTGAAAAATCATCTTCTTTCTACAATACATAGACATTTTAACTTGCTTATTTATCCAGTGATTTAAATATTTGTTCTAATAAGGAAGTGATCTCAGAAAAGACACTACCATGATCATTCAAAGATGGTAAGCATTTTTCAAAGAAGCATCTAAGCATAAAGTAGCCTGTTTTAAGTGTTAAATGAACCTATTTATCAAATATGTCTAGCAGAAGCTGTTAAATAGAAATATGCCAAAACCAAAATTGTTTATGCAAAAAAGTTCAGATACATGTATGTATCTAGATGCATAATTAAAAAAAATGTGCTCATGTACTCAACAAGTATTTATTAAGAGCAGACTTTGTGCCAGGCACTACTGCATGCCCTGAAACTAACAAACAATAACCCCTTCCCCTGGCATTGTATTCTAGGGAGAGTGAAAGACAAGAAAAGCACACATTTTCACACACACTCATTTTCAGGATATATTTTGCAGCTCTTTTGAACCTTATGAACCACTCAGGATGCAGACCTGCTCCAAATAAATCACTCTATAGGATTTAGAGTAAGATCTTTCTATAACAGAAGGACAAAATAGGTAACTGCTCTCAAAAATATTTTAGACTGATAATGTTTGTCCTCTATTTTTGGTGTAAGTTAATTATAAACCTTTGTTCCAGACTCCCTCATGAACTTGAATGGTCTCAAAGTTTACACTGTGAGAATCCTCAGCCCTCCTGTACTATTCACCCATTCTCACTTGATCATATCTCTTTCCTCAACCCCCACACATCATTGACTTTTAGACAATACATAAGGTATCAATAATAGCTGTAGAGTTTCCATATGAACCCAAACTAAAATTGTGTTATTTTGGAAAGCTGAAATACAGATCATAGTAACAATTCTTTTCTGGAGGTTTTCTAAGCTTCATCTCTGAATCATCAGATAACCTTAAACATGGTGCACCTGGCTCCACTCCCCGCTCCACTTTCCTCCTCTTGCCAAAATCTTTATATGACTATGAATAAGTGTGCTTGAAGCTGCTCCTGAAGGACTAAGGATCTGCTCTGTACACAATGTCTCCACTTTTTCAATAGAACTGTTACTTAATATGCTCTGTTAAAAGTGTCCAAAATGTCCATTATACAAAGACTCTTTTTAGAAATTTCAAGGTTTAAAAAAACATCTTTTTTGACCATCTAATATGCTACTTCCTTCAGTTAACAATGTGACCTGAACAAACTCACAGAATTTCTTATTTCAGTTTTTTTTTCCTCCTCAGTGTTTATAGGTTTCCAGAGCTTTGCTTTTCTGAAATATTTACTTTCTGTTTTATTTCCTCTATTAAATTGTCATCGGATTTTTTAAAATTTTATTTTATGACAAGCAGTTTAATGAAATTTATTCTTTGAGTGAGCTATAAAAAGTCCTTTTTGAAAAGAGAGAGTATAGCAAATAATGATTCTGAGCAATGGATACCTGACCTTAAAACAAGTGGAAAGTCCCAAGAGATTTTTAAGAGTCTCAAATAACCTTATCGTAGATGTCACAGCCAAGGACCTTGGGCCAGATCTTGTGCTTGGATTGGTTTATTTAGCTGACCCAATAATTTTAAAAGAAAAATTAGTTATCAACATTTGAAAGTTAAGAGATTTCAAATACAAACCAGAATTTTGGGCTTCTCTTAAAGGATAGGAATGGCTTACAGTAATTAAGTGCTCTCTGTACCAGACCCTGATTCTAATAGTTAATCTTCTAGAAAACTTCTAAATTACTCCCATCCTCATCATCTGAACTTCACAAATGAGGAACTGAGGCATGAAGAGGTTCCATAACATATTCCACAGCTAGCAAATAGCGAAGTTGGGACCCGAACTCCCACCACTAGGCTTAGATATTCCCACGTAGGCCATGCTGTTATCTGAAAAGTACAAGTCGAGGGCCTGGACCCACAAGCCCACCAACAACAATGGACCCACTTTCCAACGCAGCATCAGTAGTTAAAATTGAAAACTGGGTGCCTCCTTAGACAGACACCTGGTATTTGTAGGCATTTCAGTTTATGACCCTTTCCTTCATTCTAAGTTTAGAGCATATTATCTTGAGATAGGAGCTGCATCTCATAATGTGCTTTATGCATTCTGTAGGTTTAGTCTTTTCTTGAAGTTAATTAACATTGATGAGTCCCACAGGTCTTGATAGCTTCCTGTGAAGTTCTCAACACTGATAATAAAATGGGCCAATGAGAACTGGAATACATTTCACTGTTGTGCAGCTCATAAAAGCAGTTTTGCCTAAATTATTCCCCAAAGGATTTCACACTTAATTGTTTAGCATTTTCAGGTAATAAGGACATGAATGACCACATTTGCATATTTAGATTGCTTATTTGCCCTGGGTTCAGTAGTCATTGCATGAGAGAGATTTGTGTACCACCTGTTCTCAGTCACTTATCTTTTCTCTCTGTTAAAGATGCTGGGATAGAAAAAAGTAAAACTAATCTCCTTCATTAGAGGTGGAGAGACTTTTAATAAAATGGGACTTTCTCTGCACTTCAGAGAATAAGCAGAAACCTTTGAAGGATTTTCTATCTGAGGAGTTTCCAGGGAGGAAAGGATATGATTTAGTCAGCTAGTCAGCTAAGCTCATTAATTCAGGTAACTTGTTTCTAAAAAGGAAATTTTTCTCTGAGAAGCCGCTATGGCAGACTTTGTTTTTCCTTTTCCCCCCATATCACAACTTCTGAGACAAATATTCTATTTCTAATTTGTTGAATTAGCTATACATTATCATTTGATAAAATGGAATGCTTCCTAACTTATCATTAAAAAGAAGCTGATGAGGATTTCTTTTCTCAAAACAATATTTTTAAATGTAAATATTTATAAATGCTCTTTGGTTTTGTCTTTGATATTCTACCAGGAAAGCCCATGTGTATAATGTAGGACATCAGACTGTGGAATAGGAAAGACATTTTCAGGTTTCACTTCTTTGAGGGATTTTTCTCCTCTGTTATCCTCATTCTTTAGACTGCTCTGTTCAGTAAATTATTTATAATAATAATAATAATAACAACAACAACAACAATAATTAATCAGAATGTATTTATTATACTATTACAAATATACTACATTTAATATTAGTATTGCTCTAACCTTTAGTTCTCCAAGATTTCTGTGATGATAGGAAGAAAATGAAGAGTTTAAAAAGACTTTTTAAAGACAGTGGCAGGTACTGAATATCTCAAGAGGTCCAAGAGCTGATATCATAATAATCACTTCAGGCAAGAAAGATAAGTTAGGATTTACTTTTTAATGACCTAAAGAAGAGTTCAGAGCTTTAAGAAAAAGATATTAGTAAATCAGAAATAGTTGAAAAAAATACAAGCCTTAGATTTGAAATTGTAATTGAGTCAGACTGAGTTATCTTAAAACTGTTCTAATAGGAACTATTTTCCAAGGAAGGTTCTTGATCTTTGTGCTTCTAAGGTAATTTTCACAGGAATGAATTCAAACATTCTCATGCTGTTTAGCCCTAGGAGTTAAAAAAAATATTTTAAGATCATGGACTCTGGACTGTGACTACCTGGGTTCGAATACCAACCCTTGCCGTGTTCTTGGTTCTTGCCGTCAATCCAAGAACAGGTTAAGTAGTCACTCTGTGCTAACAGTGGGTTCAGTAACAAAGGATCAAATCATACTACAAATGCAAAGTTTCAAGAACATTTCTGCACATATTGGGGCTTTTAAATGTTTATTATTATTATTATTCAGCATCTTTGTATCTCCTTTCATGCTTTTGATGGTTTAGAAGCTATTGTTCTTTTCCAGTCTTTGAGGCCCAACAACCAAGCTCTGTCAATTTAGATCGCAGAATGTAGACAAAGACTCCTCCTTAGCAGAACTGAAAGTTCCTGCATCTCTGTGTGCAAAGTAGAAAGCAGTTTCTTGAAATCATATCCATCATATAACTTTGATTAAAAACATGATCTGGAAGTTGCAGAATTGATTTTTCACATGTTCCATTTCTGAGAATTAAGTCAAGGTCAAAACTTCTGCAAGGAAGGATGGTATATACAGTCTTTATGTGGCCATCATGTGTTTCTCTAACTTGGAAGGTTCTATCTCACATTGCAAAAGGGAATGGATTTTGGGGAAACAAGCAGTCTCTCTTAATGTTGAGTACTTTTGAATTGTCTTCTTAAAATATTTTCATGAGGTATAATATTAAGGTCTCTTCAGAAAATCAGAAACAAAAATTATTGCCCTCTTTTAAAATTCTAGTAACTCCCATTTTTCAATGATTTCATAATTATTGTGAAGGTGATTTTATAGTCATAATCTGCTAACTTTTTTATATAGCCATGAGGATTGCCTGTGTCAACTATGATTGTTTAGTTCCTCCAGGTTAATAGTCTTCTCTGACAAAGAATTTTAAATCAGAATGGCAGTGAAGTAGTTTTTATTTCATTATCCATTGCTGTCAATTCATTGATCCTTGGCAGTAGAGCATAATTTTTAAAGCACAAGGTATGGGGAATTTAAGCAAATGTACAATTATGATCTCAATTGTTTTGGACACTTTTTTCACAGAGTCATGCTATGCTTTGGTGTTTGTCTTTGTGGGTGATCCTCTCTTTCTACATTTTGGGTTTTTTTTTTTTGTGTGTGTATATATATCTTTTTATGTCTGAATTTAACAAAGAACTCTCCCTGCAGCTCTATGAAATTCTTAAATCCCACTACATCTCTGTTAGAGCCATGTTTGATTTTGGCATCTGGCATAGTACAAAATGACTTGTTTTGAGATGTATTATGGATGATTTAATGTTTCCAGGAAGGTTTAATTAAAGAAAATAAATGATTATCCTAATTTCAGTTTAATTTTATTAATTTACTCTATAATCTTCATTGGATATGACAAAATTTTCTACAAACATGCTTGTGTAAATACAATAATTGTATAGTTACTTAGAAAGTTTTTTACAATAAAAGAACACAAGTTCATAGGAGGAAAATTAGAAAATACAGAAAACCGAAAAGGGAAAGGAGGCCATCTCTATTGCCACCAAACAAAAAAAATAGCAGTTTTTAATATGTTAGCAGAGTTACTTCAAACATTTTATCTCCTTTCTTTTTTTCCCAACCCTCTTTGTACAAAACTGAATATTGGGGTGTGTGTGTGTGTGTTTCAATTATATATATATTTGAAATTATTTTGTAAGCCCAACTGTATGCATTTCTATACACACACACACACACACACACACACCTAGAATTTAACAATGAACAAATTCCACAAATATAATTTAATGTCTTCAATTAATATTCCATTTAATTGAATATGCCTTACTGGGAATTACCCCTATTCTTGGATATTTAGATTAAAAAAACATTGTTTCCTATTAAAAATAACTATGCAATAAATACTTGCTATAGTTCAGCTCTGGAATCCCTCTTAAAGACCCATGTCCCCACATTTGGTCCCCAGTCTATGGTCATGGGACCTTTAAGAGGAGGGATCAAATTGGAGGAAGTTATGTCATTGGGGGTATGCCCAAGGGATATTGGGACAGCAGCCCCTTCTTCTTCTTCTCTTTGTTTCCCAGTCACCATGAGGTGAGCAGCTTTTTCCACTACTTGATTTTTTTTTTAAATATAGTATTATGTACTTTTGAAATTTTCTTTTTATCTGTCTCAGGGACTGCAACTGTCCTTAAATAACAACAACAACAAAACACCCTCAATTAAAAAATGGGCAAAAGACTTGAATAGACATTTCCCCAAAGAAGAAATACAAATGGTCAATAAGCACATGAAATGATAATCCACATGAGTAATCCTTAGGAAAACATAAATCCAAACCATGATGAGATACCACTTCATAATTATTAAAATGGCTACTGTTGGAACAAATACAAAAACAGAAAATATAAGTGTTAGTGAGGGTGTGAAATAATGGATCCCAAGTGTATTGCTGATGGAAAATAAAATGGTTCCGATGCTGGGGAAAACAGTATGGCTGTTATTTCTCAAAAGTTAAACATGGCATTCCCACTTGATTCAATAATTTTACTTCTGGGTTTATATCCAAAATAAGTGAAAAAGAGTCAAATATGTTTATAGCAGCATTATTTACAATAGCCAAAGGTGGAAGCAACCCATGTCCAGCGATGAATGATTGAATAAATAAAATATGGTATATAACGTACAACATGGACGAAATTTGGAGATATACATTAAATAAAATAATCCAATCAATCACAAAAAACCATGTATTATTCCACTTCTGTGAAGTTTCTGGAGTTGTCAATTTCATGAATCAGAAAGTAGAATGGTGAATCCCAGGAACATAAGAGGGAAGAAGAGGTCAGAAGTTAGTGCTTAAGTATCACAGACATTCATTTACAGAAAATGAAATATTTCTGGAGATGGATGGTGATGACTACAATGTGGATGTACTCAGTTAGTGCCCCAGAACTGAATGGTTATAATAGTCAATTTTATGTTATATGTATTTTATTATAACGATAAACTAGAAGAGATCTTGGTTTGGTTGTTTACATGGTCTATAAGGCGGCCTTGGTGGCAGGTCTTTAATCTTTTTATGTTAGATATAAATGCTAAGATATTTGTTTGCAGTTCCAAAGTCTTAAAAATTAAGTGCTCAGTGCCCTGACATCTCTAAGGCACTCCACTGGACATTCTGCCACCTTGGTCGCTGTGTGAAAGTGATGTAAAATCCGCTACTTCCTTATCTCTGCTACATAAAATATCTTGCAAGTCAAAGTTGCAAAGACTCTGATCTGCCTTTAATAATAAGTTTTATTAAAGGATGGGGAAGAAGTGGCAGGTGAGACTGAGAAAAAGAAGAGAAGACATTATAGAAAGGAAGTCGAATCTTTTAGAGGGATAGTGCTAGTTTTTGCTTCCTAATGAGACATGGGAAGAAGAGCTCAGAGAAGGTGTGCAAAATGTCCAGTTATAACTTTGTTTTCTTAAGTTACCCGTTATTAAATGTACCTTAAAAATTACTTGGTTTTCTTTTTTTATACTCTTCAGAATGATACCATTAAACAACTCTTCTGAAGGGATTGGATAAAACCACAAAAAAATTATGAATTTATTAAAATGTACTTTAAAAAACAGATAAGAAAGAAAGAAATTCAAATGTAGTTATAGCAGTCATCAATGCCCTCTGCTCAATGGCAGATGAGACCCAGGGATTTTTTGCCATATGCCCTGCTTAGTGCAAGCAGTGAGCACTCTGCTTGTGTTTGCTTTGAGATTCTAAGCTAGTAAAGGAAGCTGCACAACAGCTGCTGGCATTCTCCTGGGCAGCAGAGAGAAGAGTGGGGCCAGAAGATACATTGGGGTGACTTTCAAATCATGTGTAGCTTCAGCTTTTCCAAGGCTCCAAGAGTTCATCCAGCAAATCGAGTAGGATAAAAACTGACTTGATTCCCTTCTTTGAGCACAGTATGATGCCCTGTTTTACTTATAAAGTTCTATTGTTCACATTTTTAAAGAGATTAAGGATGTTCACCTTTTTGATTGTGGACAAGAAAATAGCAAGTAAAAATATTTTAAAACCCCTCTTTGCCCCAAATAAGAAAAAAACATATAAAACATCCAAGAGAGTCTCTGTCTGCTGGTGATCAGATCTCTTTCTAGGAAGAGTTCCTGTTAAAACTATCATTTTCTAGCCTGAGGCCTTTAAGAATATGCTATAATAGGACTTACTGATAAGGTTATACAAACATAATTACTTACTCATTGCAGATTCGTATATTTTGGAGTAAAAAAAAAATCCCCAAAATTGTTGGAATACTTTCCCAAGAAACTATTTCCCCAGACAAAAGTTAGTGGCAGAAATAGTTTCAGAGTAGACAGCACAAAAGAATACATGCCAATGGCAATTAGAACAAGCAAGAGAATTCACCTACAGACCAGAAACACAATTCCTTTTATAGCATATTAGAAACATCCCAAACTTTCTCAATAGTGGTATTCATCAAACAGCTAACATTCTGAAATCCCCTGAAGAGGGTGTTGAAGTGAAAACACATTTGTTTTTAGTGTGGAATCTTCAAGAAAGAGACCTTATAAAATCATTTGCCTTGTTGGCCTGTCCACCTCCTATAATAACCATTGATCCCACGGGCTAATTTCAGCCAACTTTGATAGAGAGGCAAAGGGTCTATAGCTGGACAGAGCCTCATAAATTTCTTGTGGTTTCATCCAATCCCTTCAGAAGAGTTGTTTAATGGTATCATTTTGAAGAGTATAAAAAAGCAAACCAAGTTTCTGCTGTGAAGTTGTCACTGTAATGGAAGATGATTATATCAAAAGAAGTTCAAATGGAAAAAGATGTTTGTAGTTTCCTTGTAGTTTCTTGTTAACAAGCAAAGTGAGTGCCATATATAACTCCACATCCTTGCTTCTGAGAGTTACATCCTGAAACTTTATAATAAATTCCACTCTTGGGTTTTGCCCATCTATGTGGCTGTCTTCTTTCTTGGCGCTGAACTTAACCTATTTTCAGGAGTGTACTGCCATAACTATAAGGCTTCCTAAGAGCTGTCAGTGAGTCAGACTATGGCTAGAACAAACAAGAAATCAGAAAAATGTCGGGAGTCAATAGAACCTTCCATAGTAATATATCCTGGGCAGCAGTTCAAGTCTAGGACAAAAATCACTATCTGAGAGGGTCCAGGTCTGAATGTAGTAAAGTATCTGCTTATAGAGTTTGCAGCTGAAACTTGTGAGCCCCAGTGCAAAGACATGTTTCATTATGTGGAGTGTACTTAAAAAGCTATGAGCTTGGTGGCTTCTCACATGCAATTGGAGGTACCAGGATGGTGCTCCTGGTATTCATCAAACAGCTAACATTCTGAAATCCCCTGAAGAGGGTATTGAAGTGAAAACACATTTGTTTTTAGTGTAGAATCTTCAAGAAAGAGACCTTATAAAATCATTTGCCTTTTTTCTCCACTCTTCCTCTACACCCAAGGTGCTGATTTTTCACTCTGGTGACAAACAGAAAAACATATATATATATATATATATATATAAAATATACCTATATACACACATATAACACACACACACACACACACACAGAGTCCTCCCTCAGTATCTGTGGGGGATTGGTTCCTTCACAGATATACAAATCCTGGTTGCTCAAGTCCTTTACATAAAATGGTATAGTATTTGCTTGTAACCTACACATATACTTCTGTAGACTTAAAATCATCTCCAGATTACTTAAAATAACACAATGTAAATAGTGTTTATGCTGCATTGTTAGGGAATCGTGACAAGCTCAGTGCAGATTCAATATTTTTTCCTGAATGTTTCAATCTGGACAAATCCTAAATGTGGAACTCACAGATATAAAGGGCCAGTTATATACACATATCCTATATATAATACATACTTTGTGTACATGTAACATGCACACACACATGTATAATTTTCCATTTGCAAGTGAGAAAAGTGCTCCAAATACCTTGGTCTAAGACATCAAAGGTTATGTGACTAGATAAGAAAACCTGCAGGGTAACAGGGTCATAGTGACAGATCACCAGAATAAGGCTGGCAATTGGATATGAACTGATGCTTTGAAGATAACTCAGATTATTTGCTTCCATATTTCCACATTTCAACACTTTTAACTTGAATATACTTTGATCACTAAAGAAATAGGTTGTGCAGAAAATAGAAAGTATGTGCTTATGTACAATATAAAAATAATTAGTACTAACTTGGGAACTGGCCAGATTAGAAAGGATATATTTATTTTTAAAAAAAAGAATCCAAATAAAACAAATTCATTTTACATTGATTCTTGGAATTATAACTTTGTGTAGTCTGCTTTTTAAATTTTTTTTTAATTATTTCTCTTCTTCTCATTCTTGAGTATTCATTCTCCAAACTCTACTAGCAATATTGATGTATCCCATAAAGGACTGAATACACTAAAAGTGGAAAGACAAATTAGAAAAATTTTTTTAAATGAAACTACTCTTTTATAAAATATGGAACATAAAACTATAGACCTCAAAAGTCTCACTTGAATAAATCAATAAAACTATAGCGAGCTTATAATATAACTTTTAAAATGCCTCTGATCAAATATAAGTTATGCAGTTGGAAGGATAAATATTCAACATGTCTTCAGTGGACAGGGATGCTGTCCTTGCAAGGAAATTAAGTTCTGTTTGAAATTAGAAATTGCAATTGTAGATTTGGGCTGTTTCATTTTCTGTCACAATAGTAGCCACACAGGGAATCAAGTTACAAGTATAGTACCTTGGAAACTTGGCACCTGATGAAATAATGTCCAGGACAAGGCACTTATTGATTTCTGGGGTATACATGCATGCATAAATGCATATACTATATAATATAGTAGTAGCCAGATAGATACTAGATAATCAGATCAAGTATGTCTTTTACAATATAGACATAGTTAGCCAAAGGCAAGAAAAACTGATGAAAATTTAAAAGCACATGCAAAAGAGACACAGGCATGAACCTAAGACAAAAAATAGTATTGCTTTCTCAGTATTTTAACTTTCCTTCTAGAAGTGGTCATGGTAACTAATATTTACATTGTTATAAATACATATTTAAGAAACTATATAGTTTCTTAAAGAGACATTTGCTGCTGATGAATAATGGCTTCAGGATCACAGCCTGTATTATACACTGGGTGGGAAATCCACAATTAGAAATCAGGGGAGCCAGCAACACCATAGCCAGAGAAGGACTGGGTACCTTGCTCAGGAGCTAGAGTTTGCAGTTAAACAGCTAGGCTGATTTCAGCTTTACTTTGCAAATTTATATGAGTGTACCAGCTACTCTCAGCACCACTGATCATTGAAAAGTGCTCATTTTTCCAAAGGATAAAAAATCCATTATTTAAGAGGTGAACCCAATAGGGGGAAAATATTCTCTAATATTTTAATGGAAAGAATCGAGGGATTTACAGGATTTATAGGACTTGGATGATCAAACTCTTAACATAAAAAGTATTGCACAAACAGTTCAAACTAATATGATATATCATGTTTCACCCAATGTAATTTAAAATGTTTGTGTTATATTTTTCCAATCAGAGCTTATTATGAACTCTACTTCCATCAGCAAGTATAGACTTTTTATGAAGATTAAGTCACATTCATCTGGTATTTTACTTTATTTTTTCCAGACTGCTCAACTTTATAAAATGTTTCAATAAGCATTGAGAAAATAATAAAATAGGTAAATATACAGTTTCTGCTGTTAAAATTTTTTTCCAAAAAACTGTAATAATAGTCTCCAGACCAACTTTAAGATCTCACTAGTACTTAAGCATTCTTTCTTAAAATTCCCACAAAATTTATGATGTTTTGAGTAAGGATTATATATAAGTATATATGTATGCTATAGATATTATGAAAGTATTTATATTTACATTAATTAAAATAGTTTATAATTAGGTCTTAATTTATGTAATTATAATATAAACAAATTACACAATTATAAGTGAATTCCATTAACAAATCCTAATCATCTTTAATTTGCTTTTATGCCATTCCCTTTCAAGGAATCTTTCCTTATTTCAGTTTTGTTGAAGTTGTTTTCAACATAAGACAGTACCTCTGATTAATGACATTAGTCTCTATTTCTCCAGATGCAGAGACAGCATTTCTATTCAGCAGGGGATCTAAACCATTCACAGAAATCCTATTTTACACCAGAAGAGTGAATATATTGGTTGAAATGAGATTGTGTATCTCTGAAATATATCCCTGTGTTTTATGCCTGGGTTAGTTCCTAAGGCAACTAGAGAAATAAATAAGTCTGACTCACTTGAAATTCAAGGAGCATTGTTTTCACCATTTAGTTTTAATGTTAGCCCTGGGATGTGGTTATTAATTACTATTAGCCTCACAGGGAGAAGGAAGGTTCGATCTCAGGGCTTAAGTGACTTGCCTGAACATTGAAAAAAGAAGCCTGCAAGAATATTAATAATATAAATCCACAATATATGAAAAGGATAATACATTATGAACAAATGGAATTAATCTGGGAGTGTTTATTCATTTAGTGTTTTTTAAACTCTAAAATTTTAATTGATGCAATTCACTATAATAGAATGAGGAAGAAACTCAAAGTAATCACCTCAATAGGTACTGAAAATGATAACAAAATTCAAAATCCATGCATGATTAAAAACTCTCAGCAAACTAGGAAATCAAGGAAATTTCCTCAGGCTGATAATTACCATCTACATAAATCCTAGAACTAACATAATAATGCTGAAGGACCTAAGCAACCCCCCCCCCCCGGGAGATCAAGAATTACACAAAGATGTCCACATTCAGTACTTCTCTTCTACACTATCTTGTGTTTCTAGTCAATGAAACGTGGTAAGAAAAAGGAATAAGAATTATACAGATTGGAAAAAAATAATTAAAACCCCTCTGTTAACAGGTGGCATGATTGTTTAATAAAACTAATGAGTTTAAAACATGGTCACAAGATACAAAGTAAATACACAAAGTTAATTGTTTTTACATACTAATATTGACCAATTAAAAAAAACATTTTAAAAGTATTATTTAAAATAGCCAACACACACACACACACACACACACACAGAGCCTATAAAATAATTAGGTATTGATTTAATAGAATAGTTGCAACATTGCAACAATTCTCACAAATTCCATCTACACCTTCAATGTAATTCACATAGAAATACAAGGAGTGATTTTATAGAAATTGACAAGCTGATTCTGAAATTTGTGAAGAAAACAAGGGGAAATAGAATACTCAAAGTCATGCTGGGAGCCGTGGCACATGCCTGCAATCCCAGCAGCAGGGGAGGCTGAGGCAGGAGGATCTTGAGTTCAAAGCCAGCTTAAGCAAAAGTGAGCTACTAAGCAACTAAGTGAGACCCAGTATCTAAATAAAATACAAAATAGGACTGAGGATGTGGCTCAGTGGTTGAGTGCCCCTGAGTGCAATCCCTGGTACAAAAACAAACAAACAATCAATCAAACAAAAAACTCAGTCAATTTGGATGAAAAAAAAACACACACAAAAACAAAAACAAAACAGAATTGAAGGACTCATATTACCTGACTCCCAGATCAACTTTAGAGGCATGGTTTTCAAGATATTGTAGTGCTGGCAAAGTATAGACATAGACAAAAGGAACAAGAGTAAATGCAGATGTAGGTTCATTTTAAGTAGGTTCATTTAAGGTGTAAAGAAAATTAGTGAAGAAAAGATGGACTTTTCAATGAACAGAGCTAGAATACTGCACACACCATACACAAGCATTTGAAATGGAATGCAACCCAAATTTTATATCATGTGCAAAAACTAACTGTATTAAATGCCTAGATTTAAAGTAAAACTTAAAACTAGCAAACTCCTAAAATAAAACAGAAAAATCCCTCTGGTCTTGAGGTTGGCAAAGATTTCTTAAATTGAACACAATACTTGCAAACTGTGAAAGACAATTTGATAAATTGCACTTCACTAAAATTAAAAAAAAAATCTATTCTTTGAAAGATACAGTTAAGAAAGTAAAATGACAAACTACAGACTTGGAAAATATTACCAAACACATATTATTTTACATATTTAAAAACCCTCACAACTCGATAATATAAACAAATCAGTCTTAAAATACAGAAATATAAAATATAAATTATAAAATATAGATTTGACTCAATCAACCAAATAAGATGATACATTAGCCCAAAGAGATGCTCAACGTCATGAAAATAATGAGATACCGTTACAAAACTATTACAATTTTGTCTGTCTCTATAGTTATCCATGTAATAAGTGACAATATCAAATGCTTGATGGGGAAGAGAAGCAACTCTCACGCTTTGGTTTTCGAGATGTAAAATGGAAAACAGTTTGGCAGGTTCTTGAAATCTAAAAATACCCTTCCTACCAAAATCCAGCAATATCACTCCTAATCCCTAGATATTTACCCCAAAAGAATGAAAACACATCTACCTGAGACCTGCAGAATGTGTTATTATCACTTCTTGAGTCACAATTAAAAAACCTGTTAACACACCAAAATTTCCATCATTTGGTAATGGATAAACTGTCTAACATCCTAAAAGTAGAATGCTACTCAACAGTATAAAGACCTGAATTATTGACACACTCAACAACAAAGATGAATTTTTACATTCTAGAAACAGTAAAAGAGAAAAAAGTTGCCAGGACCTGGGATTAGGCCCTGGGTTAACAGCAGGAAGAATGAAAGCACATTTTAGGGAGAAGTACATATTTCGTATTCTGCTTGTGGTGGTAGCTGCTATGCAAAGTTTAGCAGCTGTGTAGTATTTGTACACTTAAGACAGATGACTTATGTGTGAACTACTCTCAGTAAACTTTACTTTAAAAAGAGGAAGGCACCTGTGCCTCTTCCATCTCAGAAATGTTCATCCTAATCTCACTTTCTCACTCTTTACCCTGCTATAATTTGGAGTCTATCTCTACCATTGTGCTAAAACTGACTTTGTCAAGGTCAACAGTCACATTCTGATTGCAGAATTCACCTTCAGTTCTTATGCTTGAGTTCTCATAGCATTTATCTCCACCAATAACTTCTTCCTTTCAATACTTTCTCCTTGCCTTACAAAATACTGCTCTCTCCTAATCACATTTTCTCAGCTTGATGCATCTTAGAATTTCACGTTTAACTTACTTTCTCATTTGGTTTTATCTATGAGTCATTCATTTTAAAGGTAGAGTTGAGCATTTTAATCAAGGGATTGCTCTTGCACTTAGGGTACTTACTTGGTACCAATTGGAGGATAGATATGAAAAAGGCAAAACAAAAGGAAGGCAGATTAGGTTGAGAGATTACATGCAGAACGATGGGGATCCAATTTAGATACCAACTGTGGGACGTGGAAGAGACATTTAGAGTTCTTTCTCAACAGAGCTTAGAGATGTCTCCAACACAGCAAGAGAGAGAGAAACAGAATTTTTACATGAATAACAAAAGTTATGGTCAATTTTTGCAATTTGAATAATGGTGGAGTAATTCAGCAAGTCAGCAAATGACTTGAAAGAACAGGTTTTAGGGATAAAGTGATGATTTCAGATTGGAAAATACTGAACTTGATAAACTTACCAAGAAAATAGTTCAAAAAAAAATCATTCTGTATCCCAGGAAAGAAGTTGAGGAATTTTATATATAATTCCATTTGTAGAACACCTGGAAAGGGTATAATTTCAGAGACAGTAAAGAGATGGGCATTTGCCAAGAATTGAGGGGCAAGGGATGATGGTGTGTGTGTGTGTGTGTGTGTGAGAGAGAGAGAGAGAGAGAGAGAGAGAGAGAGAGAGAGGGAGGGAGAGAAAGAGAGAGAGAGAGAGAGAGAGAGAGAGAGAATATGATATATATCAGTATTTATTTTTTTCTGGAGTTAAGAAACATTCAAGTATCCATGCATTTCTACATATTGTTTACACCCCTTGAAAACTCCTATTCAGATGTCATCTCCTCAAGGAAATCTTTAGATCTGCCTCATATCCATTTTCATCCCCTCTGCTATGTAGTTAGATTTGTATCTTTTATGCATTATAATGCCACATTAGAATCACTCTAACAGATGTAGCACTTAGAATACTTGGCTGGTCAGTTTGAATACATTTTCCTTCAAAATATTGTGAATTTCTTAATAACTTTCATCTTTGCAATCCCACTGCCTGGCCCAAAGGAAATGATCAAAGAGGAGTCCAGTTTTATGCAACTGGTAAAAACATGGTTTAGAAAATCAAATAGATCTGAGTTTTAATTCTGACTTCCATCTACATGTCTGTATTCCTGGTTAAGTTATTTAATCTCTTTGAGTTCAGGTGTCTATAAAATGGGGTCTCCTCTGAAGACCCTGCAAAGACATCTCCACTTCGAGGCGCTCTCCTATGCTTGTTGCAGGCTTTCACCCTGGAGGGTGGATGGGTAGAGGGGCTCAGTTCCTTGAAGGCGGGGGCCTTCTCCAATAAAGGCAGTTTGAAGTCATCAAGAGAGAGTCTCCCGGCAAGAGACAAGTCATGATCTCTGTGTCGCCAGCCCAGAAATATCACGGCTTTGCCTTTGCCATATTCTATTGGTTGAAGCCAGTTACTGTTCCGCATAGACTCAAGGGTGGGAACTCACACAAGGGTGTGCATGCCAGGAGATGAGGATCCCTGGGAGCCTTATAGAAATCTGCCTACTACATGTGAGAAGTCAATAAAAACCAAAAGCTAGCACAAGGCCTGCTATGCAGCAAGTGCTCAAACAGCTGCTTCTATCCAATGGATAATGATCAATCAAGGGTTCTGCAGTTAACCTGAGTTGCCACTAGATGGTGGTGCGTCCTTCGGAGCATTGTGTTATTAAAGAGGGCACAGAGATTTTAAATATAGGAGCCAAGGAAGCAAAAGACCTTTTTGTAAAATGATGAAATAAACAAAGATACTTTTTAAAAGCAGAGGTTTAAGCACCTAAATAAACCTCTTCTGAATCCCTATTGCAGTTATATGGTCTATGTTACGTCATTTCTCTAGAATAAATAAGCTCTGCAAACAAAAAACCCACTCCTTGCTTTTATGTACAAGATTTTTCAGATACTCATCCAGACCCCATTAAAAAAAAAAACAACACACTTTAGCTCTTAAAAACTTCTGTAATTTTGTTTTTAAATATAATGTTTATATTTCTAAACAAAATGAAACTCATTGTGGAAAATACAAGAAAATAAAATGAGAAGAAAATTAAAAAGCAATCCTAATCTCACATTTTGAAATAGTTTGGTATGTTTCTTCAGATTTCTTTTTCTTCTTTCCTTATATCTCTCTCTTCCCCTCCCACAACACATATACTAAAATAAAAATCATGCTTCTATATAGCTTTGTATCCTACTTTTATCATATAACATTTTATGAGCATTTATACTCCCTAAAACATTTTCTAAAAACATAATTTTAGTGGGTTGTATATGCTGAAGATAAACCTCTAGTTTTGTAAATTGGAGATGAAATTTAAATGAGGTAGTTTGATGAATGAAAAGAAAGTGGTCTTCTGAATTCAGTGGACAGAGAGTTCTCAAATGAGTTCTCAAATGAGAACTTGCCAAACCTGTGAATTTAACCTTACTGAGACTCAGCTTCCTAAAGTATAGGTACACCTGCCTTTCAGGGCTGTTGAAAGGGTAAAATGAGCTAATGCTCAGACAGGGTTCAGTACACTGACTCAACTTCAAGTGTTGTATTAAAAGAATAACACTTTGTTTGCAAATAACTCTCTTCTCCTTAGAGTTTGGGGGCTGGAGAATCTAAAAGTTTCAACTCTTTCATGCTGCCTTGGTCTTTCCAGTGACCAGTCGTCTTCCTGAGCCTACCTAAGGTTGCCAGGAATGAGACAACTCATTAGCACACAAGACACTATCCCTTTGGAGATCACAAGATTTTAGGAATTGTATGCAGATAACAAGGGAAGAAGGGCAAATATATGTTCATAATATATTCATATAATTCTATTTTTTTTTTTGAGAAACCATCACACTGTATTCCATAGTGGCTGTACCATTTTATATTCCCATCAGCAGTGAACCAGAGTTTCAATTTCTGTTTATCCTTGACAATGCTTGCTATTTTCTGGTGTTTTTATAGTAGTCTTTCTAATGGATGTGAAATGGTATTTCATCATGATTTTGAATTGCACTTCATTTAATAAATTATAAACTTTTACATTTATAATAGTGTTAGAGATTTACAGAATTATTACAAAGATAGTACTGAGAATTCCTTTATACTCCTCAACCATTTTTATTATTGATATTTACATTTACTATAGTACATTTTTTCCCAATTAACAAATCAATGTTAATGCATCATTAACTAAAGTCAACCTTTATTTAGATTCTATGAGTTTCTTCCTAATTGTTTTTTCTTCTCCAGGATTTCATTACAATTAGTTGTCATGTCTCCTTAGGCTCATTTAGGCTGTAACAGTTTCTCAGATTTTGCTTGTTTGAGTGACTCGGATAGTTTTGAGGAGTACTGGTCAGATACGTAAAATAAAATGTCCCTCATCTGAGATTTTCCTGGTATTTTTCTCATGATGCAACTGGAAAATGTGCTTTTAGAAGGGAGAACACAGATAAAGTGCCTTTCTTATCCTATCTTATTCAAAGATGTAGACAATCAATGTTACTTACCATGTTGATGGTAACCTTGAGCATAGGTTTCAGAGGTAGTATTTCTGAGGTTTTTGTTTTTTTAAATGTGACTTCCAAAATCTAATTTGTTATTATCTTATTACTACTATAGCAGCAATATACATAAGTAAGGTTAGTATGTAATCCTCTCTTTTGTATAATTTTAAATTTAGATGCTGAATTTATACTAGCTTTATCATAGTGCATTAAATTTTCTTTTTCTGGAAGAGATACTCTAGCATGAGGATCATTATTAATTTATATCCTGGAAGTTTTTTTGTTAAGAACCATTTGCAATATTTCTCCTACCTGTCATATGTTATATAAAAACAATCAAACTGGCTACTTGATTTTTTTCCTTCCCCTCAAATTATACATTATTTTCTGATTTTCAAATAGACTACTATAAGTTACAAATAGCATTTTTAGGTATATTTTAATCTTCTTTGTATCTGTTTTTATAGTAAATTTTCAGTTGAGCTTAATTTTAAAATGATTCCTGAATAAAATTTTCAACTGTTTGTTTATGTTTTCCCTCTAACAGTTCTAATAGTTCTTGAATCTTTTAATCCCACTATTAATTTTACTTTATCATTTGTTACTCATTGTTTTTATTTTTCATTTCAGCTAATCTTTCATTTTTCAGATATAAAAATTAAAAATTTGAACAATGTTTTCATTAAATCTTATGATTTGTTTTTAAAATTAGCTGTAGTCATAGTAAATGTTTTCACATATTATTTTGCTATTCATTTTTTGAGATAGTAGATATGTAAGAGACTATTACTTATTTTCTAGTGAAGGCATTTTTGAGTTTTTGTTTAAAGAGTTATTATTATTTTATACAATTCTTTCCACTTTTTTCAGATAACTATCTCTAAGGTTTAAAACTGTATTTATATTTTCTTTGCATTCAGAATTATACTCATGCTATCAAAATATCTATAAAATTAAGAATTCATTTTATTTCTAGTACTTATTATTCAATATGGATATGCATTGGTTTCCCATTGTGCTAATCAAATTTACATATGCCAATATTAAAATTATATATGCTACTATTTAATATACAATATATGTATACTGTTTTATTCCTTTTATTAAATAAATCTACGTGGTCAAATTCTCTTATTTTTCCTAGCTTCCAAAATGCCAGTTGTATGGATTTGTTCATTTCTTAATTGTTTATTTGAAAGTTTTTTTCTAGCTAAGAAAAATTCTATGTTTTATCTACATATTTTAATGTTTAAATTTGCCTCCTGAAAGATGGTGTCCATTGTGTCTTTCATCTAATTTAGTATTTGTTGCGCCTTCTAAATCTCAGTCTTGTTGTTTTCATTAATTTGGGGTGATTCTCAAGTGTTCCAACTTCTAACATTGCTTTTTCCTTATTTTCTTTATCTTCTCCTGCAACTTCAATTAGACGGATGTTGATCCTTACTATTATATCTTCCATGACTCTTATTTGCTCCCTTTTACTTCCTGATCTCTTTCAGCTGAATCCTGGAAATTCCTTCAGATCTATCTTCTTATTCAGTAATTCCCATATTGTTGGTATCTAATTCATTATTTAATTCTCAATGGATTTCTTATTCCAATAATTATATTTTTTATTTCTAGAAGTTCCTAGTAATTCTTACCTTTCTAAAATACTTTGCTTCTTCATCCTATAGTTCTTTCCTTTTTAAAATAACTTTTTTTTAAAAGCTAACATGTGCATTAGAGAAAACAAAAAATGTAGAAAGCAAAGAAAGAAATCATCCACAATCATGAGGAGCTTGTTGGACATGTGCTTCTAGGTCTTGTGTGTACTTAGTGTGTACATACAAATCATCGTATTCTGTGTGATTGAGATCATACAGTGCACCTCATGTTTTTCCACACATCCTGCCTTTCTTGGGGACAAATATTTCACTGAAGACAAAAGTGGCAAGAGGCTTCAAGATAAAGTATTGGCAGAGTTACAGTTAAAATATTGCATTCCCTTAATGTTCGATCTTTTTTATTTTCATGTATTTTAACTAAATAACATATGAACATTCAACTAGATGTAATCTTTGCTGTTTCTGATGTATATATATATATTCATAATTCTTTGCTTCCTCATTTTTTGTTAATTTTTATGATGATCTCATATTCCTTGGAATTTTATCTTGGGAATTATTTGATGGCTGGGCTTAAATTATTTTCCTCCAGAGAAGGTTTGCCTTTCTTTGCTAGTTGCCTGAGATCCACTCTAAATTTTTGACTTGTTATATGGTAGCCTAAATTCATGATCAACATGAAAATTCATATTAGTAATTAGGAATCCTCAGGGAAATTTACTTTTTAATTGACCTCCCCCAAGACGAATACCTATCATCACCTCATGCCTTTGGGGGATTTATACATTTATCATGCAAAAAAAGAGAGCACAACTGTAAATAAGGGCAAAATCATAGAATTGATTGTTTTTCTCTCTTGTACTGCAAAGCCAACCTTCTCTGGTACACTTAGTTGCATAAAATGAAGCTCTAGTCTACACCATGAGGGCTCAAAGGATGCTCCCAAGGCAATGCTAACTTGTACTACATTCTGAAAGGTGTGTTCTATATTTTAATCTAACTTAAGATGTACTATTTCAGAAAGAAATTTTTAGGTCATTTTCCTAAAGTTCTAGTTTACCTAATTGTCAATAAGCCAAATTGTATATTTATTTTGTAGATTCTGTAGATTTTATCAGTGTAAGACCTTCCTTATTCCAGCTTCATACTTTTTACTTTATATCCTACTTTGTCTGCATTGAGTATTTTCCTTCCTGCATTATTGTTTTTGCCTCAAAAATTGCTGCCTCATAATATATTTAAACCTTTTATTTGTAACACAGTTTTTGAATCTTTGCCTTCTGCTGGTAAGTTTAACCACTTATATTTATTTTTTTTATATTTATTTTTATAACAATTGTTTTGTCTGGCTTACATCTTCATTTTCCATTTTGTTGATTTTTATTTTTTGCTATATGGTGTTTTTATTTGGCATATTAGTTTGTGGATTTTTATTTTTTCTGTCTTCATGGAATTTTTCATGTTTGGCTTTCATTAAATCACTTCCAAATACTAGTTTTAACAAATCTTTTAACCTATGTTCCCGTAATTATCAAGGTTAAAATGAAGTCATATTGCTTTAGGTACTCTATCTGTAGGATAAGGAACTGAGCATGTTTTTATAAAACCCCAAACTCTCTACTATAGCTTGACCTTTGTTAACATAATCATGAATCTGGGAACAGATCATTGCCATATAACTATTATTTTTACAATTCAAATTTTAATTTTGTAGAATAACTCTGGACAGTTATCGTATTTTATGATCTTTATTTTTCAAAATGATTTAAACAAAACTTCAAATTCATGTTCACTAACTATGCTAGGGAATAGTCAAAACCTAGCCTCAGATCTATAGCTGGAAGACAATGCCTGTTCAGTTTTTAGTAGTTAATAATCACTTGTAGTAATAAAATAAAGTGGAATCACATCTATTTCATAGATGCATTGGACAAGGGAACACAAGGGATTCCAGCCAGGGGTTTTCTCTCTTTGGCTGTATCTCCTATATATCTTCTGGGTTGCATTATATAAAGCTCTCTGTCTTTACTTTTTCCTTGTTACTCCCTACAAGTTGCCATTTTTGACATGTAGGGAAAGTTTTGACAGATGTGAGTATAACAAAATGGTCTTTGGAAACTGTCAGATCTGAATTTAAATTCTGATTCTGCAGTTTCTCTGGAGTTATATAAGCTCTATAAGATCTAATTTATTCAACTTAATATCTATCTCACTGTGAAGTTGTGAGAAATAAATCATGCTGCAAAATATTCAGTAGAGTGACCTATACACAAAACCTACTTAGTAGCAGTAGCTATTGTTAATAATGCATTCAATATTCTGCATATTTTAACTAAATAGCTTTTAGAATTAATATTTATAAAACAGACATTTTAACATAAATTCACATTTCAAATGGTTCTTTCATTAATTTAATTTTAAAATTAGAGAGATTGTTATCTTTTTAACAAATGTCAAGTTCAAAACATTAAGAGAAATATCATTGCTCTCTAGTCTTGTAGCTATTTATTTTTTTCCCAAAACATTTGCAAATGAATTTCTTTATTCAGTTCTCACAACACCACCTACAGGTGGATAGTACCAAGATGCTCGCTCTTTGGTATTGACAAAGCTAAAGCTCAGAGAAACTAAATGACTACTGTAGGATCACACATTTAACTGGAGTCATTACTAGAACATTTGACCTAGAAAAACCTTCTTCCCCTTCCATATCTATTAAATAAATTTGTCAGTTAATATATGGAAAATCATTAAAGAAGAATATAAGTCAATCTGTAACACAATATGCCAAAATTTTAATCTTTCGAGCATACTAAGGATGAAATGGAAAATGAAGTAAAAATGCAGAGAAATATTCCCTATTGTATTTTTAATAAATTCTATTTATTTTACGAAGGGCATAATGAAATTTACTCAGTTAATAGACAACATATGGTGTTGACCCACAGTAAGTTAGAATCTTGAGGTTTTGACCAAATAGTAAATTTAAAGAAATAATTTTAGTTTTCTATTTGTTTGTTTGCTTTTAATCAAGAAAACTGTATCAAATAATTTGATTGTTCTATGGACCATTGTCACTGGCTAAGGAAGAACTCAAATATCAACCCAAGACTGATTCCCGGAATTGACACATTTAACTGGGTATATGAATTCTGTATATCTCAGCTTCTTTTCATCCATCAGAGCTTCATGGACTTTTTTGGATCAAGTGTCTCTTTGTAAATTTGCTGAAATTTTTTACTACATGTATACTACATGTCAATTTTATACTGCATAATACTTATAAAAATGTGTAACCTGGGCCCAATCCACATTTACAGAGTACAAAGTTCTAGGAACATGTCCTAAGAATCTGCTTTTCAAGTACACACCACAACCAAGCAATTATTATAGTACATTTTAAAGAGTCACTGTTATAAATTATCTCCCCAGGAAAATGTAATCACAATCACAAACAATTGCTGATACTTTAAAATAATATATGGATTTTTAATATCCATTCATGGGTACTTTAGATATCTGTGAATGCCAGATTCATAATCCTTGCATTAAATAAAGACTACATTACCTTTCAATGCATTAGGCTCTTTTATACATGAGATAAGATCAAATGCATGTTTGTTTTAATTTTGGAAATTGCTGATAATACTGTACAAATTTACTCCAATATATACCTGTCATACTGTATTATTTTGTAGTACTATATTATAGTAGAATATACAGACAGTATGAAATATTCCATTTAATATACAGTACTCATTATTAATACATAGATAGAAAGTAAAGACAGAAAGAGGCATTCACACTTATAATTCTTCCCATAAAGTTAAAGAAAACAAATCACAAATATTAAACGATAAACAGCAATGCAGTGTCATCTTTGCTAGGTTCATGATGGGACCCAGACATTCAGGACAAACAGGAGTGAGAATTAGTTACCAAGGGGAGGCATTTTAGTGAAGGTAAGTACAACATGAGCTGACCTTGAACAAAGTTGGAATTTTCAATAAGTGAAAAGTGAGAGGGAAAGCTTTGAATATGTTTTAATTTTTATTCTAGTAAAATATGTTTTAATACAGGCCGCTTATGTAGTGGGCAGTGGAAAGTAATACTGAGGGATAAATAAAAGCCAGATTGTGGAGGGCCTTGAATGTCAGGCAGGCCTTTACCAGACCAGTAATTTACTTGGCCTTTGACATTATTTTTGTAGCTGTGCAGACGAAAATATTAATAAATTTGTGAGAAATGACAAACAGCACCACTAAAGAATGTAAAGCCGATTCTTACTAAGGCAGAGAGAAAGCAAACATTACTTGGAATAGCAACACATCCAACCCAATACAAAGCAGGTTTTTGTAATTCACCATAACTTGAGTGTTTAATCATTCACTTTTGACAAGAAGAAGGAAAAAAGGACTAAGCAAGAGCAGAGCCCTTTCTGATGATTTACTGATCAAAGCCAATTAGGATGGTTCTGGTTGAACTCGGTTGAGTTTCTCTGAAATTACTTTTAAAAGCAACGTCAACAAGAGTGAGCATGTGCAATGCTGTGCTTTCTATGTGTTAGTCCATAAACTAACTAAAAATCACTTACCTATACCCACTGAGCTTCAGGATGACTTTTGAAGTTTAAAATCAAGGGAAATGTAGAACTGAATGCAAAGCATTTTGCTATTTTGTCTTTCATATGAGGATGTCAGAATATTTTTCACATAATAGACTGGGTGAAATTTTTCTCTAGTTTCAGTGTTTATTTTATCCGAGCTAGGATTTGCTTATGAACAAATACCAAACCTAGAGAGTGTGTCTCTATCATATTTTCAAAGTAGTATTATAATAGAGTGAAAAAGTGGGCACTGAAGAAACAACCCATTCTTTATTTTATACACAAAACAAAATCTTTTTATACAAAACAAATCACCAGTTTTCATGTTTTCCTGGTATCATTAAGTTTGGGGGTAGTGCATATAAAAGACATTTGACAGAACACATTTTTATAATTTTATGAAAAATTTGTTTTCCCTTAACTATTTCACATTAAACTATTAATATACACACACACATATAGAGTGTGTGTGTGTGTGTATATATATATATATTACATTTCTGGCTAAAAATTATTGATGAGTCATACTTTTGATTATTATTTTATAATGTCTCAATATTGATATTTCTCTCTCTCTCTCTCTTTTTTTTTTTACTTTACTGGTGATTAAACCCTGGGATCTTCTACCACTGCCCTACATCTTCAGTCCCCTGTGTCTGTCTGTCTGTCTCTCTTTTAAGTTTTTATTTTGAGGTAGAGTCTGGCTGTTGCTGACATTGGTCTCCAAGTAGCCCTCCCTCAGCCTCCCAAGTTGCTGCAATTATAGGCAAGCACCTCTTCTCCCAGAAATGACTATATATTTTATATTATTTTAGGCCAGCTCATCATATTATTTTACTTGGAGGCACCACACTGTAGAGAAAAAAAAAAGTCTTATCTTAAGAGTCAGACAGTCTGGGTACCAGCCACAACCTTGCTCAGTTTCATCACCTATGAAATGACACTGGTAGTGCACTCTTCATCATTTATTGAAATTACTCAGTGGTCACATAAATAAAACTCTTATTCCACTGCCTGGTTCAGATTTGGGTCTCAATAAGTGCTAGCATCCTCCACTCATATTCACTGTTTACCTCTCAGCTATCATTTCTTGTAGCTGAAAGATACATGAAAGTTTTCCCTTTTCCTTTGTTTGCTCTTTGCACTGAAAGTTGAAATATTTGATAATCAAGCTTATTTTAGTTGTATCTAGAATACCAATAAATGACAAACAAGAACCAGAGGCAATAGTCAAATTTCCAATCCTTATTTTTCAACATAGGATTTTTTTTTAACACATATCTTGGTTCTTGAGTATGTCCAGATAGATGAGGTCACTTATGGTGAATGACCTCTGGAAAAGTGAAATGTAACTATAATCAACACAGAGTACATTGTGGACACTATGAAACCTAGCTATCTTCATGGAGGTAGGGAATTATGGCAAAGACAAGCAGTGTTTATGAGCACTTGGGATGACCTGGAACCACATGCTTTGAGCAATTGCCTCATTTAAATCCTCATAATAGCCTTCTAAGCAAATTAGCTTTTTATAGATTTTAAAAATTATTATACGATTATTGAGTTGGAGGAACTTTTTATATTCAGTAAGTTCTCCACGTAACAAAGTTTTCTACTGTTATCTATTGATAAATTATGCATTTATGTATAATACTTACTTAAAAATTATGAGAGCATCTCAGGATTGGAAAAATCAGTAGAAGCTATTGAATGCCATAACTTACCCTTTCTTAAATTTCTACTGTAACACCCATGCTAAGGTATTCCTTTCTGAGTTTATTCATTTTCAATGTCAGGAAAAAGGCTATCTCCCAAGACATCTGATTTATTATTTGGTCAGCCCACCATATTTATGGTAGGCATACATATGATATCGTATGGCATCTTACTATTAGTACCAGTTTTTACAGATGGAACAAAACTAACCACAAAATTTGATGGGATGGATGTTCAGCCATATTAAGACTCTTCTGATGTGCAGGAGTATTTGCTTTTCTTCAGGTTCAATATCCCATTTCCTTCAATTTCTCTTTGACATGATTTAAAGTAAACTATTTTTTTAGATTCTTTTTACCAGCATCTGTATTTTTATCTCTTCCTATTAAAATAAAAATATTTGCACGTAAGATATGAAGTGAGAGACTGAAGTTTCCTTTTTCATAGATATTATCATTCTCCATGACAGCCCCATTACCACAAAAAAGTTTTGGAAATCACATTACATTACTATGGCTCTGTATTCCAATGATAGGTTGAGATAATATACACAAAAGTAAGCGAGCCATGTACACCGGTGCATGCCTCTAATCCTGGCTACTCGGGAGGCTGGGGAAGGAGGATCACAAGTTGAAGATCAGCCTGGGTAACTAGTGAGACCATCTAAAAATTAAATTTTAAAAAGGGTTGGGGAGGTAGCTCAGTGGTAGAGCACCTCTGGGTTCAAACCCCAGTACTGAAAAACTAAAAAATAAAGAAGACAATATAAGTAAACCATAAACTACAGAATAATGTTAATAAATATTTCCCTTGGTTGTTATGTTTATTGTCAATTGAAACCCATATGTCTCCATGTGATAAACTATGTCTCCTTTATCCAGTTTCATATTTGCTTAATCTCAGATAGAAAATGATAGCCATTCTCTTCCCCTCTCCACCAAAATGGTATATGCACTTGACTCCATTCCTTATCAGATCTTCTCACAAGACATTCATGATCAAGAAATTCCATTCTAAGAAACAAAAGTGAAATCATCCCATTCCTCAAAAGATTTAGATGAAAACCCATGATAAAATGAGTTACAATAAACCCAGGTAATGCAATCAGGTCCAAGAGGAGAGATTGGAGAACCAAGCTTGATTTATAGGGAATTACATACTATATGGCTCATATTTTTATGCTATGTTAAGGTCACTACCATTTTAATAATTTCTTTGTTTCTAGCTGATTGGTTCAGTAATAAATATGTGAAACCTCTGTTGGAGAAAGAGAGTCAACTTTTCTCCTCAATTCATGAAAAACTGTCTCCTTTAGCCAACACAAGAAACTTGATTTGCCTGCACAATATTTATCCTGTTCTGTTATTCTTTATATGTGGGGTGTGTGTGTGTGTGTGTGTGTGTGTGTGTGTATTTTAGTTGTAGATGAACACAATATCTTTATTTTATTAATTTATTTTTATGTGGTGCTGAGGATTGAACCCAGTGCCTCATGCATGCAAGGAAAGCACTCTACCACTGAGCTGCAGCCCCAGGCCCATATTCTGTTATTCTTATTCTATTCTGTTATTTTGCTTCCATCCCCATTTTTCTCTTCTCCTTTTGTAAATCATTGTAATCAGATATATAGACTAATTTACATATATTCATGTAGTTTATTAAGGTTTGCGTATATGTACATATTGTGCTAACACCCTCAGTTTCTTTCTTTTTCTATTTGTCACCATGCTGTTCAGCTTTCATGCCCTATCACCCGGTTTCCATCACAACTTACCTGACTTCAGTCACAGGGACAATTTTAAACTCAAAAGCTACCTCAGGGTAAATTTAGAAAGGATTATCTTTTAGCATGGATGTTACAGTAGAAATACAACATAAATGACTACCTTCAGGGTAAAATTATTATCCCTCTCAGGTAACATATTTATATTTTCTAAGGATTTCAAGAGACAAAATCTCAACCTAAAGTAATTGCTTTAGTGGTAAGAATTGGAGGCCACTCCATCATTCTGGGTATAACTTCTCACTTGGCACTGACTAAATAAAATTTCCATAAGTCTTCAGGTCTCCCCTCTCAGAAAATGTAAATAAATAAGTAATCAAATAAAAATTCAAGCACCAGTTACTCTAAGTATTTCTCAAACACTGCATATATGCAAATTACTCCATTTTAAAGAATGAAATGGCACCAGATTTCAGAGGAGTATAGTTATTCTTTCATAGAGGGTGAAATTTAACTCAGACACCACATAAGTACAGCCACCCCTTTATATCCATGAGAGCTCAGTTTCAGGACTTCTGGGTATACCACACCCCATGGATGCTCAGGTCATGTAAAATGATGTAGTATTTGCCTATAACCTACATATATCCTCCTGTATACTTTAAGTCATTTCTAGATTACTCATTATACCTAATACCATGGAAATGCTATCTAAATAGTGGTAACCCATATTGCCTTAGGGAATAATGACAAGAATATAGTCTGTACATGTTAAGTACATGCACAATTTGTTAAATGTTTTTGATTAAATATGCAGATGTGAAACTTGCAGAGAACCAACTCTAACTCTTGCCACAGTCTGAGTTGATGAAAGCCCCTGCTCTTTTTCCGTAAGTTTTTCTTCTCTCCATTTCCTGCATAGATCAATAGATTTGAAGTTACCATGAATTTCTTAACCACTAATCAAAAGCAAAACAGCAAAAAAACCCCAGCATTTCTATTGTTGTGAAGAAAAGCAAAATCTAGCCCTAATTTTCCATCATAGAAGTTGCTCAAAATAGCAGTCTGTGTTTAGATTCCTCAAAATCCAGTTTTTTTCATAATAATAGTTTCCTTCAGTGTTGTGATCAGATTAACATTCACTAGTGTGACTCGTAAAGGGGAGGCACCACATATTAAGCACAGATTGGATCTAAAAATAACAAGTGTGTCTGTAATTGGCACAAATGAGTCTTACACTAAGCCCTGCTGATCCTGCTTGGGAGTGATGAGTCAAAACTGAGTCTTCACACTTGCCACCAAAGGGGAAGAGAGAGGCATTGAAGAACAAGAACACTTTTGGAAATGGTACAAAATCATCAGAAACTTGCTCTGTCCACCTTGTAGGTGTGAAGTTGGGTTTTCCTCCTTTTTTTCAGAGACATGTTTGGAGCCAGGACACATGGTTTTCGCATTTTAATGGTGATGCTCATAGGTAATCTGTTCCTTTCTTATTTTTATATATAATTGGTGCCATCATTAAGATGCTTATTTGGCAACTATGGTTTATTATAATGGTACTACTATCATGTGAAAAGTAGAACAGTTGAGTAAGGGAAAGTAGATATTACGGTGCATTGAGCTCTTAGTTTTTATATTTAATTTATTCTTGAATTTATTTATTAAAATGAAGAAAATACTTTGGTCAAATGAAACAGATCAAGAAGAAACTTGTTTATTTTTTATGCCTTGTAGAAATAACTTACCAAATATCATTGATTATAACTTCAAAAGTCATTTTTATAGCCAGTGATGTTTATATTATACATAAAGTCTATGTTTTTATCCATTAATACAATTTATTCTGATTAGTGTATGTGATATACCAGGTAGTAGAGATTTTCTGTATCATTTTTTAAGAAAAGTATTATCAGAATCAGAACTAAAAGAATTTTAGTAAAATAAAATAAAGTGACAGTTTCTAGTTAATTAAATTAACTTCATGTAAACAAAATGATAGTAAGCTCCAAGTAACATGCCTCACACTATAAATACTTGGAAATAAACAACAAATTCATAGTCAACTAAAATATCCAATTAAGAAGACCAAATGGCACCTATAATCCCATAAATAATGCCTAATCCTTTTGTTTTTGTTAACAATAGAGCTTCTCTTTGTTCAGACAGTCAAATAACCAATGAAAGGATTTTCAATCTGTTTTCCTACTTTTAGTTTACTGGGTTCCTTAAATAAATATGTTGAACTTTATTTTACTTTGAAGATGTCAATAGAATTGATTTTTTTAAAGCAAGAACATAAATCACTGTTATCATCACACTTTTCAAATTCTGTTTATTGTTCTTGAGACATTTGACCCTAATATAGGCTTTCTTTCTTCTTTTTTATTGTTTTGCTTGTTTATTTATTTTGAATGATGGCAGAATTTAAAACTAGCTTCTCTCTCTCTCTCTCTCTCTCTCTCTCTCTCTCTCCATATAGATAGATAGATAGATAGATTTGGTAGTTGTTTTATGGAAGATCAAGTGGAAGAATTACAGGAAAAAAAATCTAGTAGTAAACAATAAAGAAAGACCTACCATCATATTTGCTGGTGAAGTATAAATGAAAGAGAGCTGTAAATTGTGAGGAAATAAGCATCCTATTTCAGGCTCTAATAGTCCTCTGTGTAAACAATTTTAATAGCTGCCTGGAGTGTCTTTCTGTCTCTAGTTTTTCTTCATTCATTCTGTTACATATTCCAGTGGGAGTGATCTTTATGAGAAACCACATTGGTCTTCTATCCAACAATTACTTTATTGTTTCCCATGGCCAGAAAATAAATAAATGAGTAAATAAATAAAAATAAAAATAAAAACTTTCTCAGTTCCCAGACTTCCAATCTGGCTGCATTGAATCTTTCCGACTTGATTTTCCTTCATACATCCTTCTTGCCAACCAGATTGCCCAACTCATTGTCAATCTCAAAATGCCTTGAAATTTTCTTCCATTGAAGACTGTTTTGTTTAGTCACTTCTTTGTATATGATGACTCTTTTGTCAATCTGACCCATACTTGAAACTTTGTGAAACCTTCTCTAAGGTTGCCAGAGTTTGATCTTCACATATTATCCACACCAACTGTGAGCATACTGTCTACAAGGTATTTTCATAAATATACATTTTGTCCTTCCATGATGTCATGAGCATATTGAAACATATTGAAGTCGATACTCTTCTATTTTTCTTCTCCCACAATCCTCTGTGAATAGGACACAAACCAGGTATTTTGTAAATTTGAGAGATGGTAAATTGAAGGGTCAACTAAGGGTACTAAAGTGAGTTATAGACATCAAAAAATAGAAAATCACAATAAATGAAGATAATAGATTTCAGGAATTTGAAATGTTTACTCTCATTCAAGAGCATGTAAAGATTATTCAGAGGTAGTTATAAACAGTGGGTCTACAGAGAGATTTCTTTCAAGAGACTATGTTTTGAATTACATAGCACCCCTCAAATTTAGAGTTAGAAGCTACATTCCAACCCCAAGCAAAATAAGTCTGCGTCAAGAACAATTTCAGTATTGCCTAAACATGGGGTGGGGAAAGAAATCATCAGTTTAGACGAGACTCTACCTGGTTAAGGAATCTAAATACTAATGGGGGTGACTGGTAATCTGAGGAGGCAGGAAAGAGAGGGAGAGAGAATTCCTGCTGTGCTGTGCTAGAAATTGAATGTCCATTCCCCTCAACTGCAGGTCAAAGGTACAGGAATCCCGAGGTCCAGATGGGCAACCCATGATAGAAATATCAGTGAATGGACCAGGTAAAAGGGAACCTTCCCAACAGGCCTCTGTCAGAAGGTGAGGGAGCCCACATGGACAGAGAGAGTTGGTGAAAAAGGAGTCAGTGTCTGTAAACCAATACATAGGGGGTGGAGGGAGAAGGGAACTGTGAGAACAGCTAGCCATAGGAAAGGCCAGGCCTCCCTTCCTCACAGGTCCCTACAGGAACAGAGCAAAAGAGGGTCTAAGGAACTCAGAAATGACCCTAGAGCAAATACAAACTTTAAGGACCTTCTAGGCTCAGTGGACATGAATCATGCTACATTAGCTCTTGCCAGGTGAAAACTCCCTGTATCCTCTTCCCCTTCAACAAACTCTAGTCTTCCCCTTCAGCAAACTCTACTCCCTGTATCCTCTTCCCTCCCACAAACTCTAGTCCTCTAAGGGTCAGAACACTTAGAAGTTTGGAGATAGAGACAGTAAAGGAACAGAAACAGAGGGAAGAAATTTTTCAGGTCTTCCTTTAAGACAGCCTAATTTCGGCCTATCAGAAAAAGAGATTTAGGTTATTGTGAATTGCATTGAGACTTTTATAATTATATGTGACTGGCCATCTTAATTGCCATTTGTTTTTGTTTTTTTTTTTTTAAATGATCATGACTCTTTATCTAAGAGTGAGCAGAAAAATCATGCAGTCTCCTGGAGATATTATCCAGAAGCAAGGCACATCTTTCCCCTATTAGTGAGAGAAAAATAATAGTATTTTGCTTGGTTGTACTTCACATCACAAGTTGTCCAATATTCCTCTTAATTAAATATTGGTTGATTAATTATTTTTAAATACTGGGAAAATCAAATTTAAGAAAATATCTTCTAATATAAAAGTTTAACTTATTCATAAAGTCAGTAAAATTTAACTTGCACTAGAACACTCCTTTAGGATTTAGCTTTACCTGTCATACCTTTGTCAGTTCTCTGTATTAAGAATGATTAAGTAAGAGATTGGTTCAGTTCAACTCTGTTATATTCATCAAACATTTTAAATCATGTACCCTTAGCACTGTGAAGGCATTGTCAGAAATTTTAGTTTATAGTGCATTTACTATTTTCACAGAGCTTAATTTTTTTAATTAACAAGCGCTATATAGAAGTAATCCAAGTACAGTAACATATAAGTACAATAGAATCCAATCAAGTTTCTAAATGTAGGGTACATCAATGGTAGCAGATACCCAAGATTAGCACTGTCTACCTATATCCAGAAGTATACACAAGAAGAGCATTTTGGAGTTTGGATCAGATTAAATGTGTTTATTACTTAAGGATGGTCATTATTGATTAATTCATTAAAAAACCTAATCAAACAATGCCAAATACAAGCCAACCACTAAGCTGTGTTTTAGACATACATTGATGAATAAAACAGTCATTTTCCCTTGCATGACGGAACTCACAATCCAGTGAGATTCTACACTAACATGCTATCCATATAAATCTCTCATTATGTAAAATTGTGCAATTGAGGGGTACTACCTAGACCACACATTTTAGATTGTCTCTTTCAATGATCACAGAACTATTCAAATGTTGTCAGTAGAGGGTTAATTCTTTTGTTTATTATTTTTTAGTAATGGCCGACACTCTCTGAGAACTTATATCCAAATGATGATATGAGCATTGTATATGACTTCACTTACTTCATCGGTTAAAAAACCCTACAATACAAAAAAACACTCTTATTCACCCCATTTTGTAGATGAGGAAGTTAAGACACAGAAAGTAAATGTATCTTGTTCAAGATCATATAGCCTAACTGGAATTCATATCTAACACAATATCTAACAGCCTTTTGATTAAATTTTTTAAAACATTTATTCAGACATTAAGTTAATTGGGAACTTTATTGCCAAAGCTCTTTAATCTGGGTGTGATGTTTATTCTTTACATATAAAAACATGATGGCATGACTTAATAAACCCTGCGTGGAGTGGAGGGTATTCATATATGAGAAAAGGCAGAGCTGCTTAATGCATCAGGATCCTTTGGTTAGAAAAGGATTTTTCCATCAAGAAGCCTTGTGCCTATTAAAGACTTCAGTCTTACTCTATTTTGGGTAAAGTAGATTTTCCCCCCTTCAATTGATTTGTATGATTTACACATTGTTTGCAGTATATGTACTGGTGGCAACAGTAAAGAAGAGTGCACTAAGTTGTCCAATAAAAAACAATATCACTTTAGATTTTTTAAAACATAGTTTAGGGTCACATTATAAATTAGCTTTGGTATTTAGACTTTGTTCTTCCTAAACCTCCATTTCTTCTGTGAAAATGAACAAGGAACATCTGCCTTGAACACCTCAGACAATTGTGGGGAGCATAAATACAATAATGTGGAGGAAGGTATTGAAGAAATCATAAAGTGTTCCACGTATATCAAATTTTGTTTCCATTATTTGTTCATTTGAATTTATCATCATTCTTAAATGGTATTATATTTCTTCCTATTACATTGATTAAATAAATTCTAATAATTATTTTACTGGATGTCTTTCTTAGGCTTGGAGTTAGGAAAGAGAGTAAATAACAATGAAGTAAAATTTTTAAGCAGGGGCTTGATATGAGATAGATGCCTTGTTTTATTCTAGAATTGTTGGGAAGGAGGAAATGGGACCTTCCATCCACGTAAGAGCTCCAGAGTGTGAGATGTCCAGGTCTTTGTATCTTGCAAATTTTGGTTTTAGGAGTTATCTGGCACACAAACAAGATAGAAGGAAACATCACTATTTCCAAATAGGATAGAGTGAAATAAATGGATAAACTTGTTATTTAACTACTATAAATTGCAAAAGACATCCACAAATTAATCATTTATATGTAGGATTAGTGCCAAGAGCAATATTTTCCCTTTTTAATTTTTATGGTATTTAGGGCTCAATGTATATCTGACAGTGGTAGTTTGAATCAATCACTGTAATCAATAAATGATCTTTTTCTACAGAAAGAATTCAAAGTCTATCATGAATGCTCTTCTCTTTACAATGTATATGGAATGGTCAAATTGATCTTAGTCTTCCTCAAGAACTATATTTTATTCCTTTACAGTTTTAAATTTGAGATATGTCTAAACTGGGAGATTATACATGAAAGTTATGTGAAATTTCTATTTCTAATCTGAATATATCTATTTTTTAAATTTGCTCTAATTAGTTATACGTGACAGTAGAATGCATTTTGACACAGCAAACATATATGGAGTATAACTTCTCATTCTTGTGACTGTACATGGTGTAGAATCAAAGCAGTCATGTAATCATATTGAATATACCTATTTCTAACCTATTGTTTATTATTTAACAGGAATTCATTGTGAAGAAGACATCGATGAATGTTCATCAAACCCTTGCCAAAATGGTGGTACTTGTGAGAACTTGCCTGGGAATTATACTTGCCATTGCCCATTTGACAACATTTCTGGAACATTTTATAGAGGAGAGAACTGTTCTGACATTCTCCTGGGCTGCACCCATCACCAATGTCTAAACAATGGAGTATGCATACCTCACTTCCAAAATGACCAACATGGATTCAGCTGCCTATGTCCACCTGGATATACTGGATCATTGTGTGAAACTGTCACCACACTTTCATTTGAGGGCAATGGCTTTCTATGGGTCACAAGTAGCCCACATACAACCAAGGACTCAGTTTGTAACATAGCCTTCAGGTTTCAGACTGTTCAGCCAACAGCACTTCTACTTTTCCAAGGGAACAGGGACACATTTGTAAAGATGGAGTTGCTAAGTGGCTACATTCACTTATCAATTCAAGTTCATAATCAGTCAAAAGTGCTTCTGTACATTTCCCACAACACCAGCGATGGAGAGTGGCATTCAGTGGAGGTAATATTTGCAGAGACCGTGACCCTTACCTTAGCCAGCAGCTCTTGTACAGAGAAATGCATCGCTAAAGCTCCTTCTCCATTTGAAAGGACTCAATCAATATGTGCTTTTCAAAACTCTTTTTTGGGTGGTTTACCTGTGGGATCAGCCAGCAATGCAGTCACTCTGCTTAACATCTATAATATCCCATCCACACCTTCGTTTGTAGGCTGTCTCCAAGACATTAAATTTGATTTGAATCCCATTACCTGGGAGAACATTTCATCTGGCTTGTCATTAAATGTCAAGGCAGGCTGCGCGAGGAAGGATTGGTGTGAGAGTCAACCTTGTCAGAATAGAGGACGCTGCATCAACTTGTGGCTCAGCTACCAGTGTGACTGCTACAGGCCCTATGAAGGTCCCAACTGTCTGAGAGGTGAGAGGGGATAGGTGCCTAGGAGTGCTGTGCCTCAGAGCAGAGCAATCACTAGAACAGCCTTGCTATTACTGATATGAAGCATAATGATCCTCAGGACTTACGCTGCTGTTTGCCCACTAATGAGAAAACAGAAGAGTGCAGGGCTGTGTGTTCATTTTGAGTGGATTCATAGGAGACCTGAGTTTCTCTCAGTCAGAAAAATAAAACAATAAGCAAATAGCTCCTATTCAAATGGGTTTTCATCTTGCTGTTTGTACCTGCTCTTAGAATTTTACCATCAGTTTCATATCAGAAATTTGTTGTAAATCTCATTTGTAAAAGGCCTTTATTCACAAAACTAGTCAGTGCCACCTATTAGCATAGTCTCTTGTGCTTAATAGAATCCCAGTAAATATTCACTTCCTCAATCTCCTTTCTATGCAATTCATACTTGCTCCAAAATCATGCTTAAGTTTAGCACTTTAACAGAACACTAATTTCATGCAAAGTGACAAAAACAAGTTTTGCCAGAACTGCATTGGAAAAAACAGATAGAGGTCTTACAGGGGGAAAGAAAGAAAGGAAGGAAGGAAGAGAGAGAGTCGGTGGGGATGGGGGGGAGTGAAAAGTAACAATAGTAAAACTTGGTAGATGCCATAAACAAGTTGATCTGATTTTTCTAGCAAATCATGGTTTGAAATAAATTTCAAAATCCTTTATTTCCAGCATCATGTCAAAAATTGCTGTTGATAGTGATCAATACATACCTGTTTCTTTTTATTATTATTATCATGCACTGAAAAAGTCTGAGAGGTAATTGTAACAGACCACTTTGAAGTTCAGCTGTAATTTACTCCAAGATTTTAGAGTAACTCCAAGTAGGACAACATCTGGTAAATAGTCTTCTCTGCTTTATATGAAATAAAATTAAAACCAGTCTTAGCCCATACCCTACTCCATGTTCAAATGGCTAAGAATTATTAGAAACTATTCACGGGTTTCCCCCTGCCCACAATATTCATTACAAATCATGGACCTGTTTGACAATGAGGAATGGCATCTACTCACTCTATGTAATATTTTAAACAGAATGGCAAGTTGTTTCGTGATGTTTTTTTTTAAAGGAGAAAAGGGGAAATTATGCTGAGGCGATGGTTCACTTTTTGAAGAAAAATTTAATTGACCCAAGGCAATATTTTTAGTACATATACAAAATAACAAACAGATGCTGACTCACTTTGACTGACTTCCAGATGTAGTGACCTTCGAGGTTAATGCTGACCATGGCGATGCTCACTGTCCTAGCAGATAGATTCAAGAGATGCCAATCCAGTGGGCTCTGGTTTTCTTTGGTACATTTTTTTTCCAACTTGGAAAATTATGAACTTTTTAAGCCAAGTTTCTGATTATACTCCCTCTACTTCCCCCATATCCTTATATCCTTACACTATTTAAAACTGTTCAATCCCCGTGAGAATGTTTGGCTTCAAGAGATTATAACAAGTTCTGTAAAATCTTTTCTTTTTTGAATACTTGGGATAAGTTTAAGAAAAAATTATATTTTTCTTATCACCTCTAGTCATAAAACTAAAATATTCTATATTGGCTGTTGTCTATGAGAAATGTTTTGTGTGGAGCATATTCCTTTTACAAAAGATGCTTAAATGCAGTAATTACACGTCTTTTGGCAATTGTATGCTTGTAAATGCTCTTAGAATTTTACCATTAGTTGAATATCAGAAATTTGTTGTAAATCTCATTTGTAAAAGAAATAATTTTTTTGGAAAAAAAAGGACTTTCTTTGGTATGTGTGTATTCAAGAGGGAGGATAGGTACTAACAAGCAGAAAGACACAAACTTCACCCAAATCATGATTTTTGGAAAACATTTCCCAACCTTGTTACACACTGCAAGTATTAAGCAGACCTGATAGAGAATTTCATTGACTGACTAAACATAAAAAGCATAGGGATTTGTAATATCTTAAAGTCAATCTTTTTAAAATTTGCCTGAACTCTGAAGGGTTTCCCTAAGCTTAGACCCAAAACTGTCTGTAAGGTGGTCCCAGCTTACCTTGGGTCGATTGTGTGTAAGAACACAGAGTTTCCAAGATATTCTTCAGAATAAATGCACCACCTGTATCTTTCCTTCGGGAGAATATTTAATTTATAAAAACAATTTATGTTTATCTTCAATTATACACCTATACTTTGAGAATCTTATCCTTCTAGAATTACAAATTCACATCTATAGAAGAAATTTCATGCCATGGTTGGATTTGTTTGTTTGTTTGTTTTACATTATTGTGCTTGCCTAGTGTAGCGACCCAAAACTCTGCTTAAATACCTTCAGAAATGGTGAATTCACTCATTCCATCTTGCCAAAATTTCCCTGAACAGTTCTGTCCTTGTGTTTAAATGAAATGTGATTTCCCCAAAGCTTTCATTTATTGGTCAGGTTATAATTCCTGAAGATATGCTCATATAACTCTTAACACCTCTTCTTCCTAAGGATGCTTAAATACTTGAAGAAGAGCATCTAGAACTATCAAACTTTTCACATCATGCTACACATCCTAGTTTCTTCTAAAGTTTCCATATGGCATGATCTTCAGACATGTCGTCATCTGCTTCTTGGCGGTAAATCTGCTTGTCTCTCTTCTTTCTAAAATGTGGCAGATGCGCTTGATGATACAAGGTGTCACAGGACCTCAACCTCCCTTATTCTGGATAGCATGCTTCTATGTTGCAGCCTAACATTAGACTGATGCTCTGCCACTTTTGTGGCACTTAACATCACATGGGTTTCTCACTTGGAGTCACTGTCATTCACAATGTCATAGAATCCTATTTCTCTCCCAAAAACCTATGAGGCACTTTTTGATCTAAGCGCCTTTTATTTATTCTCATTAAATTTCATCTTGTGTTCCATCAATCATTAAAGCGTGTCAAAATTTATTTTTCATCTGCATATGTTACCACTGATCTTCAGGACATATATCACAAACATGTATGAGAATTATCCCTTCTATTTCCACAGAGAAATCAGATTTGGCTTCAGGTATTTCTAAAATCTTGTAGCACATCATACATGCTGACTAACTGTATATGATTCTGAAGAATAGGATTACTAAAGAGTCAAGCTTCTCAAGGTGTATGCGGGGGAACAACTCTGTATTCTGTCTTTTAGTTGAGGTCTGCAAAATGATACTGCAGGGATCCTAGATTGATCAGCAGGGACCTCTGAGGTTGAATAATTTTGAATGTATCCTCAATCCTTAAGCTTCAAGAGCCAAATCTTCTTATTAAGCATTTTTATCGTATATGAAAGTGCTGCAGTGTATTCAGAGATGTTAACCTCTTCAAAGAGGTTATTTTATCTAACAGTACACTTTGAAAGCTATCTGTAGTTGCCTGGAGCAGGTAGTCTCCAAATGAAGATTCAAACTGCAATGTTCCATAGGAAATCAAGTCAGAGTTCTGAAAATATAGCCTGTTATGCAGGAGGTCTTCAAACAGATGGCTGCCTAAGCAAGTTTCACTAAAGCTCAGCTGAACTAAAATACATCTAACTTTTGGCCAAACTTAGTTGAACCTTATGATGACATTTAAACACTTCAGATGTGCTTTTCTTCTAGGACAGGGATGCAAAAACCCAAAGACAGCAATATTTTTAAGACAGTGCTCTTATTCAAGTTCAGCATTGATTTCTAGGTTGCAAGACGTAATGGGCATTTCTTAGTCTTCCTCTCACTTGACCTTTTAACAACAGCAAACACAGTTGAGTAACACATACTCCTTAGCAGGCTTACAGGGTATCATTCTAACTGGATTCTCTTATCTTACTGATTCCTCTTCTGTCATCTCCTTTGCCTCCAAATGTCTGGAACCGACAGGCTCAGTTCCTGTACCACTTCTTTTACTCTCTATATATTTACTTTTGTGATGGTACCATTCAGTCTTCTGTCTTTAAATCTTTCATATGCGCTGAAAAATACCAAATTATTATGGTTATCCCAGAACATCTCCTCTGAATCTCTGTGGCAACTACCTAATGGTCATTTCCATGTAGATATCTAATAAGGCATCTTTAATTTTATGTGGACTCCCATTTTCCTCCCAAATCAATTCCTCCAGTTTTCTTCCCCATCATTACAAATGGAAATTCCAGGCTTCTAGTTGCTGGTCCAAAATCTTAAAAGATGTACTTGATTTAGAAAATTCTATTTGTTCTACTTTTAAAGTATTTTAAAACTCCTACGACTTCTCACCACCTCCTGATTAAAGGTATCATTATTCCTCTCTTGAATTACTGCAGTAATGTCCCTCTCTTTGGGTTTTTGCTCAAATATTACTTCTTAGAGAGTTCTTTCCTGATTATTCCATTTAAAATTACAATCCCATCCCTATTCTCAAATCTTCCCATTCTATTTCTCTATGACTTTTTTTATACCAAATGATCTCTAGTGTGCTGACATACTACACAGCCAACTTTCTTATCTATGCCATGTATGTTTCTCCCTACTAGTGTATAAATTTGATAAGGATAGGAATATTTGCTCCTACTACCTCACCGATGTTTTTAAATGTAGGTTTCATTTTTACACGTCTTGAGTTTTCTTGAGGTGGTGTGCATCACTGATATTGCCTCTTTTGCGCATTTCTAACTCCTTCAACCATAAGAAAGGCCTAAAGGAGTCAATATTCCTCTTTGCTCCCTTTTCTCTCTCCTTTTCTCCTCCCAAGCAGGACCACAGAAGGAAGAGTCTTCCTCTTCCTTTGATCCTCTGTCCTGCCTCATTATGTGGGGTATCATCCCAAAGAGTATTTACTAATCAAATTCTTGATTTTTGTCCTTTACAAAAAATAATTAGGTTTAATAATCCATTGGCTCCAGCATGCCTACAAATAGCAAAGATGAAGCCTGCCTGAACAATATGCTTACAAAACTCAAAATTCTTCCAAGATGGAATGCAATATAGTGTCTGACATTTCACCACTAAGCCCCAGCATTTTAGGGCAGTGAAGGGGAGATTCTTTAGCTTTTTCTCTTTTGTGATCGATGGCCTCAATTATGAACTACAGACCCAAATGCAGTTGTTTTCAGGATAAAGTAAACTCAGAATTACAGAAAATGAGGCCAAATTGTTAGTCTATTCAGTAAGTCTGTCCTGAACATAAAAAAATGTGTGTGTGTATGGGATATAAAATTTTTCCCTTCTATGCCTTCTTCCTTTTGAGTCTCAAGATGTTTCCTCTTTGTTTCTCCTCTTCTATTTTGACATCAAAGAGTATGTGGCAGGCAGATTTGGCCAGGATGACTCCACTGGATATGCTGTCTTTAATCTTGACAGGAGTTATGGACAGAACTTCAGCCTCTCCATGTTTGTCCGAACAAATCGACCGTCAGGCTTACTTCTAACTTTGAAAAACAGCACTTACCAGTATATTCGTGTCTGGCTAGAGCATGGAAGATTAGCACTGCTGACTCCAAGCTCTCCTAAATTCACAGTAGAATTTGTTCTTAGTGATGGAAATGTCCACTTAGTGACTTTGAAAATCAAGCCAAATAAAATTGAATTGTATCAATCTTCACAAAACCTTGGATTTATTTCTGCTCCCACATGGAAAATCCAGAGAGGAGATGTCATCTACATTGGTGGCCTGCCTGACAAGAAAGAGACTGAAATTTATGGTGGCTTCTTCAAAGGCTGTATCCAAGATGTAAGATTAAATAACCAAAATCTGGAATTCTTTCCAAATTCCACAAACAGTCCATCCCACAGTCCAATTCTTGTCAATGTGACTCAAGGCTGTCTGGGAGACAACATCTGCAAGGTAGGGTTATTTGTACCAACTATGCACATATTGTATGCTAAATTTTTATTTTATTAACATGCAATTTAATAAAACCATCCTTTGTACCTGACGACAATGTTACTGGCCCATCAGAGATAGACCTGTTAAATCTTTGTGTTCCCAGCAGACTGGGTGATTTCTGATAAATTTTAGTGGACTTATTTGGCATCATGATATATTTAACAAAGATAATAACTTCAGTTACATGCTTCTCCTACCCCACATCAATCAAATTTCTTAAGAATACTAGTATTTTATTTCTTAAACTCTTAATAGTACTCCATTGGCTTAACTGAACTAACTCTTTTTGAAAGACCCAATTAACTTTATCTTAAATACCAAGCGATTGTTGTTTTGAACTTTTATTACATCAACAAGAAAAAAAAAATCTGAGAGGTTTTTGCTTGAATTTGAATTCCTCTGAAATACAATTTCTCAGAACCCATGCTTTATATTATGTACTTTATATACTCTTCTAAGGGCTACATTAACTATATGAAATTGTCAGCTCTGCATGAGCTTTCAAGAGGAAAAGAAGGAAGCATATTGATGTGTGTTAACATGTTTACTGAGCTCCAACTATGGTCACAGACTAGCCTTAGTCCTAAATATACACAGAGGAATCATTATGAGTTTACTATAGGAGCACTTCTAATGGGCCAGGCACTATTTTACATAGATTAATCCATTAATTCTGTTGAAGGATTACTGTATAAAACAGACATTGTTATCCTCTTTTATACTACTTAAAAAGAAACTAAATTTTAGGTAACAAACTGAGGGTGTGGTTCAGTGGTAGAATATGTGCTTTGCATGGGTGAGGGCCTGGGTTCAACCCTCGGCCCTAAAAAAAATAAAAAATAAAAATAAAATTAAAGTTATGTAATTATCCTGAATGGTTTGCTAATAGTTGACCTGGGATACACACAAAGTTTAAAAGTTTTCTTTTAAAATATTTTTATTTTGAATACTCTGTGAGTGGACTTGTAAGACCTGAATTAAGAACAATGAGTTTCTGATTCAGAGGCAGAGAAAATGGTGAGGGAGGACATTGAATTGGGACCCAGAGGATCTAGATATCAAGCTTCATTTTCATTTCCACAACAGAAAGGCCCTCATCTGTAAAAACAAAAGTAATAATCCGTATTGCAAATAATTACTGCATGTGAAAATATCAGGTAATTTGTAAATTACAGAAAGCATTGTTACATTTCAACAAGCATCCTAGTATTATACATTGATTTTATATTTCCTCTTTTTTTCCCATTCTCTCTTTCCCCCTTTTTCTTTCCCCATCCCCTCTCTCTACTGCTGTCTTTCCTTGCTGCTCTTTTAGAAAGCAGTGGGCAATGGTAACATTCAGTTTTATTCCATATACTTAAAATCCATATTAAATGTTTAAAATCTGAAGATATAGGGAAATTGGCATTTTAAAATAACAGATATATGTTGTCACCTTTAACATTTCCACATCTAGTTGCCAATGCTTTTGATGCTTTTTTTTCCCCCTGCTCAGACCAATCCCTGTCACAACGGAGGCATTTGTTATTCCCTGTGGGACGACTTCTCCTGCTCCTGCCCTGCAAATACAGCTGGGAAAGCCTGTGAAGAAGTTCGGTGGTGTGAACTCAGCCCCTGCCCTCCCAGTGCCCAGTGCCGGTTGGTGCCCAAAGGATTCGAATGTACGTAGAGCTCAGGACTGTTATCCTTCCAATTAATTTGGCACGTTTAAGTTGTTCCGTTAGGAAACAAAAAAAATAAATGAACAGACATGGTCAACTTATTAAATAAGTGGATGGTTGTTTACCCCTCTGTGAGTAGTATAATTACCTGATATGAGTAGTATAAAAATCCAGATTAGTCTCTTGTTTTATCCTGCACTGTGTGTCTGGATGGGAAATGGAGAATGTAGCAATACCAAATCTGATCCTTGGTCATTTAAAGCTGATGTCTGAAGAGTTAACCAGGTGATACTGTCCTTCCTCATTACTAGAAATACAGAGTAAAAGCGCTGGGTTAGCTCACTGCCGTTTATTAACTTTAAACTTCAGGTAATCCACATGATCTCCATGATCTAAAGCCTCCTTGCCTGTAAAATAGGGGTACCGAAATCTATAGGTTTCTTTGTGATGATTGCATATTCCTATGTATATAATCAAACACATTAGGTACCCGGTGATGCTGGCCAGGACTGCATCCCTTTATGTGAAAGGTTCCCCTGCCCCTTTCAGTGCTACAGAGCACAATTTCTCAAATGCTAATGATTTGAACACCACACTTAGGATTTTTTGACGTATTCACAAAGTAACCACACTGTCATTCCTGTGCTGTCTCCTCTCTTACTTCAAATAACGCACAGCCCAAGTTATAGCCCATCCTCTGTTTAAATTGAATTTGAATCCCTTCCCCTTATTCGAAGATTCTGCTGCTAAAGATTTTGCTCCTAGAATTTCTCTCTTACTCTTCAACATCAACAGTTTTTCCATTAGCAGATAAATATTCCATCAAATTTCCTCATTACAAATATATCCCATGACCTCCCTTCCCCAAATTCCCACCTGCGACTTTCCGTTTCTCTGCTTCCTTTTCCAGTGAGAAAAACAGAACAAACCTCTGAAGATTTGTGCTCAAGATACTTCTGCTGTCTCACTCCAATCTTTTACCTCATCACTCAGGCCCCATAAACCACCTTTTTCTCTTCCACTGTCTCAGCCCAGAGCTTCACAGTTTCTCTCCACCATTTCATTCAAATTTGGACACCAGGGTCTTCCTACCTGGTTTTTTTCTTTATATCTCTTACTATTCCTTGATATTTTTGTGGGGCGTGGTACTGAACCCAGGGGCACTTTGTGACTGAGCAACAGCCCTTTTTATATTTTATTTTGAAAGAAGTTCTCACTAAATTGTTTAGGGCCTCCATAAGTTGCTAAGGCTGACCTCAAACTTGCAATCCCCCTGCCTCAGCATTCAGAGCCACTGGGATCACAGGTGTGCATCACTGCACCTGACCTGTTCTTTACTATTTTGACATACATGTATGTGTTTATTTGTTTATCACCTCTTTACTCAGTAGAAAATAAGTTTCACAGTGCAAGAAATTTTTCTATGTAGTTATTTAAGTCACTGTTGGCCCTTAGAATAGTGCCAAGCATCATAGTAGGTTGTCAATAAATATTTGTTAAATGAGTAAATTTACTTATTTTTCTGCAAATCAGTTATTCACTTAACTGCTCTACATATTAAGTATATTATCTTCTTACAATAAAAATATACATAAAATATATTTTAAAACACTGCACTAAAATAATGGAATGGAACTAGATGTAAGAGTGGCTGAAGGTCAGTTCCGACATCCTATTTAGACTGTGCCTGAAATAACTGAAGACAAGAGAATACATTAATTTTTATGTTTCTATATTTTAAAAGATCTATATGATACATGGTAAACTGTAGATATACTTGAGGAAATTTTCTAGAGGAATGTGTATATTTATAACTCATTTTTAGGAAATACCTACTACATATAAATAGAAGCATGATGAGTTGATAGAAAGTAAAATGGTTTCTAACCAACACAGAACTTTATGGATTTATTTATTTATTTATTTACGCAGAGTTGGTGATTAGATCCAGCAGGGCCTTGTGCATACTAGTCAAGTCTGTACTACTGAATGACACCCTAGCTCAGCACAGATTTTAAGTGCAATATTTTCCATTCTTCTATCTCTGACATGCTTGTTGAAAATGAACTATTAATTGTATTGTTACTCTTTTGATAGAAATATTAATATTGTTAGTCCCAGCTGTGTTCTACAACAGCATTCAAGTCACTTGGAACATTTCCACAGGGGGGAATAAAAAGAGTAGGATTTCAAAAATCAGTGGCAGCCCAAGAACAGTGTACACTCAAAGCAGTTTGGACTGGCCCACATGTGTATCAGAAACAAGTAAATCTTTACTGCTGTACCATGACTGCTACAAAAGGAAAAGAAGCTGGCTCCAACATCCCCCCCAAATCCCAACAGCCTTCTTTTTGAAGTATGACTTAGTGCAGACAGAAATGGAAATCAATAGTAGGTTTACAATAGAAATTGCATATCAGTTTCATAATTGACAGATATGAACCATGGATTCATTTTTGCTTCTTTGTATACTTTTAATTTTGTGTGATCTTACGACCCTATTGTATTTTCTTTTTTTTTTATTGGTTGTTCAAAACATTACAAAGCTCTTGACATATCATATTTCATACATTAGATTCAAGTGGGTTATGAACTCCCATTTTTACCCCAAATACAGATTGCAGAATCACATCGGTTACACATCCACATTTTTACATAATGCCCTATTAGTAACTGTTGTATTCTGCTACCTTTCTTTTCAAATAAAATATATTGAGAAGATTAAGTCTAACAGAACAACATACTCTTGAGAGCACAACTCATACATTACTTTGAGTTTGCCTTTAGATCTTTAATCATCTGTATCTCTGCATCCCTCTGGGATTAAACCAAGATTTAAAAATTTACAACTCACCTTAGATACAGGTGTGTTTATTATGGCAAAGTACCCCAAAGAAAAGTCAAAGGAAAAATGTTATGTGCATTGTGGTTTTTACCTATATCTCAAGAAGTGATTTCAGAGATTTGTTATTTTAGCATTTACTTTAAAATATATGAGTCACTCATTGCTCTTTTCCTCCTTAATTCTTACCCAAAAACCTGGTTGGGGAAAAAACAAAACAAAACAAAACAAAAACCTCAACAATCAAAAACAATGAGATTTTAATTTAGTCAAATAATAAAACTTGAATGATACACTTTAATTTTCTCTTGCTGTGATTTCTAATCATGTCATTTCCAAAATAAAGGAGAAAGTTATTTTCATCGATTACTCATTTACTGAAGTTTCCTGAGCACCTATTGTGTGTTAGGCAAAGTTCCAGACAGAGATCTCTGATCTCAAAAAGCCCGTGCTCTAGGACAGAAAGACAGTCAAGGAACAAGTATACAAATTTAAACTTCAAATGTGATAGGAGTTATGAAGAAAATAAAACCCAGAGTGAAACGGAGAATGGACACAGGGTAGAAGTTGTTTTAAATTGGATAGTCAGGGAAGGCTCCCCAGAGGAGGTAACATTTGAGCAGCTATCAACGCTGAGGAGGAGCCACGTACAGGAAGGCCTAGGAGAGAATATTCCAGGTTTAAGTAGTAGCAAGTATAAAAGATCTGAGTTGGGGAGAAGCTTGCTGTCTTCAGTGAGTGGCAGGATATGTGAATAAGGAAGAGAGTGGAAGGAATTGGAATTGGAACGTTAAGCAGGGGTCATCTCACATAAACTCCTGCGAGGGGCTGGGGTTGTGGCTCAGCGGTAGAGCACTCACCAAGCATGTGCGAGGTGCTGGGTTCAATCCTCAGCACCATATTAAAAAAAACTCCTGTGAGTATTGTTTAAGACTTTGGCTTTCTAGATATGATGGCAACTAATAGAGGTCTTGGGCTAAGGAGTAGTGGTTAGATTCACCCTCAGCATCACAGAAATAGGGACCCTAATAAGTAATTAGTCTATATGAAAGATGACAGTAGTTGGGTATATTTCCTCACACATTGGGTAATGACAGTGTTTTAAGGTCAATTGCTACTGAAAAGTGGGAAAAAAATGAGAATGGCAAATTGACTACTGGATTGGATAACGTGGAGGTCACTGTGACCTTAACAAGAGTGGTTTAAGTGAGGTGATTGGAACAGAACCTGAGTAGCATGTACTAAAGAGAAAATGGTAGATAAGAAAGCGGAGACCTTGAGAATAGGAAAGTGTTAGAAGAGTATTGATGGGGAGAGGAACAGCAAAGGAAACAGCAGGGTGGGGGAGTCGGGACAATGCTTCGGGGCCTCATGCTTGTGTCTATTTTTTAATATTGAAACAACTGCCGCATATTTGTAAAGACAGGAAACGAAAAGGGAAGGAAAATAATGAGCATGATAGAAAAGAGGGTGCATGTCTGAACAGTACCTAAAAGGGATGAAAATAAACGGGACCCAACACATTGCTGACCAGGTTGGCCTTGCACAGGGACATGGAAGATGCATCCATTTTAACAGGATGAGAAGCAGAGTGCATCTTGGGACTGTGAAGTTTCAGACTTGGTGGAAAGCTGGGGCACTTTTTCTCCTATTTGCTCAAGAATGCAAACAGGAGACTGAGATAAGTTCAAACATTTCCAGAGAACAAGTTGTGATTTAGTAATCTTATAGATTTAACAATTTTTTAATAGAAAAATGCAATGATTACCCCAAACTGCTCTGCTTCCAGATAGTACTTGGACATGATGAGGTAAAGGTGGTTGATTTGGCTGTATGTTTTTTTTTTTTCCCAGTCACACAAAAATATTTGGTGATAGGTAGAGAGTGGGTAGCTTGGCACGTAATTGGATTTTTGCCAGGTTAGGTAACCCAGTCATTGGGAATGCCCATTTCTGTGTGTTGTGGATGGGGGTCCTAGGGACTGAACCCAGGGGTGCTCTAACACTAAGCTATATTCCTAGTTTTTTAAAATTTTACTTTGAGACAGGGTCTTGCTAAATTGCCTGAGCTGGCCTTGAATTTGTGATCCTCCTTCCTCAACCTCCTGAGTAGCTGGGATTATAGGCGTGTACCTTTGCACCCAGCAAGAATATACCTTTTCCTCCCTGTTGGTCAGCTTCATCAGAAACCAGTCTCTACTGTTGGACTTCTGTGTTGCTATAGCTGGATTTGTAATTTTTTGGTGCTCAATTTTTTTTGCGTATGAAATGGATCATCAGTGCCTTATTTTGGGGATCTAGCAGAAAATAAAAATTGGCATGCATTAGAATATCAATGAAAAAGAAAAGACTGGTTTGTGTTTTGGTATTAGACCATCCATGTTTTATGTTGTGGCTTTATTATCTATTAATTAATAAACATAAGCAGACTGCTTAGCTTCTGTTAGTCTCTATTCCTTCTTTTGTAAAATGAAGATAATAACCACACTTGTAGTCAAGAGTTTTGTATTAGAAATAATTTTAAAAAACAACTAGCACAGTACCCACCATGTCAAACAATCAACACATGGTATCATTAACGTGATGATCACTACTATTAATGCAGGTAATTAAGCACATATAATAGACTTAATAAAGTTGCTAATTAGTGTTGCCTTCTCTCTTTAGGTATTGCAAATGCTGTTTTTAACGGACAAAGCAGTGAAATATTGTTCAGAAGTAATGGGAACATTACCAGAGAACTCACCAATATCACATTTGGATTCAGAACAAAAGATGCAAATGTGATAATATTGCACGCAGAAAAAGAGCCTGAGTTTCTTAATATTAGCATTCAAGAGTCCAGATTATTCTTTCAATTGCGAAGTGGCAACAGCTTTTATGTGCTGCATCTTACAAGTCTGCAGTCAGTGAATGATGGCACGTGGCACCAAGTGGCTCTTTCCATGATAGACCCACTGGCCCAGGCCTCCAGGTGGCAAATGGAAGTGGACCATCAAACACCTTTCGTGACCAGTGCAATCGCTACTGGAAACCTCAACTTTTTGAAGGACAATACAGACATTTATGTGGGTGACAGAGCTCTTAACAATAGGAAGGGCCTGCAAGGGTGTCTAAGTACAATAGAAATAGGAGGCATTTATCTCTCTTACTTTGAAAATACTCATGGTTTCACTAATAAACCTCAGGAAGAGCAGTTTCTTAAAATCTCTACAAATTCAGTGGCTACTGGCTGTTTACAATTAAATGTCTGCAACTCCAACCCCTGTTTGCATGGAGGAAATTGTGAAGACATCTATAGCTCGTATCACTGTTCCTGTCCCTTGGGATGGTCAGGGACACACTGTGAACTCAACATTGATGAATGCTTTTCAGACCCCTGTATCCATGGCAACTGCTCTGACAGAGTCGCAGCCTACCACTGCAGGTGTGAGCCTGGATACACTGGTGTGAACTGTGAAATGGAGATAGACAATTGCCAGAATCACCAATGTGCAAATGGGGCCACCTGCATTAGTGAGACTAATGGCTATTCTTGCCTCTGTTTTGGAAATTTTACGGGAAAATTTTGCAGGTGAGCATAATATCCATGAAGCTTGGTTCTTATCAAACTGGAAGCTCTCTTCTCAAGGCCTATGTATACACTATGCTGAATGGGAAAGGTTTTGGTCATTTCAACACAATTTGATCATCTAAAGATGGGATTTATCTTGATGGGATGACGTACAAGTATTAATGGTAGTGTTTCAACCAGACAGTGTTTCCTCAGCCACCTTTGTTAGAATATATCTCATGAACTATAACTCCAGGATCTGGCAGCCCAAGGTCATAAGAAACAAATATATTTACAATAAATACAAAAACTGAGTTTCAGTGTTGTAAAGGAAGACAGGATGTCTAATAACAAAATAATGCCCTGGTTTATTTCAGCCAGATAAATCTCATGAAATCCTGAAAAGGCTACATTATAATTTCAAAAAAGTGAATTTATGATTTTCAAACGTAAAATGAACATGTTTTGATGATTTTATTAGTTATTAATTAATGCATAAACTAGGGAGATATTAAAAGCAGTCCAAAGGACAATCTACAGAATATAGATGTATACAAAAAATAGAAAGGATGAAGTGGATCTACTAATAAATGAAAAACTGTTTACTATTCCACAGGAGAACAAAATTAGGATTTGAGATAATCTTTTCTGCAGTATGACAATCAATTGTATCACTACAAATTCACTTGCATGTCAATAGCAAGATTCTTTTGTATTTATATAATTTTCTACAATTTACAGAATTGTAATATTGCTTAGAAAGAAGATCTTAAGACATCTACTACTATAGAATCAGATTGTTCTAGAGATCCTTTATATAACATCCAGTATTCCACTGAAGATAATCCACTGATCTCTTGCCCATTTCAAAGTATTTCTCAATTTTTTTTTCTGAAACTACAAAAGCAGTATTTTAGTTCTACCAACCACTTCTATTTCATGCTGTGTAAACAAAGATAAGAAAGAATATTTTCCTACTAAGTCGCGTTGCTTCAATGTTTCCATGTAAGTAGAAGCCATTATTGTTTTTACAACTTACACTGCTTTAAATTTACTAAATAATTGAGTCATTATGGGTAGGTGAGAGGGTTATTATTAACAAGTAATACATTCCAGGACTTTGGCAAGAACACCTGGAGTGGGTTGGCAGCCTGTAGACATTGGAGACATTACACTAATTCAGAGCTGGTACCTTAATTACATGAATCTTATAGCAGACATAACATGTATCCATCTCCATAAAATGTGGATGTATCTTCATAACATTTATTGTTGTTCAGAGCATATGATAGCAAAGTGATAGTTGCTAAGTGTTAACATGCCAGTTAGATGTTACTTCCGTGAGCTCATCCACTTATTTGCCATTATTCAGGATCAAAATCAGTAGCATTCCACAGTGAATTTGGGTAAGTAAAGTACATTTGCCCTAGTAACTATTCTCTAGAACTTTTTTTTTGCCTAATTCATCAAAGTCAAGTTCTTAATGTATAAACTTTTCAAAAGTACCTTCTAATGAGATTCAGAAATTGTTTATTAAACCTAAGATGTATACAGAGCTTCATATTTGCATTGCTAATTGACTTCTTTCAAAGCTGGTTGACATCTTTGACTCTTTTGAAATGTTCTTATATCTTCTTTTAAAAGTAGAAGTGATTAGCTCTTGTGATAAGAGACATTCTTACTATCATCTAGTCTAGTTTCTCCACATTAGCTACAACAAACATGACAGGACAAAAAGGAATTCATTTTACAGTTCCTGAATATTTATTCTGTATCCGATACCAAGCACATACACAGTGGGCCAAAGGACCTAAGCAACATTCTTAAAATCTTTTTGAACATCAGTCCTTTGAAACTAGGGTTTTGTCTAGCCATGATGTTCAGCTCAGCTTTTAACAATTTGCTCTGCCTTTTATAAGAATTCTTTAGCATGTGCAGTTTTGTTGTTGCAGAAGAGAGTTGCAGGCTGAATTCACATGCAGTTGCCATGAGTGCTATATACAAACCTCCTGGACAGCACTTGGCTTGCATTCTGCAAAGCTATGAATTATTGGAGAGAGAGCAGCAAGTCTTGGCAGGGCAACTGGAGTTCAGCTCTGAAAGCCAACAGAGAAATCGCATGAGTGTTTGGGTACCACAGTGCTGTCCTTGCTTTCCTGGCCTTTATAGAGATGCAATTTTCCTATGGCCTTTGTTGATTTATTAGCAGAGCGGCGGCAAATCTAACTGTAGCAAGTTCCTTTCCAACTCTGAATTTATTGCCACCCCATGGCATAGATCTTATCTCCCAAATAAAAACTGTGTAGAATAGAAGATGGATAGCCAGGCTTGCTACAGTACCCTCCAGCAGGAATTTTTTACTGGAGAAAGTGGTGCTGGTATAATGCAGCACAATTCAGCACTTAGAAAGCCTCCAGACTGAGTACCTAATTAGCTTGACATTGACTGCATATGTGAACTTTTCAAAAAAGTTTTCTTGAATGAACAAGATGAACAGCTGTGGCTGTTACTTTTCTCTTTCTAGATACAGAAGATTACCCTCAACAGTCTGTGGGAATGAACAGACAAATCTCACTTGCTACAATGGAGGCAACTGCACAGAGTTTCAGACTGAATTAAAATGTATGTGCCGGCCAGGTTTTACCGGAGAACGGTAAGTCACCTTAGAACATTCTGGAAGAGAAATCTGGGCTAAAGAACAGTGGGATTACTTGGAGTTCATTTTCTCCTCTAATTTTTCATCTTAGTTCCCATAGGAATATCTATGCTGAAATATAGGTCTAAGGCAGAGTTGAGCAATAAAAAAGAAGTAAATTTACAGTGTAGGTCAAAGTAGAGAACATTTTATTAGCCAGGACTTCGAATATGGAAATATGTTTTATTAAAAATGTATAATGTGCTATTTTTCTTTCTTATAAGTACTTCTGGATTCATATTTTTCCCACTAACTCTAATACACAATGCAAATATGGTTGCTATTGAAGTAAAATGACATGCACCTGAAAGATTGCCTCTTAGAATTACCTACAATCCAAAAAGTATGTACACCTTACCCATCTGATTTGGTCTTTCCCAGAGCAATGCCTTCAGTTCTTCCTCACTTTCTACAGGGACAGTCACTGACTTTAGACAATCTGTGACCTGCTGAAAATGCAGGGAAATTTGCATATGTGTATGATTGGCTGAGGGTGAGATCAAGGGAGAAAGCAAGTTCTTCATAACATGTATCAGATTCCCAAAGGAACCTGTGTCCCCCAAGCAGTTGCAAACCAGAACTCTATAGGTTATCAACATTATAGAGACCTAATAGTCAAGCATTTGTTTATCATTGTGTCATGCACCTTATGATATCATCCCTCATTCTTAGAGCTCTCCAAGGTAGGTTTTACTGTTCTTATTTTGCATATGCGCAAGGTAAGACTGACAGGTTAAGTGACAGATCAGGTGTCCATTCAAATGTATGTAGCAGTAAGGTTGAGCTGCCTTGGAAGCCTCTATTCATTTATTGGATATGTTGGCATAATTGTATGAATAAATTTTTGCTCACCACAATTAAAAGAAAATGGAAAAATTACTCCTCCATCTCATGTTCCATCCAGGATAAGCTCTTTCTGGTCAAACTTTCTACACAGAGCAACATAACTAACAAAGATTGTAACTGAAATTTCCCAGAAGAACAGATAGTAAAATAATAGGAATGTCCCTGCTCCAATTACACTTTGGATTAATTTGAATTTTCAGTTTCTCAGCTGACTCTTTTGGCATCACACAGATGCAGCTCTTTTGCCATTTTTACAAAACAAACAGGGAGCATATTACCCTTCAGAATGTTCTAGGTGGCATAGGCAGTCCAAGTGTATAGGTGTGGAAAGAGATAGACTAAAGTCACACTTTCCATTTCACAAATCTATTTCATGCAATTATTAATTCAGAAATGGTCCAGACGATTTCCAATTCCATATGTCTTCTAAAAGGTTTATTTATTTATTTTTTCAAAATTATTTCCTTGTCCTAAATTTTGAAAAACTGCCTTAAGTGCTGATCACTTCCTGGCCTAATTCCACCACTTCTGTTGATGTCACAATGCACAGAGCTCACCTGAAATCTTGGATTATTTTTCTGTTATACCTTGCCCCTATGTACAACAAATATTGACCTCTCCTCTTAAATGTATTTATTTATTTTTAAATTATATTTTGCATTGAAATTTAAGTTGTTGATTTGAAATATGAAAAAGAAAGCTCATAATTTTCCTTTCTCTCTGAATAAACTTCTCATCTGGATAAAGTTGTCTGGCACAACATGATTTCTAAAATAGCAAATCTCAGGTAGATTCAGTACTTTCAAAGACTTAATTCATCATTAGTTAATTCTTTGGATACCAGTGGATTTATTTAGACTTTCCATCTATAAATTCTTTGAATGAAAGCTTCAGTGTTGCTTGTTATACATGTGTATGTGTTATTCACTGTTTAGCTCAAAATATAAATAGGTGAGAAAGAGTAGCTAGAGGAAGTCTAGAAAACTTGGGACAATCTCCCAAGGACTAGGGAAATGAGACTTTTGGGACATCCAAGGATATTGAAGAGCTGCCCTCTAATACACTGACTTCTCTCTTGCCTGGAGACACCTCCAACTTTATAGTGTCATTCTGGTAGGTTGGATGATGGATGATGTGAACACGTTGGCCCACCCAGGACAGAGAGTGCTTGGCAAGCTTCTGTGAATTGTCAAGTTTTACTCAGATCTAATCAGAAAAGACTCCTTCCAGCCCAGTAGGTTAAGCCAAAAGAGGAAAACAAAATGTCTCAGCTATGCTTGGTATTCAATGGGATAAAGAACTGTTTTTCTTGGAAGAAATCTTCATTTTTCTATACCGTGGGTTGATTACATGGAAGTTCTATGTTTTGGAAGGTAGAGGACATTAAAAATTGTTTACATCAAACTTCAACATTATAAGCTGCTCTGCTGTAATTCTTGAATCTGAGATTTTATATGAATTTCCTACAATAATTCAGATGTTTCAGTCATTGCTTTATTTGAAGGCCTGAGCAGTGTTTGGCACATGATAAAATCTACTGAATGACTGAATGAGTAGTTGGTGAATTAATCAATGAGTATAAATAAGAACAAGTTGCTGACCATAGGTAACAATAATGTACTGTATATTTCAAAAACCTAGATGAAAGGAATTTGAAAGTTTTTATCAGAAAGAGATGAATCATGTTTGAGGAGAGAGAGAAGTTTAACCTAACTTAAACATACAATGTACACATGTATCAAATACCATGAATACACACAATTTTTATGGTTTTATATTATCAGTTAAAATAATTAAAAGTCAAAAATGTTGGTGGAGAATAAGGTAAATAAAAAGGAGAAGGAGGAGGAGGAGGAAGAAGAAGAGGGGGAGGAGGAAGAGGGGGGTGAAGAAGAATAGTAGTAGTAGTAGTGATGGTGTCCAGGGAAGAGGAAAATTTCAATTTACTTTAGAATTGATGTTGAAATTTGTTTTGAAAAATTTGCCATTGAAAGGCATTTTATTGGATCAACTAAAATTATGATTAGCTTTTGAAACAGATTTATTAGCAAGTAAAATAATCTAATTACCCACTTTTTGCTCAAATTTTAAAAAAAATGGATTTTCAGTGTAATTTAAAATCTCTCAGAATTCACTGTTTTGTTGTGTCTGTTGGGTGGCTCACCTGAGGGTGCTGGTGTACTAGCATCCTGACAGCTTAAATGTAGGTCTGCTCTGCAGACTCTAGGTTGGCAAAGTGCAGCCTCACCTCATGACTTCTAAGTGCACCTAATAAACCGAGCATTTATAAGGTGGCAAACCCACTAATGCTCTTAAGGGAGAAACTGTTCTATGCATGGCCCGTGTTCCCTTGGTTTCTAAATAGTCACACCTGTTTTCCCATTCTAATTAATCCAGCGTGTGCGTTTGTGTGCCCCCACATGTGTGCACAGATAATTTCTATTAAAACCACAACTGGCCGAAGGAGTTTGAAGGAACATTTCCCATATTATCAAATATACATATATAAATTGTGTGGGAATTGGCAGATAAGATGGTGCGGTCCTGGGTAGATGAGGCGAACTGTTTCGTTCCCCATTTCACAGCCCATTTATTAAACCAGGCCCTGAGTCTCTGCTGTTTCTGTTTATTTTCAAAGGTGTGAAAAGGACATTGATGAGTGCGCCTCCAATCCCTGTTTCAACGGAGGCCTGTGCCAGGACCTACTCGACAAATTCCAGTGCCTCTGCGATGTCGCCTTCGCTGGGGAGCGCTGCGAGCTGGACGTAAGCGGCCTGTCCTTTTATGTGTCCCTCTTACTGTGGCAGAACCTCTTTCAGCTTCTTTCCTACCTCATTCTGCGCATGAACGATGAGCCGGTTGTGGAGTGGGGCGAACAGGAAGATTACTAGCCCTCATTTCAACATTCCCCAGTGTAAAAGCCCTGGAGTTTCAGGACATGCCTTGATTCACTTTAGACCTCTAAATAAGAAAAAAAAAAAAATTTTAAGTAAAAACCATCTTGAAAATGGAAATAAATTCAAGGCCTATATTAAGCATATCACAAGTACTTTGTGTCTGTATAAAATATTTTCCTATCCTAGCTTTAAGAAACGAAGAAAAAGTCTTAACACAAGTAGAAGTATTGACTGTATTTATTACAAATAAATATGTTATCATTTTTTAATACTTCCATATTTGAATGGTTTAAGAAACCATTTTCTCCCCACTCCATTTTTTTTTACAGACATGCTTTCCTCCTGCCAGTTCCTCTATTCACTATAATTCTATTTTCACATATGTTCTTTATTCTCATCTATTATTTATGACACAAAAATTTGAAAACTACTCTCAACTGTTTTATATCATGTATGTTTTCATTCAAAGCCATTCAAATGAATTGTTGCCAGTTCTCTGATAAGTGATAAATGTATAAAGGAAAAGCAGAGAATTATATCCCTAAAATTATATGAAGAGAATGCTCTGGTATCAATATTTAAATTATACTTTGCTAGTGTAATTTCTGATTTTTAAGACCTTCTCTTTTACCATAAAATAACAGATAACATGTTCTCTTTTTTTTGCAATACTTTCCCTTTTATCCATGCAAAAATTGATTGTTGATAAATTTATGCATTAGTTGGCTTTTCTATCAAGTTTTCACTGACATTTTATCACTTATGCTAAATATATTTGTGTACATATATCTGTCCAAAGGAGGCTTTGTTTGTGTTCATTGAAAGGGAAAAATACTGGATTTTATGAATTAATTCAGAACACAAGTAAAATAACAATAATCTACTAAATGTCATTTTGTGAATGTGTCAATGTCTTTGGGAGCTTCCCTGGTTTGAATATGTAAGCATAATTTATTCACTGAATGATATCCAGTCTTCTAATTATTTTAAGAACGTTGTTTTTCTCTGGAAATGACCAAGGTAAACCTAAATATATGTTCAGACAATCAGGAGGACAAAATAGTGTGATCTAAAAGCAAAGAAAACACATTACATTTTATTTTACAATAGTAATTGAATATTTATGCAGCAAATATTTGATGGAGTACCAGCGATCACTTCAAACCAAAAGTATCTAATTTTGAAATCAATTCTTTATACACATCCATTTCCTTCACATCCCAGATTTTTTGGCAAGAGACATGGGGAAAGCTTTCCCCCAACATTTGCATTTCTAAATATTTGCAATAAACAGTAGATAATATATAGCTGAAGACCATACACGTAGTTTTCACATTTACTCCCTTCTAGACATATCTGTAATTATAAACTCATAGGCCATTCCAAATGTAATTTTTTTTCCTACCAAAAATATATCTAAGAAATATTAACTCACAATCTCTTTGTGCAATTCTGAAGCCTCTATTGTCACTGTAATTGTCAACTGCTTTCTGTTTTCCAAATGTGTACTTGTCATGCAATATCTGACTTTAAAAACGTACTATCTTTTCTCTTTATTTTTCTGTAGTTTCAACTGTGTTGTGTGTGACTATGGCTTTTACACATTTGCATAGAAAAATAAAACCTTTTCTCCTGCACCTTCTATTTCTCACCCTCTGATGAGACTGTCTTTGTTTTCTTTTACTGTGCCTTGCATGGTAAGATATCCACAAGGCAGGCCCATGTGTGCAAACGTGCATGGGTACACACACATAATCCACATAAGGAACACAGAAGCACTAGTCCCAATCTCCTGGATCATGATCTCTTTCTCCACCTGTCCCTGAAAATAAACACTGTGGCATCAAGGTCAAGTCCATGTACTTTCCCTCTCTGGCAAGTAATCATCTAGTTGGCAATCTATTACTGATTGCAACCCTAATTGTTCTGACTATTGATTTATATTGTCCCTGATAAACCTAGCCTTAGTTCAACCTAGCTTTTAGGAGGACACATCTCACCTAAGTAACAGAAGTTCTCAAACACTACTCTGGACCAAACTTCTAAAATATAGCCTGCATTTATCTGCATAAAAACTAATTTTATTTTCCTCATTTTTCAGATTTAACATCTGAACTAAGTAAAAGTATGTTTCAATACTTGGGCCACACCTCCTCCTTTGTATGTGTGTGTGTGTGCATAGTGATTGGGTTTTGTTACTCTCTATTTTGAATTAAAGAGAAAAAGAATAGGCAAATTTGGAGAAATTGGTATTTTGGTAACCAGGAGAGACAACAAAATCTAATTCAACTTTCGGCACAGCTTATTCTGTGCCAAAAACTGTGATAAGCCATTTTTAAATACATGATTTTTTAAAAACCATGTTTTTTTTTAACACAAGGTCAATCAAAGTCTCTCACCTTATAAACTCTTCACTAAGTTTTGCTGAAAGATCCTTTTGCAATGTGTGGGTTTGAGATAGTAGCTATTCAGCTGTGATTTTTTAATGTTTAATTGAAACTTATTTTAGAAATGTGCTATATAAAATTTGAGTATGGTAATTTAAGTAGGAAAACAGTGAAGAATTTTACTCAACTGCTAATAGTGTCACTGCTATGGATTATTTCACTTCTCTAAGTTTTCTGGTTTATTCAACACATGCTAAATGAATATTATGTGCAGGGCCCAAGGCTAGGTGCTGGGAATATGACTATAAATTAGATGCCAAGCTTGCTCACAACAAGCTGAAGCTCTCACAGAGAATGTAGGAAGACAGAGGGGCAGGTCCCAGGGCTGTGCTGAGATGGAGTTGAGCACCAGCAGGAAGAGTGTGCAGAGGAGGAGCATTTCACCTAATTTTAAAGATGGATGTGGAAGGTCAAGGAACGTTTCCCCAAACCTAAGCTGAGATTCAAAGGTAAACAGAAGCCAGGATCTGAAAGGAGAGAAGGAACAACCAAGAGAGTTTCAGGTCAAGGTTGGACAGTGTGACAAGAGCACAAAGAGATGGGGGACATGGTAAGACTGGGGCCATAGAACTGAGTTGAAAAGAGTCCTTACATGCCATGGTGGAGAAGTTGGCTTTTCATCTGAAGAACAATGGGAAGTCTTTCAAAGGTTTCAAACAGAAAAAAAATGACATAATCTTACTAGCACTTTTAAAAATCCCCTGGGCTGCAGTGTAGAGGATGGATCAAAAAGAAAAAAAAAAAAAAGACAAGACCCAGAAAAACATAGTTAAGAGGTTGTGTAGGATACAGACAAAATGAAAGGAGACTTTGCTCTACCTTTCACAGTTGAAGGTGATATAGGGAAGGAGAGAAATTAACCAAGTCTGAAGTGGTAAGCCCTTGTGATTGTTTTAAAGAAGGTGTAGGATGATAAGGGAAAATGAGTTACATTTGACGAATATTATATTTTAAATATTCACTTATTGAGAAATGAATAAATGTAAGGTTTTATGGGATACCTATTAATCAATCAGTATGGAAATTTCATTCTGTAGTTCAAGAAACAAATCTGGACTAAGCATATAAATTTGAGTTTCATGTTACAGATATATTGGCTTTTATATTCTCTATCTCCATGGGTCCATATGAACGACCCATTTGTATTATTTATCTACTGCTCTATAACAATATCTTTTCAAACTTAAAACTACAGGTTTATTATCATACAGTGTCCATGTGCAGGAGTCAGTCCAGGCATGGCTCACCTGGGTCCTAGGCTTAGAAGCTTATCAAGAGCAGTTGTCAACTGGGGATGTAATCTCATTTGAGGCTCCATAGAAGAGAAATCCACTTCCAAGTCCACACAGTTGGTTGGTAGAGTTCAATTCCTTACAACTGAAGGACCTCAGACCTCAGTTGTTTTGTGACTATGGCTCAGAGACAGCCCACACAGTTCCTGGCCACATGGGGCTCCCCAACATGGCTCCTTACTTTCTCAAAGTCAAAAAGGGAGAGAGTCCAGCAAGACAGTTTAATAAAATGTTGTCATGTAATGATGCTCATGTAATCACAAATATCCCTTGGCTTTGTCAGGTTCTGACAAAGCCTCTGGTTAGAAGCATCACAGGACATGTCCACACACAGAGAGAGTCTCAACAGAGACTAGGAAACTAAGAAAAGGTGACCACAGAGTCAACCTTCAGAGTCATCTATTTGGCACATCATCCCTGTATTCTCTTTATCACTCTCTGTGTGGTCTCTCCTCCATGTTTTCCTGACATCTCTCTTCCCCTTAAATCTATTTTCCACTCTGTAAAATCCATTGATAGCTTTTTAAATTCAATTATCTTTTAAACTGCTGGATAGTTTATCATCTTACAAATCAACCTTTTCTTTCATCCTGCCCTATTTCTTTTCACCATGATTGCTGTTCTTTTTCTTTGAAATACTAAGAACTTGTTTAATAATCTCTTTCAGATTATTCTAATATTTCAGACTCTCAGAATGCTCATCGTCCTGTTTTTGTTTCTGTGGAATTTTCTTCACAAAAGTTTTTCCTCTGTAGATTCTATTTTTTGTGGGTGAACACAGCTTTAAGAGGACTGTCCCCCGCTGTGGGAGTCTGTGTACTCGCTGAGTTGTGGAAATGTTCCTGGCTGGAGTCTTCACTTTGGTCTTTTGCTGGGCAGACAGGAGGTTCGTCAGTCTAGTGCCTGCTTGGGGATTCCCACAACATCTGGATACTGTAAATTTGGGCTCCGCATCCAATTTCGATGTAAGCCCTTCATAAATATAACCCCAGCTGCCTCTCCAGCCTCATTTCTTATCCATTCTCTCACGACTCCCCTCTCCAGCTGTGCAGAAACTCTCACCTCCCTCAAGCTTTCCACAGCTCCTCCTTTACCCACGGGTACCTTCCTAGCTTCCCATTTCCTTCTTTTCTGCTCTGGCAACACGCTCTGTTTCCTGAAATTCTGGATCTAATATGACTCCTCCAGGATCTTCTCCCTGACTTCCCCGGAAGTTGTTCACTATTTTATTTCTGTTTCTCTCTTGTCACTTTGTACCTCTCTTCTAGTGCTCATTGTTGGTAATCTAATCATCAAAACACAGAAAACGCTTCTCAATGATACACTTCTCAAGGGCAAGGACCGTCTAACACAAACTGACATGGCTCTCCAAATGCTGGTGAAAGAATTTTCACTTTACAGAACCATGAGGATCTTGAGAAGTAACTGTATTAGTTTCTTACCTTCATATGTTGATTTTTGCAAGGGTAAATGCTTGATTTATATAGGATAAAGGTTATCATGATATACTTATAACTCAGTTGCATTATCTTTGATAATATAAATTAGCACTTATTCCTAGTGGTATCATAATGTCAAAAGAGTAGTGATTATGTCAGTCTCAATTTTTTTTCTTTCATGATATCAGCAGAATTCTAATAGCTGTTTTAAAATCTTATTTGCTCATTTCAACACCTGGGTCATCACGAGACTGGCCCCCACTGATTAAATTTCCTCTTGCACAAGGGATTTCATTTTTCTGTTTCTTTTTCTGGTAACTTTGGATTGTACCTTGGGCAGTATAGATCATGTGTTATTATAGATTATATAGAGACTATGAATTTTTTTCCATTCCTTTAAGAAGCATTTTGTTTTAGTGAGTGATCAATTAGCTAAATGAAACCCCCATTCTTATAGTGGTGCCACCTATTGATGCCATAGCTGAAATCACTCAGTTCTTCCACCTTTAGCTGGACTGCTTGGAGTCTCCTTTACCTGTGCACCTTTCAGGGTATAGCTAAAAATTTGAGCAGAAGTCATTTTGTGAATTTGGGGGCTCCACCTCTGTAGCACTGTCCTTTCCAGAATTTTCCTCTTCCCTTTCCAGCTGCTATGGTGAAACCTACCTCTTTTCCCTGGTTCTTTAAGCCTAAGGTTGCAAAGTTCACTCCTGGATTTAATTAATCAGCTTGGTGTTGATTTGGGACTGCATTCAGAAAACAGGTTGGGGAAAACAAACAAACAACAAAATCACCCAGTAGCCTACTCATTTCTAAGTTCCATTGCCACATAGTTTAATGCATACTTTTGATTACTCACCAGCACTCTTAAATTGCAGTTTTGTTATTCTATCCAGTTTTATAGTTGTTATTTAGCAAGAGGTTGGTTTAAAAGGAGAAACTTGGTTATCAAAAGTGGAAGCTGTGATTTTTTTATGTAGGCCATTTCAGACTGTGTTAACATAGGTATTTGGTCCCAGAACAAAAGATGCGATTTTCTTTCTGACTTCTGCATTGGCCAGGTCACTTCAGAAGACAAGGTTTTACTTCTGAATCCATATTTAAAGGAAAAGTTTGAGGGTAACTGCCAGGACCTAAAAACAGGCAATTTAGAAATAGTGTAAGGATAAAGGAAGGTTTTCTCTAGAAAGAGATGGCAAGGAAAACATAAAACTTCCTTCACATATTTCAGTGGTTATTGTGAGAAGTTAGAAGTTGATTCATTTTATATAAACACAGAGAGTAGAAATAAAAGACAAAAGGATAAAAATTTTAGAATGATTTCGGGCGTGCTGGTGGTGCACCCTGTAATTCCTGCAACTCCAGAAGACTGAGGCATGGAGGATCGTAAGTTCAAAGCCAGCCTCAACAATTTGCCTTAAGGTCTACTTAAAAGACCCTGTTTCAAAATTTAAAAATAAGTGGCTAGGGCTGTGGCTCAGCAGTAGCACGCTTGCCTGGCATGTGTGAGTCAATTCTCAGCTCCACATATAAACAAAGGTCTCTCAACAAATAAAAATTTCTAAAAAGTTTAAAACCACACACACACACACACACAAAAAAAAAAAAATTTAGGATGATTTCAAGTCAGCCTAAGGGAAAGCCAGCTAACATTAGAACTATTCAATAATGTTAAGAATTGATCTGCACCAAAGTGAACTCCTGTCCCTGGAAACCTTCCAAGAGAATATGTCAGAAATAGCACAGAGAATACTTGTATAGTGATTGAGAAAGATGCATGGATCTGACAATTCTTAAACATCCACGATTAGCTGATTAAGCACAACTAATGCACTTTGTACCTGTGAAATTTCTTAAGATTGTGGTATATATATTACCCATGACAGCAGAATTATGAGCTAGTTTGAGAAATGAAATTTGTGTTTTTTAGTTTAATAAAGTGCAGTGTTGAGGGCTAAATAATTGACTAAGCTCATCTGATATTTTGGAGAAAGGAAGGACTGTGAAAGATACTTCTGGGATTTTCAGATCGTTAATACATTAGACCATGTTATAGTGAAGCAACGTTTAAAAAATGAGAAATTTTCCTAAGAATGTATTTCTTGATGCACTGATTTATTATGCTGGTTTCTTGGAAATTGAAAACCTAACACCATCAACTCTGTTCCAATTACCATTTGAAAGGTAACTTTATCATTCAGAGCAAGGATAGGCTGGGCCTGGATGTCTTGTCATGTGTTTCACATGGATACACAAGCTTTTCTGAGCAAACCTGGAGGTCTGCTTTGCTCCACCATCAATCATTTTTAGACAGGCTATGCAATAGAATCGAGGCATGTAGCCAGGAAAAAAAAAAAAGAGCAATCTGGAAAGTTTATTTGGATGGTGTTTCTTTTTTTAAGTCATATGTTAAAATGATGTTGGAAACATATTCCATTTTTAATTATAGGGCAATCCCTATTGGAAGATTAAGCTAATGGTCTTTCAACCATCACATTGAAGTACATGGCACTGAAATATTAGACTAAATTATACGAAGTTGTGTGTGTTTAATATTTAAGATCCACAAAAATGACAATTTCATATGGTACAACCTGTTACATAATAAGTACCTATATGTGCCAGGAGGCTGCTTCCCCTAAATTTTGGGTTACTAACGCAGCACAGTCAATTAAATATTTAAAAGGATTTCAGGAATGATCCAATTCAACTTCTGTTTATAAAAGATGAAGAATGTAAGGTGGGAAAGGCGGTGCTTTACTTAAGCTGTTAAAGTATTCAGTTCAATATCATTTCCATAGTCCAAAGCTGAAAGAGCAAATTCCTTTCCCACTTGTAATGAAGATTCTGAATGAGATTCTCAGAGTACCCTAGAGTCCTGCATTTTCTCTACATATATTATGAATTTTAAAGAACAAAAATACGTAAAACTGAATCAACATCAGACCTATATTCATCAAAATTATAGTCTTATTCTGAGGATGTTAAAGGTACTCTAAGGCAGTATCATGACAAATGTGAATTATCATTGTTCAGTCCTAAGATCTTAAGAAGTTGTAGGAGGCAAAGCTGGGTCTGGCTTGATTTTGTAATAGAAACAATGAAAAGACATATGATCTGAAGGGAACTTCCATAATAGTTATGTTAGTATTCACAGCACCCTTATGAGATAAACACACAGTGTATTTTTGACATTTTTGTCATTGACATTTATTTTGGACATTGACATTTAGAAGGGTTAGGTATTGGCCCAATGTTAACATAGAAAGTAGATATCTAAATCTTAGCACAATTTAGAACCTAGGAGTGCTTGATTCCAAGCCATGTCTTTCCAGTATGCACCACTATCTTTAATAACAAATCCAATAGATTGAGTGCAAAAAAAAATTATTCCTATCAACTTGTTTGTTTATTTTTAATAAAAGAAACGTGAAAGAAAATATGCTTTGCTCTGAACTTTCTCATTTGGCATTCAGAAGGGCAAAAAAATTATAAAATTACCTCAATTGGTACCCCTAAAATAATTATTGTGAAAGGTACAAAAGAAATAGATGATAGTATTGAAACTGGGAAAAGCAAGCCACGCCTACACAGTATTCTTTTTCAATTTAAGAAAGTCTGTCAATTTTACAACTTCAGGATTTTCTTCCTTTCACAATAATTCTTTTTTTTTTTTTAACTCTCTCTTTATTTATTTTAGTTTTTTTCGGCAGACACAACATCTTTGTTTGTATGTGGTGCTGAGGATCGAACCTGGGCCGCACGCATGCCAGGCGGACGTGCTACCGCTTGAGCCACATCCCCAGCCCCTTTCACAATAATTCTGACCAATATTTTAATCTTTATTTTAAAAGTGAAGAAATGGAAATTTGAAAAGTTTCCCTAATTTGGTCAAGGTCAATCATCCAGGAAGTGACAGACCTGGGGTTGAATCAAGTTTTCTATTTCTAAATGTAATGCTAAAGAAAGGGTCAGGATCTGTCAGTTGGGACCCAGGAAAGGGATTATGGGATAATTAGTAGGGGTTCCTGTCTTGTGGCCCAAATTTGAATTATTACCCAAAATGGCTTGATGATGATTCACTTATTCCTCTCCATTCAACCCTAAAGCTTTGGTCCTATTGGAGTAGTTGCCATATTTCTAAAATGAAATAACAAGTAAAGATGATATAGAGGAGGGCAACTAGAATAATAGGATATAGGGGATTTGAGGAGTGGGCAGACACATCTAATGACAAAGTTCCTCTTCACCTGAGCTCAGTGAAGGGCCTGAACGCACCTGGAAATTAATGGATGGTATGATTGAGGGAACCTGTTTGGTAAGCTCCCAAATTCCAGGATACAGGCATTCACTGAGACCTACCTAAACATAGCAAGTAATAAGAAAATCTTCTTCACATCATTAAAAAAAATAATAATAACCTTATAGAACTCATTAACCCAAGATAGTAAGGCAGAAAATAAAAATAAATGCATCAAGGATTTGGAGTCATTTATGAATGACAGAGTCATAAATGGTTTCTGAGAGGGTTAGAGTTATGCTTAATTGTAAAGGCTAATGTCAAGGACAGAGCTGACTGGCCCAATTCCTCAGGCTTCTGTTGCAAACTGAGCACTGGCCAATGGCACAACAGTCTTACTCTGATGGCAATTTCTTTGTGCTCTGAATTTGGCCTGCAGGAAGGAGGCACACAGAATGACTTTCTCTTCAAATTATAATATAAAAAAGCACTGTCACTTCTCACTGACTTTCTACTAATTAGCATTCAGAAGGGAGTAAATATAGCACTAGATATTTCTCCAAAGCAGACATAAAAATGGCCAACACATATATGAAAAGATGTTCAACATCACTGATCATCAGGGAAATGCAAGACAAAACCACAATGAGCTATCACCTCACACATGTTTATATGGCTATTCTCAACAAAACAAGATAACAAGGGCTAGTGAGAATGCAGACAAGTGGAAATCCTGTGCACTGCTGTGGAGAGTATATAACAGTGCAGCCACTATGGAAAAGAGAATGAAACTTCCTCAAAATTTAAAACAGAATGATTATAGGATTCAGTAATCCTGCTTCTGGTTATATCTCCAAAAGAATTGAAATCAGGATTCAAAGACATTTCTAGACTTCCATGTTCCTTACAGCATTATCAATGCAAGTCAAGATATAGAAACAACCTAAATGTCCTTGGAAGGATAAATGGATTAAAAAAAAATGGTAGACACATACAATGGAATAGTATTCAACTGTAAAAAGAATGAAATTCTGACACCTGCTACAACATGGATTAAGCTAAGTGAAATTCACTAAGTAAAAAGTTTACTAATGTAAAATCATTACACTAAGTGAAATTCACTATTACAGAAAGACAAATACTGGGCTGGGGATGTGGCTCAAGTGGTAATGCGCTTGCCTGGCATGAGCGGGGCGCTGGGTTCGATCCTCAGCACCACATTAAAAAAAATAAATAAATAAAGATGTTGTGTCCACTGAAAACTGAAAAATAAATATTTAAAAAATTCTCTCTCCTCTCTCTCTCTCTCTTTGAAAAAAAAGAAAGACAAATACTGCATGATTTTACTTATAGATAGATGTCTAAAATAGTCAATTTTATGGAGCAGAGAGTAGAATGGTGGTTGCCAGAGGCTGGGCAGAGGAGGAAATTGGGAGTTGCTATTAAATGAATGTAAAATTTCAGTTATACAAGATGAATAAGTTCTAGAGATCTGTGTACACACTGTGCCTGTAGTTAACAATGCTTATCATGCATTTGGAAATTCATTAGGAAGGTAGCTGTCCTGTTAAGTGTTCTCACCACAGTTAAAAAAATTACTTAATAGAGTATTATAAACATTTTAAATGGAGAAAAAATAGGTATAATAAAATGAGTTCTTAAATGTTATTTTGATGCATTATCAGGCACTGAAGTCAGGTCTGATTTAGTTCACTAACCTGTTTTCCTTTCCTCTTTTCACACATTATTATGATTTCTGCTTCACCAAGTATAATTAATGTCCTTCATTTCTTAATGTGAGTCCATTGCCGCAGGCTTCACAGAAATCATGTAACATAGATTTTCACCTTCACAACGCATTTCTTTATGTGTCCAAAATAGAACACAAAGAGAAAATATAGTGAGGCTCCTGAATGGTGGGTGTAACAAATGGAATTTATTCTTGTTACTCCATAAACAAGTATAGAAAATAACCAGGTTGGTGTTTGCCACTGAGGTGACTAGCTAACCATATTCTACAGCATTTTTGTCACTTGTCAAATCAACTCCTCTACTGAGATCTCCCTGAAAGGATGATTGTCTTGCTACATACACTACTGACTTACAGAAGCCAATTTTTTAAATAGTTCATTTATTCATTCTTCCACCATTTATTGAGGTCCTACTATAGGCAAAGCTCTGAGCTAGGCAAGATAAGCAATTAAAATACACACAAAGGATGTTCCTGCTTTCAAAGAACTTAGATAAGAGAACCAGACACATTCCTCCATGCATAGAATTCTCCATTTTCGTAAATCATGGTGATATTTGAAATGTGCCCATAATGATGTACATTGGTTATGTCAAGGATGGCCATATTATTGGTTATGCAGACTGGGATACTTTGAAAGTGAAAGGGAGATAGGAAAACAGCTTAAACTGATATTGTTCTGGGCTAACTGGGTCATATCCTATTATCCATATTGTAAAATTAATTGTTTTACGTGGTACACTTCTGTTCTCCTTAAAACGCAGTTAAAGTCTATCATAGATAGTTCAAGAAATCAAGTATACACTTTACAAATCAATTAATTGGTCAAATCATTCAAAGCAAACCATAAAATTGATTGCCTCTTGTTAGTTTTAATTTTCTTATTTCCCTTATTGTTTACTTGAGAACTTTTGACATTTGGTTCCATCTATCAAAAATAGAGTTGTAATCAACCAAACTGGAAACTGCTAGTATAAAACTGAATACATGCTGTTGTCTAGTACAATGTGACATGAATTCAGTTTCTCTTAATTTTAATTTTCAAGAATGGGGTGTATAAATTTTTATGTAATATGCATCTCTTAAGTAACATTGCTTTTATGAATGAGGCTGTATCTCATTAAACCCATTGCTGAATCCTTTTGGTGAGAATACACGAATTGGCATACAGAAAACTAGACACATAGCAAAATTTAATATTTGAAAAACTTAAAATATCAAGGTCACTTGAAGTTGGTAATTGTTTTAATATTATTTCTGCTGAAAGCTTCCATGACTCATAATATTTATTCATATAATATATGAATAATTTATTCATATAATATATATGATTAAATATTATATATATTATATAATGTATATGATTATAGATATATGATTTTATACATATATATAATTTTCCTGATCTTTGTAATTAAAAATTTTTCTTTTTATATATAAAAAAATTAGTCTTGCTATTACCTTTTTCTCACAATGTGAGTACTAAAACATAAATTTGTTTCATGTAAATTGTTGAAATCTGCTTAACTAGTTGTCTACAAAAAAGAAGCATCGTGTTAAACATGATATCCAAAAACAAATAGGCTATTTGCATTGAAATTTACCTGATCATTTGGAAAGCACATTTATGATCGCTCCATTGTCTAGCTGAGTTTAATTTAGTTCTGTAAGTAAATACATTTTATTTAACAGTAAAGAGAATACATGTTTCTTTCATCTAACTCCCTTTATATTCCTTTGATAATCCTATTCTGATAATAAAATAGTGTTATAAAGGAAAACAAAGGTATTTTATATTTGTTATTCGAGGTGGCAAAGTATATATTAGTGTCTGGTGAATGACAAATATCACTCTAGTTGATATCTAAAATTCAGGGGAAAAATTACATCCTAAGACCAATATCTTCCTTTGAAATTTTTAATAGCCAACATCATGTTGGTTATAAAGAAGATAATAAATATTAACTGACATAATCAAAGAAGTGGTTCTGAAGTAAGTGCCAAAACAGCAATTTCTAACTTTAGAATCGTCTGTGCGTGGGCATGTGTGTACGTTTGTGTCCTTGCGTGTATGTGTGTTCAGTCTTCTTCAAAGTTACTAAAATTAAGATGAAAAACGATAACACATATTAAGTACAGAAAATGGACCTATTTTCCCTAACAAATTCACAGAAGGAAAAGGCAAGGTATTATGGTTTGGATATGAGGTGTCCCCCAATGTGTCCCGTACTGATGCAGAATGCTCAGAGGTGAAAGGAATATATTATGAGAGCTATAATAGGTAGATTAATCCATTTGATGAATTAATAATTTAAATGGCCTTACTAGGTAGTAACTGTGGGCAGGTAAGGTGTGGCTGAAAGAATTAGATCACTGGAGGCGTGACTTGAGGGTTTACACTTTGTCCCTGATGATGTGTTCTTTCTCTGCTTTCCAGTTGGCATTTGTGGGGCTGAGTTTTCCTTCACCAGGCCCTTCCACCATAATGCACTATTTTATCTTGGGCCCAAACAAATGGAGTCAGCCCACGAGGTACTGATCCTCTGAAACCATGAGCCCCAAATTAACATTTCCTTCTCTAAGTTGTTCTTGTCAGATATTTTGGTCAAGGGATGAAAAGATGCCTAACATTAGATTTGGTCCCTAGTAACCCCTTTGTTGGTGATAGTGTCTTGGGGTTAAGTATGTCACACGCTCCAACATTTCTATCCAAGAACCAAATTCACAGACAGCTTTTTATTCATATTGGACTAAAACTTGATATAAATTAGCTCTTCCCTGAACCAATCCCAGAAGCAGTTTAGGTCCATGAAGATATAACCTGTAATGAAGGACACTCTCATAGCAGTTGTCCAACTAATATTCAATTAGACTTCCTCTGCTTTTAGAAGAGTATTATATGATGTCAGAATAGAGAGGACTGCTCAAAATCTTAGTGATCTAGAAGAAGTGGCATAATTTCTCTTCAATGTTGGATAACTATGGTTGAATCATTATAATCCACATCCTTTTAGTTTACCTCATCTAAATCAGTAAGAACTGACCACTGTTGCAACTTTGAAAAGATATTTTAAAGGATATGCTGCTCATGATTCTTTTTAAAATCCTCATTTCATTCTTCTTTGCCTAGTCAAATATACATTTTCAAAATTCTCCAATGAAGACTTCCTGGCTTCCCCCACCACAATCAGTATTTGGAGGGTCTTGTTCCCAGAACATTACATACACCTCTGTCACAACATCTTATAATAACACTAATTAATGAAGGCTGACTTGTCACTCTGAGCCAGAAATTATTCTATGGCCTTATGCACATTATCTTATTCATTATTCACAGAAGTCTTAAGACTTCTTCCATTTTACTAGTGAGAACGTAAACCAAAGAGACAGGAGAAAATATCTTCTTTATCTTTCATAAATTCAGTGCCTGGCAATCATGCATGGCAGAGGAGAGCTTCAGTATTTACTGAAGGAATAAAGGAATGGATGAATGAGTGGTATGTGGTATGCACAGAAGGAAAAATTACAATATTTCCAAGAGTGGGGAGCACAGAAAAATCTTCCCACAGAGGATATGGGAAGACAGTATAGGAATTTTCTTCAGAAAACACATTTTCTCTTGACCTGCTTTTATGTTTTATTTGATTATTTCCTTGTCATCAAAGTGTTGTTTTAAAATTGTTTTCACTGGAGAAATTTACAAGTTGTGCTCCTGTCTGCAGAAAGAGCTGAGAATACCCATGTTTTTAAGAAACAATATAAGTGCCATATTGTGTTTATAATGATCCTCTTTGCCTTGATCGATTACTAGTTCTTTCTATAACTGCATTTTTTACATTTGTGAGGGTAGAGAAAGGGAAACCTTCGAAACAATCATTAAAGCCCCATAGACTTCCTCAGGGATCCCTGAACAAGGCTTGTAGATGTGAGAGAAGAAAGGAAATCTCAGGCACTGGCCCAAAAAGATAATCAACATGAAGGCAGATTGCTGAAAAAGTCCCAAGCAAGGACAGCGGAAAATATGCCAAGGAAGAGCAGGTGGTTCCAGAAGAAAAGCAGGATCCAGGAAAGATCTGGAAGAGCTCATGAGTAGAAAAAGCGCTGGTGCAGCCACAATAGCTCAGGGACAGGGCTAGAGAGGACTGCATTTGGTCTCAATGTCCCATTACAAAGACCAAAGTTGATAATTTCTCACAAATCTAGTTATCAGGGGGAAAAAAAAACAGACTTACAAAACATTTTCCAAATGTTCTCCCCTTTCCAAATTCAGCTGAGCAGAGGGTTTGTACTGCACACTCCCACCTCCTCCCTGCCAATTCAGCCTCCTTCTAAGCCACCTTCCTGTACAGTAACTGCTCCCTGTGGGACAAGCTGACATTCTGAGCCCCAAGGCAGGAAATCCAATGTTCTGTCCTTTTATAGGTCCCATGAAATGCAGAGAGCTGTAGGAGACAGTGCCTTCCTCATGTCCCCTTCAACCAAAAGAATGCCAGCATCTTCCCAAAGTGACCATTTCATCTACGCATTTGTTTCTTCAATGCCTCCAACGATGGGTAGGGCGTAGGCAGAGAGGGAGGAAAGTAAGCAGAAAGTTAGAAATACAATATATAATCCCTACCATAATAACTTCAAGGACACTGTAATCTCATTGTAGGGAACAAAAAAGAAGAAGAAGAAACTAAAAAACATATCAAAAACAATCCCTAATTTATGTCACTGAGTAAAAGCACACATAAATTCACAGAAGTCTGATCTCTACAAGCTATTGCAACAGGGGAAGTTTTCGTGGAGGATATGGGAATTAAACAAAGCCATGAAATATGAGGAAGATTATTTATAGGACAGAAATTGGGAGAGCATTCAAAAGAGAAAAAAAAAATGGCCCAAGTAAAGACGTAATAGTGGGAAAAAAAGTTTATATGGGAAAAGAGCAGAGATTAGATAGGCCTGACTGGAACAGGCAAAGAATGCTGCCATAATGGGATATAAAGTGGGTAAACAAAGCAGAGGGCTAGAGGATGGATTAAATTGCTCAAGTTTCTGTGAAAATTAAGGCAGAGTAGAAGAGCCTTTCAGAACTCTGTGATTTAGGCCTGAGCTATAGTTTCCTCCAAACTATTTCCTGCAGCTTGTGATTATTGCTGGCTCCCACTTACTGACTGGAAGGCATCTGTATGAGACTATTCCATTGATTGGGTTGCTTATAAACAGCAGAAATTTAAATCTTGCAGTTCTGGAAGCTGAGAAGTGTGAGATCAAGGTGTTGGCGGATATGGTATCTGATGAGAATCTGCTTCCCATTTTTAGATTTTGTCTTTTTTCTGTGTTCTCCTTTCTCCTCACATGATGGAAGGGACATTCCTGAGGGCTCCACCTTTGTGACCTGAACACCTTCCAAAGGTCCTATGTAGTGATACCATCATCTTGAATTTCAGGGAGACACAATATTCATAACATAGCAGGACTTTATGTCAAAATGTAGCAACTTTCCTTAATGATGCTTTTATCTTCAATAATAAATCCTCAATTATATTCTTAGACTTATTCTTCCATGATGGAACTCAAACCATGTAGATGGTTCATTGTTATAGCGGGGGGGGAGGGTGTTAATAATACAATGCAGACAAAAAGTTTTTCTTGAGCAAACACTTGGAGAAATTTGCTCTGTTAACTCTCCTATTAAATATACATATTATTTAGCCCAGGTTTTGATTTTGTCTAATTAAAAGTTTTCTCTACACATAGTTTTGTTCCTGAATCTTGTTTTGAGTCCTTTAAAAAATCATTCAAATTCCTTCTAATGTTCTTATTCATTAATTAACATTTCAGGCCTGTGGTGCTCTTTCTCTATTTCTATCAAAGGACTAAAGACATGTTTTATTCTGGGAAGGTTTGAGTATAATCAGTTTAAATCTCCCTTCCTTTAAAACAAACAAACAACCAAACAAAAAATCCTGAGCAAGTTTCCTGGATCATCAGTCTCTGGCGAAATAGACTAATGTTATTGTTCATTATCTTAAAGCACATAAAATGGAGAAACTATGTAAACTCACTTTAGAAAATGTCCCAATTGAGTAGATCAATACCAAATGTGTACTATACTGAACGGTGGGCAGTCTGAAAATATCTATGATTAGTGGGATCTATTTTCAGAGCCAAGGAAGCCAGATATTATAAAAGCAGAACCTTCACTGTCTGAAAGACATTAGCCCAGTGCACAGGAGCACTACCCCTGACCTCAGGAATCAGATGGGCAGGATTCCCATGGCATTTCTTCCTTCATGGAGATGTATGCCCTCTGACTTGGGGCTCTAGTGGTGATGGGAAGGATTCACCATCCAGTATCTCTTTAATCCTAACTATCAGTAGTTCCATTACTTCCACTTTATAGATGCAAAAACTAAGGTTTGAAGTAATTAAGTGATTGATTGAAAGTCACTTAGTTAATTCAAGCTTAAATCCTCATTTCGCCCCATCCAATATATAATTCTGGGTTTCTAATTTGTTAAATGAAACCTTTAAAGATCTTTTTTTTACCAGAAAATTTTAAAAGTGTTCCTATTTCTTAAATTTAAAATGAGTTTTTAAAAATAGATACAATTACATATAGTTCACAAAAATACAAGGTTTCCATGAGACCAACAATGCCCAAGAAACTGTGGATTTTTTTTTTAAGAACAATTCTAGGAGCAAATGAGGAAGAAAATGGGAAAGAGATTGCAAAACTTGCTGTATGGCCTTAGCAGGATCTGTATCTATTTATTTTTACTATTAAGTCCTATAAATGCTAGAGTTAATCACAGCTGGCAGTATGTAAATTATCTTAATTTGCAGCTTCTTGAGGTTGAAGGTTGTGTTTGTTTGGCTGATTTAACTGTATTGCCACTTAATTACCAATATAAATGCTCTCAAATTATAGAAACCAATATAAGCATCTCAATTTAAAATTTTATTTGCAGAACCCAAAGTAATGACATTGAGCTTCACATTCACCTAGTGAGGTGAGCTGAAGAAATCTGGCTTTAGTACATAATTGCGTATTATTAGTCTTCTGCCTGAAACAGAAGTGAGTCTTTCATAGGATTTCAACATGACTGGGGAGGACAAGCCATTCCTCCTCCAGTGGAAAAAAATATGTGCACCTTTAGAAAGAGACACTCTGGGATGTAAAGGGCCTGGGAATAGGTTACAAGGGCCATGAAGGTGACTTGATTTTGTAAATCAAGGTGACGTGTAGTCACATGATGGCAAAGCATTTGAGCAGGGAGCTCTACCTCTTTGAATTAAATATTCTTTGAGGGAGAGTAGGCTGTATCCTGAGTGTAACTCACATAGTGCTGTTAGCAGAACAGAGCATAACAAAGACACCATCCTTGGTTTCATTCCCTTTTAAAGACTATGAACTAATTTACTCATTCCAGTAGCTGCAGACTGCATTCATAACCACAAACTCCAACTGAGTTTTCTTGGTTCAGAGAGGGCTAGATTAGGCCAGACACATAGGTCTATAGATATCTGCCTGGAAAACATTTCAAGTATCACCTAGGTGTGTCAGGAACTGATCATCATTCATATGGAGAAGTTCCGCATTTGTTTTACAATGCCATCTAATTTGTCAGTTCAGTTTAAAACAATTTGAGCACCTACGGATCTTTATGAACTCAGAAGCTAACAACATGAAGGGAAAATAGAAATGGTATGTTGTTTGACTCTAGCTTTCTGTATATAGGAAAGTGCAGGCCTTGAAATCATATCTTAAGTTAAAAAAATGTGATATGTTATGAACTGCAAAAGTTCATGGCAGAGAACATGCCAATTAGAATTTTTGCTCCATAAGATTAAAAGTATATCCTTACAAATAAAAGTAGTTAGATTTTTAACATACTATACATGGTTACTGCTGTCTTCCTTGATTTTGTAAATGGGAATATGGGACAACTTTTCTCATCTGACTTTCTATATGCAGTAATGTGCCATTGCAATGAGACAAGTGCATTTATATACTGTATCACAATCCTTATCAACAGGCGTTTATTGAATTCAGGCAATGTCCATGTATACTTTATATACTTGATAAATAATAATACTTAATTTTTTATGTAGTGAAATGTGTACATTTTCCTATAAATAATGTTCAGGTCCCTTTTTAATATTACATTTATTAAAAAATTATTTTAAAACTCAGTGTCTCAAAAGGAGTAAAAATTACTCTGCAGTTCTCCAATACTCCAAGGGTCAAATATGAAAGGCCTCTTTAGTTTGCCCCCAAAATATTCTTCTTTATCCTTATAAAAACATGAACTCCTAGAGTTAGTCAGAACAAAGGAACCAATGCGTTTTGGGGAACCATGTATAAATACTATGATACCCAAAAGAATTAGCTGCCATTACTGGGAAATTGGGAAATGGATGCATAGTTTTAAATTATGAATAAATTTCAAACTTTCCATCAAAGTCAAATTATGCTGATGTTAGTCAAATCTCCTGTAGGCATTGATTCAAGAACCTGCTGATGGAGTAAAAATACACAGAAACTTGTTAACGAGAAGTAAAATTATCTACATCTCAGCAAATAATGCCGAAGTGTCATATAATATGCTGAGCTCAGGCAGCCCATGGCCAATGGAAGAGCTCTCTCTGTGCTTGCCCGTTAATATTTACAGTTGGAAGCAATACATGGCTGCAATCTAAGTGCTGCACCTAAAAAGGGAGTTGATGGCTCGATACCTTGTTTTCTGACACTGTGAAGCACTGAAATAGCTACCTTCTTAATCATCGCCTGCTAACGTTGTGTTAAAACTGGAGCAAGCATAGCACATGGCTGTTTTATACAAGCAGCAACCCCGGGAGGTTGTCTACATTGTTAAGTTATTTTATTTCTTGATAGACATGCTGGGTGTTAAAAGCACAGGACTGAAAGTTGTGAATTATGGGTCCTTTTCTTTGTTCTCCTGCTGAGTTTTTCAGCATTTACGCAGGCAGGCACTGTAGAGACAGCTTACTGCCCAGACACCCACTGTGTGCTGGGCACCTTCCTAGAACTTACCAAAGAAGCCCACCCACCCATCGGCATGCTTTACTGAAGCTTGTTCTCACGTGTGAAGCCTTCAAGTAATTAAACAAGCTTCTACAAGCAGGGAAATTCGACTGGCTATAAAAGCACTGTACACGGTAAGAGACATGAAATATAAAATAACCACTGATTCTCTTCTTTCCATGAATAAAGATGCCAACTAAAGGTGACAATTGAAATTACAGAGTAGATTTGGGGTTCCGTCTATACAGTGCTCCACCTCGCACGCTCCAGGGCAAAACCAAACAAGGGCTAACAATTTAGATGCCAAGTCTGTGGCTTACTAGCTGGATGAATTTGGATAAATTGCTTAAATCCTCTTTTAGATAATCACTATCTCTTCGGATGGTTGTGAAAATTAAAACAGGGTGTACAAAATGCTGGGAATATATTCAATCTTCAGTTTGTAATGACTTTTCTCTTTTCCCTATATACCACCTTTTAATTTAGAAAAAGGATTTTCCAGAAATGATTCCTTTGTAGAAAATGAACTAGATGTTGGAAAAGATTAATTGCCTGGATAGAATGCACAAAAAAGCAAAGACCTCGTTGTCATCTTTGTAGTAAAATTAATATATTTATTGTGGGTTCCTGAAACTAGGAAAAGAGCCCTAAAAGTATCAGCTAACATCTTTTAAGAAAAGAGAACAATGAAACCATGTGACCCAAGACCAACTTCTAAGAACCATTAGGAATAAAAATGCCTTTTAGGACGGTGGTGATTTCTGCTGGGGTCTACCACCACACAAAGAAGAGCACTTGGACGGAGGTGAGCCCTGTCGTGAGTGACTGCTTTTCTCTCGACTTCTCTCTGCGAAGTTGTAGCTACTCCTTGTGAAGACGTTGAATCGCAGCAGATGGCTTCCTTTTACACCCAGTGCTGTCAGTGGAATGTAAATGTGTCTCCTCACCACACTGAAAACACCGAGGCTGTGTGTTTAATCTGTGCTGTGCTAGCAGAATGACCCTGAAAAGAACATGAGCATGGAGCACGTTTCGAGAATTGGCATCTATCCTTGTAAACAGGATTGGGGAGGATTTTTTGAGACCAGTGACTAATCACCGTTTTCTTCCTTGGGCTCCTAACAGCCATATCCCTGAGGACAAGTAATCTAAATGGTGATTGAATAGAAAAGTTATAGACCCAAGGGAAATATTTTTTTTAAAGGGGCACGGAAGGGAGTGTTTTTCTGGGGTGTGGGAAAAAAGAAGAGGGAATTGTGATGAACCGCAAAATTGAAGAGGCTGAGTTTATCATTCGAATTCTCAATTCTAAGTCCCTTTGGGAGTTAAGGAAACAAAATTTTCCTAGGTTTCAGATTATTAAAGTTAGGAAGAGGAATATCTTAGCAATTACTTCAAAAATTCAGGAAAAAAATAATGTAAATAGTTCAAATGTCAGTATGACATAGAATATGAGAAAATACCAAAATTGACAAGATTGTCCAGAAAAAGAACCTTATATTTTGAGAATACTAATAAATTATAAAACCAAAATAATAAAGCACTTTAGCTGGATCATCTAATTTCCTCTTAAACAAGTCTCTGAAATGGGTAGGAAGCAGGGAATTTGATTTTCATTTTATTAAAACAGCCAATGGTAAAGAAGAGTTTTTATGTAATTTGCCCTGTGAGCCTTTTTTTAGTAGAGTATCAAACTTCCTAATGCCTCTACCTCCCATCCTTTCTTGGGCAAGGACCTCTTTTGAAAGAATGTGGAGACATTATGCATACATATTTACTCTACATATTTTATATAGACTTAGAAATCCCAAAATATAAAGTAACCATTTTGCCTATTTTGTCTGAGCTAATTTTATAATGGCTTTTAAATTCTGTGTTAAATCTTTATGTAGAGATAGAGCAATTTTAGTTTGGCAGTACTTTTAAGCTAATAGGAAAATGCTGTTAGACTTTATTTTGGTCTTCTCCAAGAAGGAATGCTTAGTACTAATATAAACATATCTTTTCCCCTGTCATGTGTTTGGGTACTTAGTAAATGGTTAGTAAAGTGAAACAATGTTTTGTTTGTTTGTTTTCTTTTTCCCCTCCTGCTAACTTTAAAACTTACAGAGTTTTCCCAAAATGGCTTATTTGGAGTTTGAAAGCCCAACTTCTGAAAGACTTTTTTTTTTTTTTTTTGTAGCTCTAAAAGTAAATATTATTTCAACAAATCCTCACAGTGTGAAGGTTTTGGTCTTTGCTAGTTTTCAGGTACTTTGGTGATTTCAGTTGTTGCTGTCTCATAGATTCTGGTAATGCTCACTTCAGATCTGCCCAGCCATAGCTCCACAAGATCCCTCTCTGTTTAGATATACCGAGTCTAAAACTCTTTGGAAAGGAGAAGGCTGTGCAGTAAGAGGCTTCCCATTAAAGCATGGTGTGTGTGCTTCATCTTCCGTGAGGCAGAGTTTAAAACTGGAAGCCTTATAATTTGATGTAAACTGACAGTGACAACAGAAATGGCTACTTCTGAGATTATTTAAGGGAAGGAGCAGGGTATACACATTCATCAACAAAACACCAAAAGAAAGGGTTTTTATTTCTAGGTTTGCGTTTTAAAATAAGAATGGAGTAAATGGCACAATAGATTATATAAACAAGGACTTCAATGACAAGCTGTCGAAGTTAAAGCAATATATTTTACATGGGTGACCTGACGCCACACTTTATCACCTACACTAGGGGAAGCCAATTTGAGTCTGGTCGATAAAATACAACCTCCAGAATTGGGCCTGGGGCAAAGCTGGCATGGCATGGTGGGGCCTGATGACCTGGCATCCACTTCTGTTGGATGGGACACAGTGGGAGTTGGCACTTCTACCATCTGGGGCTTGTCTGGTATTTAAGCTCGATTTGATAAATAAACACTTGTGCAGGTATGTCAGAAGGGACAACACAGTTGGCTTTGCTCCAGTGCAGTTTATGCTCTGGTAATTTAATGCAGGGCTGAGGTATAAATGGGACTAGTGATTCAAAAACTGAATTTACTGCAGTCTCACAACTGTTGAAAATTAAACTACATGTGCTGCAAGTTAGGGGTGACTAGGGTATCTCATTATAGGAGGCTGTTTTTTTCAGAGACTAGAATCTTTGTTGAATTACAGAGGGACGTACTTGAATGTAGACTTGGACCAAATAATTTTCTGATAAGTTGACCATAAATCCTCAGTAAAATAAGCTTGGTGTTCTCAGAATATCTATTGGCTTTTTGATCATTTTTATGGCTTTCCTTTTACTGGTCAAATTATCCTTATATGCTTTTAAAGCTCCTCTGACATGGATTAAGTCAACACAAACCAATAGACCTTCATTACTTTGGCAACTGGTTTTGATTTGGGGGCAATAAATACGATGACACAGACTAGATTACCTTTGCCGAAGGAATATGTGATAAGCCATAAGGATGTCAGGGATTTGGCATTCTTTTTCCTGTGTAATGTGGGAATGAATGAATAACAGCTTTTAACCAGCTGAATAAAGTTGGAAAGAAGAAAGAAATCAGAATGAAAAAGTGCCATGGTTTGGGTTTTAGGTTAAAAATGGTGATACCAGTAGATCACGAGAAAGCCCATGAACACACAGTGAGTGCCTGATGCTGCTTGGCACTGGTAGTCAAGGTTCAGGGCAAATAGGTGAGGGAACTGTCATCTGATGTGACCCATACCTTGGTATCTGGAAGGATAGATTTGGCCATAAATGGGAATAAAACTTACTGTGTGATAAAAGTATAGAGGAAAGAGAAATCAGAAAGGGCTAGAATAGCCAAGGAACGGAGAGTGGGAGAAACAAGAACTGCATATTTTGGGGGCTAAAGAAACTTTTCATTATAAAAATCATTTTTTAAATACTACTTTCCAAATATTTTCTGGAATAAAGGCTCAGATCTGAACAGAGTCAATAAGAAAGGTAGAATGAACACATTTACCCTTCACCCACACTACCAAGTTTTAAACACTTTGCTATCTTTGCTGTTTCATTAGTTACATACATTTCTTTGCTGAATCATTACAAAGTAGGTTGCAGACATCATAACATTTTTCTATGTAATTTTTGGGTAAGCATCTTCCAAGAAAGAAGACTTCTTTCTAGAGTTACAATGCTACTATCATATTCAAGGAACCTAACATTTCATAAACTTTCCATATTCAGGTTTCTCTAATAGTTCAAATAACATCCTTTTTTGAATTTTTTTAAATCCAGGATTCAATCAATTGCATTTGGTTATCAGTTGTTGTGTTTCAGTATCTTGTAACCTCAAACATTCCCTCCGCCTCCTTTTTTTTTAATATTTATTTTTTAGTTGTAGTTAGACACAATACCTTGATTTTATTTATTTATTTTTATGTGGTGCTGAGGATCGAACCCTGGGCCTCGCCTGTGCTAGGCAAGCGCTCTATTGCTGAGCCACAACCCCAGCTTTTCCCCCTGCCTTCTTAATTCATTAAATATTCTCTTCCTTTTGAAATTGTGTATAAAACAAATTTGCATGTTTTTCAATCACCTCCTTAAAATATACCTACTATGGAAGAGATGGGGTATAAAGAAACTCAAATCTTTCCTGTGCTGTAAAATGCAGATTAATAGAGAACTTTTGGCATGTACACAGAAGAAGAACCGAAATAATAAAGTTGATATGTAACTGACCCAAGTCAAATGGACTAGGAAAGAACCAGCAGAGAATGTACATGAAATGGGCTTCCACCTCACTTCCAACTCCTCCTGAGATAGTGTCTCCATGGTTACCTGCTCAGGTTCCCTAAACACCTTCCGGGTTGAGCTGCCACTCCTGCTTCCACCTCTCCATCTGTAACCAGCGCTACATAAAGGCTCACCCTGCCCAGACAAGCAGATGCACCAGTACCGCTGTCGTGCTTCTTGTTCCCCTTAAAGCAATGGGACCATGGGTGTTGTCATCTGCCTAACGCTCCTTCCCAGCCCTCTTTATTTATTTATTTATTTATTTAGAGATTCTCAATAAATTGCCCAGGCTGGCCTGAAAATTGGAATCCTCCTGCCTCAGCTTCCCTAATCCCAAGGATTACAGGTGTGTGTCCCTGTACCTGGTCACCCTTCCCTTCTTTACCTCATTCCCCCAGCAGCTACCTTCCTCTGAGAAGCTCGAGGTTCACCAGGAGGCATTCCTTCCTTCCACTTGCTGTCCTTCATACTCACCTCCCACCTAACACAGCCCACAAGACAATGGTTGTTTGTAGCTGCCCCCACCCATACACACTACTATTAAATAGAAAGGTTGTTTTTTAAGACCATGACCTTCCTTTCAAGTTCCAGACCTCCAGAAACTTCAATGTCTGAAACTTTGAAGGCATTCAATAAAGATTTATTGAATGAATAAATGCATGAATAAGCAAAAGAATGAATTCACCACCAATACATTTTCTGCGCTATACAGGACTCGTGACTGCAAGGAAATTAATAATGCATTTAACAGAGCAATGAGCATTACAAGTGTATGAGTCAGTAACAATTGATTAGCCACTTTGTGCAAAGCTCGGCATTTTGTACTATTGGAAAGTTCCAGAGTAAACAGATAAACAGGTACTCTTTCCTTACAGTCCTAAAGGGAAAGGGTAGAATTTGGCTTAACTCACAAAGAACAGTAGCAGCACATTCAAGTGTATATTCCATGTCATACATCCCTAGCTATAGGTCTTCCCAATTACTTGCTGACACTGGATATTGCTGTATCAAGGAACTAGAGAGAGTAGAGTCACAAGGGCTTCCTTGGGGGTGCTTTGCAAAGAGGAAGGAAAGATTGAGTAGTGCCCTAAAAAGAAGAGAGGTATGGTTGAATAAATGGCATGTTTCATGATGGAGAAGTGGCATTGGCAGAATTAGGTGATTCCCGCTGAGAAGTGGAAAGAGAGGTGCTTTGTTGGAATGGAGGTAGATGGACTCTGACAGATAATAACCAGATGGGAGTTCATTAATAAAAAGGATCAGCTTAAAGATTAGAAATGTTGGTTTGATATGTTTGGGTTAGTTTCCATGGACTTCTAAGTCTGGTAATCAAGGTTTTGCTTTCATTTCCTTTTTTGTTATCGTTCAGATATGAGGTGTCCCTCAGAAGCTCATGTATGAGAGAGACAGTGCAAGAAGGTATAGAGATGAAATAATTGGGTTATGAGAGCCTTAACCTAATCAGTGCATTAATCCCCTGATGGGGATTAACTGGGTGGTAACTGTAGGGACACAGTGTGTGGTTGGAGAAGGTGAGTCCCTAGGGGCATGCCTTGGGGTATATATTTTGTATCTGGTGAGTGGAGTCTCTCTGCTTCCTGATCATGTGAGCTGCTTCCCTCCACCACACTCTTCTGCCATGATGTTCAGCCTCACCTCAAGCCCCAAGGAATGGAGCTGGCTGTCTGTGGACTGAGACCTCTGAAGCCATGAGCCCCCGGAATACACTTTCCTCCTCTACTATTGTTCTTGTTGAGCTGGATGGAGTGTGTAGATTCTAGGGGAAAAGAAAGTAGCTGGAAGACTATTTAATCACTCAGGAAAAAGATAGCTAATGACTTAGACCAGGATTATGACTGTGGGGATGCAAAAATGTGAAATGTGGGTGGAAGACTCAAGTGGGAAAGGGTCTGGGCACAGGCTAGTGAAGACATGAAGGGATCAGGGTTGAAAGCTCCAGGTGTTTAGTAGCTCACAGCGCCGTGCAGTTTACACACTCAGAATCTTCCATTAGCAATGACTCTTTTCCAAAATAAAACAAAGAAAGAAAAATAAGAAGAAAAGGGAAAGGAAGCAAGAGCATCCACAAAACTTTCTGAAACCAAGATGGGCCAAGATCGTGTCCATTAGTTTCACCTAACCCATGAAAAGAATGATTCGCGGGTAGAAGATCACAGCTGGCTGCTGCTACTTTATTGCTTAATCTTCACTAGCAGTTCCTGCTAGGGTCACCAGGTGATGTACCTGCCCAGGATATGAGGGGCAGAAAAAAAGGTAAACACAGATTATGTCTAATTTCACAAAGAGGAAAATACCCAACCGTCTCTGTGCCCGCTTGGTGCCTCCCTCAGTTGTGTCCTTTCTTATCAACCACACCAGTGTTGGCACCTCAGAGATGGCACCCTCCCTGCAGGGGAGCCAGAGAGCAAAGGCTTCCATTCCTCTGTCAGACACATGCCAAGATTTTTATCAGGTAAAAACTCCCAAGAGAAAGAAGTTCTCAGTGGATCAAGTCCCTAGCTGGCCGTGTGCTGCTGCACAAGCTCTTAATCTTTTAACTCCCTGTTGTCAATCACTGTGTCTCTGTGGGACAGACACTGTTCCAGGTGCTGGGGAGACAGGCGGGAACAGGGAAGGCAAACATCTCAGCCTTCACGGAGCTTCCATTACAGTGGGGAGACGGGTAAACTAGACAGATATCAGAGTGCAGAAGAGAAAGCGGACTGCAGTTAAAGAGGGGGGTCAGAGCAGGCCTCCCTGAGAAGGTGACGCAAAATAGAATCACCTACCTTGTTGGGTTAGCAGGGGAATCAAAATGGTCTCTGTGTGTAAAACATCTGGCAAACCCCTGACAAAAGGGTCAGAAGAAATGCTTAGCTGTTATCTTTCAACAATAAATCTACAAAACATAATGAAATCTGAGTTTGGACTTCTGGGACTTGGTTCTTGTTTGAGAGAAAGATAATTTTTATTCATGAGTTCTTGGGTTCCAAGGAAAACAATAATATCGCTTACACCACCTGCTTCCAGAGAGGAAAAATATGAAGGCAGTGTGTCCAGACTTCTAGCTGCTTGTGTGCTTCTGCCTGCAATCTGGGTTCTAAAGCAAGAAGGCGGCTGTGAAGCATCAGGCGAGAACTCAGACCCAGTGCCTGGGCTGGCAGGGCTGGAACCCGTGGGCTCACACTGGATCTCAAGCCAGCGTGGTGCTTACACAGAGCACGCGTACAATCGTTTGTCAAATGCAAGAACAAATGTGTCGCTTTGTGCCCAATTTCATAGCACATCTCAAGTCTCAATATAATTCAGCTGTTTCCTTAAAGGTCATAAGAGGAAATGTGTCATGCTTGGGTTAAAGTATGAAAGAGGCTAATGGTTTAATTGCACCTAGAATTCCAAATGCATATCTCTATGCTAGCGCAGTTCCTTTTTCTCATTTACCTCCAGCGTTTTGACAGGAAATTTTCACAGTCGCTATTCTGGCCTCTTGAGCAGGGCTTTGTAGGGAGATCACATGGGAATTTTCCCAGGACGACACCTTCCAAGCTGTGGTGGCCTGAATTAACCCATCTCAGCCTGGTTTTTCATTCCTGGCTGTCCTTGAAGACCCCCAATCAGAAGATTTTAAGGAATTATAACGATGTGGTGGGAGTTCATGAGAGAGACTTTATGTCAAATTCCTTCTTTTTCCAGCAAGGAGTTTCAAATGCTGCCAACTGCAGTTGTACACAGCCTTAGAGAGACTGGGGCTCACCATTGTATTGTTCTCAGCAATCCCAGGGAGAGCTTGCAAGTTTCCTGGGAGAAGCAGGTGGTGAGATGAAGAGATGGGCAGTGCCCAGGAGAAAATGACTGACTGCTCTGTGCTCTGCTGCTGGGCTGAGCTCCTGGGGAAAGGCAGGTAGCTCTGCCACAGCCTCCTCCTGCACATTCCGAAGCCTTCCAGTCTATAAACATAGCATCAGGCTGAATCGCCCCCTCTTTGTCCCAGGACCCCTCCCTCGTCCTCTCCTTGGCTTTTCAATACTTTATTTGCATCCTTTATAACTGTGAAGTGGACAGTGTATTTATGGTTAAAAATTAGCTGCCATAGTGATATTAATTTTAAAAACAGAGTCCTGGCATATATTCAATATTACTATGGAAACGGCTGTTTCTAGTAATTCACTGATAAGATACAGTTCAAGGACTCAGGTCTGCGTGGGAGGTTTTCACCATCCACAAAATTGAAGCTGTACTTGTTACAATAGTGATTCCCAAGAACTGCTCTCCAAAGTTAAATATGGAATATTCCTTTCCCTTTTTTTTTTTTTTTGTTTTGTTTGGGAGATGAGAGTTAAAGTTATCTTTATTTTGTTTTAAATATGCACATGCAAGATAAATATTCTAAGTGGTGTTTTAAAAACATGTTTAATTTTCCCACTGATCACTAATTCTTATAATAGCACACAATGTATGCTCATAATACCTACACAATGGCGCACACACATACATCACACACATACAAACTAGTTTCAGAAACTCACATAGAGAAGCTGGACTGCAGCTTGTAATCACCTGCGCATTCAACATCCTAACTTCCCACCTTAAACTGTCTCCACGTATTTCTCTGTAACTGACATACAGCTGAATTTTGGAAAGGACTTGAAGAAATTCACTCCACTGCAGTGTTTTCCAGGAGCCAATTTTAATCTCAAATATTGCCACTGTTTTTAAACACAAACACATTTCTGCTGATTTTATAAAACCAGGTATGAGAAAATGACCTCAATTGTAGCAGCATCAATTCTTGAATCAATTCTCACTTTAAGTCAAAGCTTTAACATCTTCACTTCCATGCACAGGGAAACGTAAGGTCAATTTTCCCAAGCAGTCTTGTAATGCTTCATATTGGCTGGGGAGGGGGGGCGGCCTTCTTTCAATGTGTTTATTTTTTTCACATTCTTCTGAACACTGTCATCAGCCCTAAATATTATGAAAGGCAGTTTTTGATACTGAGGATATAGAAATGGGCCCATATGTTTTTCTTTCCAGATAGGTCAGCTCATTTTATATTTTCAGAATTAGATGAACTGTTCATCAATGTGTGGGTTGTGGGTGTCAGGAGCCCTGAAATCCACACTGGGCAAGGGCAGCCAGCAGGAAAGTTCACTGAATAATAAAAGAGAGGGGCAACAGCATAGACCAAGTTCTCTTTCTCTACACAGCTGAATGCTATGAATCTTGGAGCGATTCTGAGACACGAGAATTATTTCTTTTCTATTTTACAGATGGGAAAACAACACATATAGACCAAATGTACTAAAAATTGACAAAACTAGATACAAACCCATTTGTCTGTTTAGCAAATACATGCTGTCTCCAGTCTGCCTTCAGCAGAAACAGTACAGAATCTCTTTTCTGGGATTAAAAGATGCACTGGTGAATGGTTCCAACATACAGTAGTCAAATAAAAAGATTAAAAATAAGTGCTGATAGTTTCACCTCAGAGTGCCATAATATAACCTGGCTTTGGGTTATAGATAGGCCCTAAACCAGTCAAGGTTTCAGTGAACCCACTTTGGGGGAAAACCAAAGTGAAATACTTATTTATTCAGCAGCTAAAGAGTCATATTTTTAAAAAAGAAATTAACAATAATAATTCAATATAGTTTGAAGCCTGTCATCCTTGAGAAAAATAATTTTACATGATAGTCGCTGCTAATATGGGGTATATCTTTTTCAGGAAAAAGTTATTCAAAAGCACAGTGTTAGAAGTACCACCCGTCCAAACAGGTCTTGTCCCACACTTGGAGGCCCCCATCATCCTCAGTTCACATGTCACAGTAGTTTCAATTATCAAAAGATCCACTCCACGGCTATGTATTTTAAGCATGGTTGAAGAATAGCAGACCAAAAGGAGCCTTTCAACCATGGGACTTCAAAGGTAGAGGATCTTCAAGAGGGTTTTCAAAATCCTACTCATTCCACTTGACTCCAGAGCTTAATGACATGCCTTACTTGATACAGCTAAGGGAACTCTCTCATCAAAAACACTATGAGGCCTAAACTTGCAATTTAGTCTTTATAGGTTGGCTCACTGGGTCGTACTGCAAAATCCTAATGAAATTCTAGTTTATCTTTTATAAATAAATAGAATAAGTGAGAATGGTCAATGGTGTGTTAATGGCTACTAATATTTTTATGTTTTGAGAACTTCCTTTAAGTCATACTTTGTCTATTTCACATCACTGTGTTTCATTTAGTCCTATCCCTTGAAGTGGATATTAATATCTAATTTTATAGATGATGAAAACGAGTCTCTGAGAGATGAAAGAAGTTGCTGGTGTATTCACACAAGTACGTGTCAGGATCATGAATTGAACTCAGGTCTCTCCCTCTATAGGCTGGACCCGTAACTACTTCATTAAGTGACAGCAATGAGTGGCAAAGATAGAGCTAGATTCTAGCCCTTGAATTTGCTTTTCTTCTTATCACATCTGAGGACAGTAAAGCCTCCGTAGGCAAGGTTCTTGGTTCCTCACAAATCACGAGTGAAACAGATCAGCTCTCTGGTACCTCCTGAATTGTGGCACTCACAGGGACTCTGAGGCTATGCCCAAGAGGCCCTCATCCTCCCAGGTGCAATGCAACAAATGAGAGGATGTAGTTGGACTTCATTTCCCCACTGTCAGCAATCTCCATCTTAATGAGACAATAAGAGAGCAGAAAAAGTTTAGAAAACAGAGGCAAGCCAAATCATTTCTGCCCATCTGTCTGTGGACACACCCAACTCACTCATCCAGGATAACAGCTGTACTCCCAAAGTTGACTCCATTTACTGGAGAGACTATGATTAAATCAACAACCAGGGATTTAGGAGTGCATTATCTAAAGGTCTGGAGATAATACCAAGGGTTTTGCTGGTCAGGTTCCATCTGCCCTGCTGTGTGCCTGACTTTTGACCCTTCAAGGCCAACTCTATGACTCTGTTCATTTTTCCCAGACCAGAGTTATCTTTGTCAATAACACATGTAATTACACACAAAAGCACCACCGAGCAGTATGGATGGGGAATTTGCCCTCTAAAATCGTTTTTTTTTTTTTTTCCCCTCAAAAACTACTGGATTCTGTGAAGCTCTTCATGTATTACTCCTAAAGCTCAAATAACTTGAAAATGAAAAGTTGTTCTGACTCAGGATTTTTCACAGCAATATAAAAGAGAAGGGAAGCGATTATAGTATTTCTAATTACCTAATAGCACCATATCCCTGAATGTGCTAGGTGCTTGAAACTAGCTTTTTCTAATGTGAATTCATAGTCTTCCTACACAGGCCTGTTTCTTTTACTATGTCCCATTCCCAACTAATGACATCCCATCCAGGTACTCACCTAACATGGGATCCTCAGCCATCTTAATCCTTCTCCTATGCTTGTCCCCAACTCCCATACAATCTGATGTGGAGTGGTGCCAAATTTACCTCCAAAATCCCCCTCATCCACCCTTGCCCTTCAACCCTCACTTCTTTGCTAAACTTAGACCTAGGTCATTTATCTTGACAAATAAATGAACTAATTTTTCTACTTCTAATTTTTTACCTACCTTCACTGTCTCCAATCCTTCATCCTAATATCAGAGACAAATTAATAAAATCTGATGATGTCTTATTCTTTCTGAAACATCTTGAATAGCCCCAAAATGACTACAGGGCAAACACCAGAATTTAAGGTAGTCTCAAATTCCTTGACAAAATTTATCTCCTTTATAGTTTTATCTTTTATCAATGATTTATATCCTTTCCCAATTCAAACATGGAGATGATGGGCAATACCTTTCTTTGGTCATATTGGGCTTCTTACTGTTTCACAAATTCTAAGCACTTTTCTATCCCCTGGCTTTTTAAAAATTCAAATTATTTCATCCAAATAGCATTTCCTGCTTATGATCCTTGAACTTTCACTCATACTTCAAAGAACAACCACATGCTTCATTCTACTCTTACTCCACTGTATCCCAATACAATTTAATGCACGATCATAATACAAATTTACAGTGCACTATGATTATTTGTATGTGTGTGTGTGTTTCCTCCTTTTCTTCTATCCTTAATATCTGAGTTTCAAGTTCCAAACTTTAATTTATTTCTGTATTTTTATTTACTAGTAATACCCATAGTAAATAGTAAGTATTTTTGAATGAATAGAAAAACTAATGATTATGAGCAAGATTCAGTGATTAGACCCAAAACAACAATACGAAGACATCACTGTATTATATTAATTATATAATGATTCGAACCAAAGCGCAGGAACAATTAAATAACAACAATGAAAACTAAGGATACAAAGATATTTAAACTGCGTAGAATCTTAAAATGGAGTTTCTGTTTGTGATGGTAGATTGGTTTGGCAATGGCACAGGGCCCATAGAGAAAGCTAAGTGGGAAGGTGAGGGAATTTACTCCTATATTTACTCTGCTGGAAATATTTCTCCTAAAAAAATCACTTAAAATTCAAATAGTGACTGCTTCCTGTCTTTACTATTTATATGCAACTCAATCATAGTTTCATGTATTTATTGCCAAACTGATAGAGTTCAGGTTTTCTAAAGAAGTGCTTTATAATCACACTGCACCAACATTAAACCAACCATGTGCAACTAGTAAACCCACAAGATCACAGGGTTTGGATCCTCTTGCCAGGACTCCACCTACAGTTTTCTGTTACTAGATGTTTGGGTTTGGCATTGAACTCATGTGCTTTTACAAGCATTCAGCTGTCACTTCAAATCCAAATCGCCTGAGAGACTAGTGTTTCAGTCCCTCTTCTCTAGGGATCTTCCCACAAGGCTCAACTAATTTAATTTGTTTCCTTTCCCAAGAAAGACTGTAAAACAACATTTTTTTTAAAGTCTAAAATCAAACTTTGGGCAAGGGAGGGAAGAAACCATAAATAATGCAATCCCATGAATTTAGAATTACACACACACACACACACACGTGTGTTCATTTCTTGACCTTGATGTCACATGAATGACCTTAGTCACTAAGATTAAGACACTGAGTACAACAGATAGTTCACATCACACTCTCTGCCCATAGGGCTCAGATGCTAGACAGATGGTCATCTTCACATGATCTAGAAATAAGAAAACCTGGCTGTCTTTTAACACCTTGGTCTTTTTACAATACTGAGTGGTACCAACTTGATCTTGTTATTCTTCACTCCAGGGGAGTTCCATTGTCCTAAGTTAACTTTTGCTCTTGAATTCACTTCTTAACTGTTGCAATTCCTTCAGTTGGCAGATGACTTGATCTCAGACATTTTCACTGCCATTGGCTCAGTGACGTTAGCCCTATTATTCATCCTCTTGCTGGCTGTTGCTGCTTCTATTATTGCCTCCAAAAAAAGGGCAACTCAGGGAACCTACAGCCCCTGCCGCCAAGAGAAAGAAGGCTCTCGCGTGGAAATGTGGAGCATGAGGCAGCCCCCCACGTTGGAGAGGTTGATTTAGAAGCATGGTGCCCCTTTGAGAAAGGGGTCGGCTCACGGTGAACTGATGATTGGACTTGAGTGATTTTTTGGACATACCTGGAGACACTAATTCAACTTGGATTGCACTGGAACTGTGAGAAGGATAATTTTGATCTCCTTAAAGATTTTCATAGTGGTTTGACTTGACACCATTGTTTTTTTTTATATTAACCAATTATTAAACTATGTCTGAACCATTAATTTCAGCCTCATATATAGCAAAAACATCTTCCAGAGCACTGTATCTTTTGCAAAAAGCTCCAGTGGCTATTGTTTAAACTCTTTACTCTGCAACCTGGGAACAACGTTTTAGTGTGCCCTTTAGCAGATAACTACCATTTTTTTTTAATACAGGAACTACAGTAACAACAACAAAATAATAGAATACATTTCTCTTTCTATCATGTGGTGAAAGGCTTAATTATATGCCTGTGATTAGATATACAGTCTCATCCTTTAATCAAGTACTTAGAGAAAGCCATGGTCAAAAAGGTCAAAAAGTGATCAAGCCATAGAAAAATAATCATTGAAATGTGGTGGTTCTTCTGAGTATTTTTTTTTTTTTTTTGCATTTTGTGGCATTAAATGTGACAAAGCAACCCATGGAAGCATTTGAAGAACATGTTTATGAATCTTTTAACTAAATCATCTCACATTGGTTACACTTAAGAATCCTTATACTATTTTATATTTTTGTGATACTGAGATTACAGGCATGTGCCACTGTGCCCACTATAGTCTTTATTCTTTGTAAAGGTTAGTTTAAGATCAAAACACTTTCTAGAAAGAAGTTAAAAAAGCAATAAAACTCAAATTCTCAATTCTGAAAGACCTATTTTTGATAGGTCACCAAGAGTGACATTCCAAGGTAAGAACCCTAAGTGAGATAAGCTCATGGTAAGGGTTATGTGTACAGACCATCTATATGGTCTGAGGAGGAAAATCCTGGGCCTTCTATTTATATATTTATCTACACAGTATTTGTTATATTTTTACATGTTTTGAAACACATGTAACAACATACTACTAAAGTATAATACAAATCAAACATTGAAATACATGCCTATATATTTGGGGTATATGCTCAAACATCTTAATGATATGAATTTTTAAATTTGGTCTAAAATAATCTTCTTAATTACTCAATGACATAATTCCAGAAAATTCCTCTCTCTTTGAATATCATCAGTTTTCCCACTTTATTGAATCATTCCCTTAAGCACCAAACATGCTGTTCTATGTCCCATAACATAGAATTCTCTCCTATGACCATATATCCTTTTCAGTCAAGTATCTGCAAAAGCATTTTCTATCTTCTCTTTCTCTTCCAATCTTCTCTTGAATTCAAACTAATTTGCCCTTTCTGTCCATCAAAGACTTTCCCATTGCCAACTATAATGGTCAGTACTCAGTCTTCCACTTCTCTGACCTTTCAGAAGAATATGAAATAATTGTCACTCCTGCTGACATACTTTCCACACAATGATACACTCACTATTCTACCTCCTCTTACCTCACCATCAGTCCCTTCTCAGTCTCTTGCTGGTTTCTCCTTGTCTCTTAAACTCTGCTTTATTTTTTTCCATATTGTTTATCACTATTTTTTTCTATTTCCCCTGATTGGAATTTAAGTTATATGAGGAAAAGAACTTTGTTTGTTTTCCCTGCACTTACAACAGACCCTAGTGACAACATAATAAATATTTTATGGCTAAACCAACAAATAATGAGTGAATGTTGTTTGCATTTGTACCTGCTAACAGCAAAATCCCAGTGTGCCCAAGATGAGTGTGTTCTGTCATTGGATGATCTGGCTCCTAAGCTATCATGGCTCTGTAGCCTTCTTAACGTCTTAATCTCTGATTTTCCCTCAATATCTAACTTTGCTTTAAGCGTAAGTTCAAGAAGACAGATGTCTCTAGATGTCTACATTTGGAGTATGCCATGAGACATGTTTATCTTTGTATCCTATTAAAGTTACAACTTCTTAATAGAGTTTTATATGGGAAGGACAAAAAGAGCTGTTGCCTAAAGGAAAAAGAAAGAAGTAGCTGAGCTTAAAAATACAAACTAAGATATTACAGAATATAAATTGTCCTTATGGATATTAACACAGGAATAAAGAGGTAACTCCAATAGTAATACCATAAATTTAATTGATCTATTAGTCTGTGACATCTAGGTTTACAGCTTCACGGAAGAATATAGATACATATCTGTGCATAAATGAATGCATGCAGGCATGAACAGATGAATGATTCCATGTGGAAACTCCAAGTGTGTACATGACAATGTGGTTTCTTTACAAATCTTTGCATCCTTGAACAAGTAAAACATTGAATACCTTTATGTGAGAAATGCTTCAAAATTAGCTCTATGGAGTATTTGCACTGAACACCTTTGAAAAGTAAACTTCACTTTACATAGAAAAATCTAGGATCTGCCTCACAAATGGTGCAAATGTCCTATCGAATACATTTTGCAATTTATATCCGGATTGGTTTCAAAGATGGTTACAACAGTTTCTGTTATCCTTGTTTGCAATGTAATGTCACCATCCCTCCCATGGAGAGGTGGAATCTGTCTCCCTTCCTCATGAATCAGAGTTGGCCTTGTAATTCCATTCAGCCAAGGGCTCACCGAGGAAATGATATTGTTCCAATTTCAGATCAGGCATTAGAGGCTTGTGACTCCCATTTTCCCTCTCTTGGAAGGCGTTTCTGAGACTGCTATGCTGCAAAGAAGCCTGAGATGTAAATACCCTGAGGAGAGAGAGGTCCAACCATGCCAGCTGTGCCTGCTGATCCTGTCTTGCCTGCTGAATATAGTCACATAGTATGACCCATGTAAGACCAGCAGAGAAACAACCCAACCAACATTCAGTCTTATGAGAAATAATAAACCACTGTACTAAGCCAGTGAGGTTTTCGGGTGGTTTTTTATACGGTGGTAATAGGCAAATGAGATGTATCCATTTATGTCAATGAGGCAATCCAAGGCAATATAGGGTACTTCGTTATTCTTTTTTTTTTTTTTGTAGTATGAAGTATTCAATTGCCTAGTAACAATAATTAGTACATTATTAATAAAATATGAATATATGCCTAATTTCTTTCTGAGTGGCAAATAAGAATGAGGATCCATTAAATTCAAATATAGGTCCAGGAGGAACTGAGAGTCACAGTGCTCTGGCAGCTATTTGCAGGATTTGGGACTGGGGTGTAAAGTGGACACAGCCGGCTTACTTCCTGCCCCCTGGTGAACCCTGGCCCAGGGCAGCCCCTGTGAAAGGCACATATGGTGTGTGTTTATAAGGAGTGACAGGAAGGCTCCTTTAAGTGGCCTCTTATGTAGCAGTCTCAGAGCACGTCAAACCTGTCTCTCTTCCTCCTCCTTAAATTACTACTTGCTCAACAGGTCCTCTATGAAATGAAGATCAAGATGGTCCTACAGTCTGGCCCCCGGAGCAATAATCATTATTTTTACCAATTAGTGTTCGTGGTAGGAATTGAAAAGCATCAGTCATAATGGGTTGAGAGCAGCATAATAATGATAATGATGATTATTGGGTTATTAAGGAGGGATCCTTCACTGAGCTCTAACTGTATCACTAGGAGTATGTTAAAAAATTTGCCACAATATATACATGATGTCTCATTTAAACCTGCAACAGCCCTTTGAAAGAGAAACTTGTATCTTCATATTAGGAAACCTTGGAGACAAAAACAAACAAACATCAAAAAAAAAAAAAAAACCCTCATAGGTTTAAATTTCTTTCTGTCCCATCTAAATGATCTGAACTAATCTGAAAAATGAGTCAGACCACTATCTCACAAAGAGTATTATGATAATTATCCCTTAACTGCATAATATATATTAAGTGCACAATATCTATTATTATTATTCAGAGAAGATGGAGGGTCAGTAGGACAAGTGACAAACATGGGTAACATTTTGATTGTTTCCACACTCTTACTTGTATCTACCAAACAAACCAAGGGCGTAACGACTTTATTCCTATCTTCTGTCTTACTTGTCTCATAACACATCTGTAATGTTAGTTGGTTCACACAAAGGTATTTTTTTCATGTTGTTCTCACACCTCTAAAGTGGCCTCATGATGGAAGTTCCATTAGCTAAAGAAGTTGATTAATCTGTAAGACTGAAATAAACTGTACATATCACATCTTCTTCTCAATAAAATTACCAGAAAATAAATCAAAAGGCTTCAGGTCTATCAGACTCCCTAAACTTATAATACAGAATTTTTTTGTAGAGTTTCAGTTTATAACCATAATATAACCATCATCTTCATCTTCATCATCATCATCATCATCATCATCTGCTTTTTAGAATTACTCCTTAAACCTCTTTTGTGAAGGAACCAAGATCATCTACTACCATCATCAACAAGACTGGCCCAGATATCCTGGTTTAAAGTATGCTTCTGATGATGATTAGCTAGCCAACTTTCACCTAGCTTTATGCTCTGCAAGGGTATGATCCAAACCATAAAATTATTCTTAGTTCTGGAGTGAATATGACTTTTCAAATTTCAACCTGCTTCCAGTAAAAGTGAAATTTTTACTGCTTCGTATGGCATTGCAGAGTGATGACAAAAAATTCATGTTTCCAATTTAAACCCATTCTTCTGTGATTTAGTATTCAGGCTTTGTTTTATGTGGTTCCAGAAACCTGGGAACAACATCCATCAGATATATTTGGCAGTGCCTGCCTGAAGAGAGCTGCTTTAAGAACCAGTTGAAGGGTCTTCTAATATGTTAGGCAAATACCTCCCTTTGAAAACCGATAAAATCCACATCTTCCAACACTAAAGGGGGCATGTCTTGGAAGAGTTCAGGGTTTGCAGCTTAAGGCTCCTGGCTCAAATCTGAAGCTCATCCATGGTTAAAATAAGACAGACACTGAATGGAAACAAACATATGTGTTATTGAAAGTCTGCAAAGTATAAGTGTTTTTAGCACTCTGTTTCAATTCAGCCCTTCATGTCATAGATTTGGTTACATCATGGGTTAATTCATTCAGCTCCATGCTCAACATCCACCTTCATATGGTTGCTAAGTCTTTTATTATTGGAGTCAGGTGGTCCACAAAGTAGTTTCTATGTTAGCTTTCCCATAACAGAGATATTCATGTTATTGCAAAGTTAGTCTCGTTTTCTAATACCTGCTTTAAAAAGAAATTGCTCTATGTTTGAATGATTGGGGAATGTTTTGATTTTTCAAAAATGAAATAACTAAGCATCAACTATCAAGTGTAGGTTTAATTAAAAATATTTTTTTTCATAAAGAAAAATTCATTAAGTCTAACTTAATAACCTTAACTAAAGGCTAATAATAAGTTTCTTTTGTCAGGTTTGCAAGGCTGTTCAGTTTCATAGGTCAAGAATATAGACATCCCCACATGAACTCAGGCTCAAATTTTACCAAGAGTACTTGTTATTTTTCTAGTGCATTATATTTACTTCCCTGATAGAAGGGAAACCCAGGAGCCCCCTTGATGTGAAATAGTATGTGGATTTCAATTCAACATCTCTCCAACTGCCAAATACTAATTTAATTCAATGGAATCTGTGGTTAACAGAGTTTAAGTGGCTCAAGTTGAAGAGAGGACAGAACAATCAATTTACAAATTACGGACTGTTCATCTGAAGCATCTAATGGCCACAGGAGAGGAGATTCCAATTAAGGTAACTTATTTGACCTTAATGTTGTATTGGTAGAATAAGAGGCCTTGTCATGAGGAGGCAAAAAAAAAAAAAAAAAAAAGATTAAGAAAACACCATTCAGAATTAGAAAGTCAATCATGATATTATCATCTGAATTGATACCAGCTTCTTTTTATCTTTTGAAATTAAATACACATTAATTCTACCACTTCTCTCTTGAAGAAACTAGTCAAGCACACCCACATGATAAAATCACATTTACTTAGATTTACTGGGGTTCCAGTGGTTGATAGGAATACATATATATTTTTTTACTATTCTGAACATATTAGTAGATTTAACATCTACCTTCAAGTTATTAGGCTAGAGATGAGTCCATTATACAAATATTTGGTTCATAAAAATATATTCTTGCCATGCATTGTTAAGCTTAAATCTGTTTCATAAATATTCTGTTTATTTTAAAAGGAATGATTGTATATTTTTGTATGGGATATTTATTTCTAGGTTCTTTAATCAAGAAATAAAAGCTAGAAATGATGAAGGTAAGTGAAAAATATTTCAAGATGACAGATCAATGTGTGATTCAGAGCTTAAGGTGGATCCTAAGAGTGTTAAGGAACAAATTTGTCATTTCCCTTCCACAAACATTTGCTGATTAAGAGATTAGACAGAGTTCACATTTTTTAATCAATTACAAAGTAAAAACTGATTTGGGGGATGCTATGGAATTTTTTGCCACTGTTAGAAATAAAACACTTGAATGTGGCTTAAATATTTTCTAAGGGTCCATTGTGGTTGAAGTTTGGTCTGCACAGAGGCACTACTGAGAGGTAGTGGACGCCTTTGGATGTTCGGCCAGGTGGGAGATCCTTGGGTCATTGGGGTCAGGCCCTTAAAAGTAATTATTAAGCCCAAACACTGAGTTCCTCTTCTGCACACATATGTTCTCACTATGATTTGTTGCCAAACCAATGGGGCTACCTGCTCTTAGACTTTGAATCTTCAAAATTGAAAACTAAAATTATTTTTTTTTGGTACTGGGGATTGAGTTGAGTACTCAGGGGTACTCAATCACTGAGCCACATCCCCAACCCTATTTTGTATTTTATTTAGAAACAGGGTCTCAGTGAGTTGCTTAGTGCCTTACAGTTGCTGAGGCTGGCTTCGAACTGGAGATTCTCCTGTCTCAGCCTCCCAAACCACAGGGATTATGGGTGTGTGCCACCACACATGGTTAAATAAACTTTTTTGTCTTTATAAAGTTAGGTGCCCTGGTATTTCATTGCAGTAAGGAAAAGTTAATTAATATAGAGTTCTTTAAAACAGCTTATGTTATATGTCAGTCATATGTCTCCTTGAGACTATGAAAGTTACTCTCTGCTGCCATTTAATGCCCACCAGGTTGTACAGAGAAGTGATGCTCCATCCATGGCAGCCAGGAAGGAGAGAGAGCAAGAAGAGTGGGAAAAGACCATAGGAGAGCTGAATCCTTCTGGTACATGTCCCCAATGACCCACCTCCTCCTGCCACACCTCGTAAGACTACACTTATGACCCAGTCAGTTCATTATAAGTAGGGTGGATTGATTAGGTTAAAACTCTAATAATTAATCATTTCACATCTCAATATTCCTGCATTAACATAAGAACTTTGAGGAGATACATCATATCCAAGCCATGACAGGGAGATATTAAGGAGTGAAAGTGATCAAATTATGTTACGTACATGTATCAATATACCATAATAAAACTCATAATTTTGCATAATTAATATGGGCCAATAAAAACAAATTATCACATTGATTGTGAGCTGCAGAATTATTCATTTTATCCATGGACATGTATTTTGAAAATGTCTTGCATTTGGCACCAAGAACAATACAATAAATTGAAATCAAATGTATTTGTTTATACAGAAAGGCAAAGACCTTGAATATTAAATTTTCAAGAATAAAGTGGAAGAATCAAACTGTCCAATTCTAAAGCTTATTATAGAGTCATCAAGATAGTGAAAAAATGCTATAGAAATGAGTATGTAAATCAATAGAAAAAAATAGGGTCCATACATAAGCACACATAAATATGTTCAATTGACATAAAATGTTATGCTCATATGAGGGAAGAATAGTCTTTTCAACAAGTGGTACTAGGAAAAATGGGAAAATCTGGCCCTTAACATTAAAAAAAATGAACTCAATATGAATCATAGACCTAAATGCAAGTAACTATTAAACTTCTAGAAGAAAGACATTGTGATATTCTGACTAGACATCAGTTTCTTAGGACAAAAAGGTGTATATTGTGAAATAAAAAGGTTGCTAATGTTGTATTTCTTCAAAATTAAAACCTTTTTTTTTTGAAACATTACTAGGAAAATCAAAAGTCAAGTCACAGAAAGAAAAACTTACAAAACGTATATTAAGGGACATTTATCCAGAATGTTTTAAAGAAAACAAATTCTTACAAGTCACTAACAAGAAGAAAAAACAGCTCAATATGTGTGTCAGCAAATATTGGGCGTATACTTTCACCCAAAGAAGAGAAATCAATCACCAATAAGCACATAAGATTTTCAAAATCTTTGGTCATAAGAAAAAAAAATTGAAACCAAAATGAGGTACCATTACGTAACTACCAGGGTGACTACAACTAAATCTACCAACAAAAGCATTACACCAAGTGAGAGAACCTGAAAGAACCCCTTTATGGGAAATTCTTAAAAGGTGAAAGCATAGTGAAGGCAGATCAGCTGTGACCAGTAGTCAGAATCAAGAGTGGACAGTCACAAGAGCACAAAGTCATTTTGGGGGTAATAAACTTTTCTAAATCTTGATTTCAAAGTGATTACATGATATATATTTGTTGAAATTCATTGAATTATACCTGCTGAATACGTGAATTTTTATGAAAGTAAGTTGTACTTCAAAAAAAGTTCATTTGAAAAAAAATGTGAAAAAATGCACCTTGAAAGAAAAAGAATCTTCACCAAACAAAGAAGCAAATTTGTAGTGGGTGTTGGTAAAGCAACTTGAAAATCCTGTAAAACACCCATGGACTTTGAGTTCCCCTTTTATTTGTACATCAAAAATCAATTGTGATACCCCTCAATAATTTCAAAGAATAGTATGTTCGGCAGAATGATCCTTTGCAATATGTATATGATCACCAGTCTTAACTAATTATTCTTTGATGATATGGCTAAATTTTATTCTTTTTAAAAAACACTTATTTCAAGTTTCTATTGACTGTGATTTAGTTAAGAAATACACGATTTTCTAACAGTTTGTCAAGAAGCGTGTCTCTTATACAGGAAGCCTTAAGATAAAGCAGTACATTTCTTTCTAACATCTGTTCATGAGTTGGGAATTTTGCCCAATGGATTGTGTCCAATTTGGACATTTATCAAATCTCAGAAAGCTTAGTGCTTACTTTAAAATATATTTAATATTAGATTTTTGAGGATACAATGAAATATGAAACTAATGTTATTAATGTGTTTTAATGTCCTGGAGAATCCCTAAATTGGAAACTGGAGTTACAAAAAGTAATTTGTAAATTATGTTTAATGGTGTTACTCTAAAACACCATTAATATAAAACATTGTTCATATTTAAGGTAGATTTGCTTTATTCAATTTCAATGTTTTTAGTAGTACATTATAGTTACACATAATAGTGGTGTTCATTTTGGCAGAATCATACTTATATGGACCATAATTTGTTCCATTTCAGTCTCCATTACTTCCTCTTTCTTTTCCCTTCTGCCTCCCCTAGGCCTAGGTCCCCTTCCTCTACTCTATTGGTCTTCTTTCCATTTAATTCATTGGTTTTTTAAATTGGTGCTTTATAGATACATATAAAGATAATTCACTATAGTATATTCCATATGTGTACATAGCATAATTTGGTTAATTTCATAACAAAAGTGTAGAACAACAGTTTGTCTTGAGAACTGGTTCTTGAATATGAGAAATTAGAAAAGTAGGAGATAATATCTTTGGATGTTCTGTAAGTGATATTTAGATATCCTCAACAACTTCAAATGTTAATAACAGTGGCTCCATATTTTTTAAAACTCACAAGTTAAATCTTTGCCTTTTTCCAAAATAGATTATGTCATCCACATGCTCTGAGGTTATCCTGCATAACCCAAGTGGGTCTCCCCAATACATGCCAATCAAATAAGGTGGACAGAGAAGAGAGAATACAAAGATAGCAGAGGGAACATGCATACATACAAAAGAGAGAATATTTGAGATGGAATTGGAGACTAGCTGGGGAGTATGAAAAACAGAAAAAAAAATGAAAAGGAGAAAATCAAGCATTAATACAAACTCTCAAAAAGATACCAAAAATTTCAGTACAAGATAAAACTTTAAAATTTGAAAAAATAAAAAGGAAAAAAAGACATTGTCTAATATTAAAGGGGAAAACATGCTGGGCATGCTATGTACTATCCCATATTTCTGTTTAATAGCTTGCAATTCAAATCCCAATGTGGCCATTTGGTGCTATGGAACTTTGAGGATATCACTGTTTTTCTTGAACTTCAGTTTCTTCATGTCTACAAAAAACTAACTATAGAAGGTACTGCAGAATTTGTAGGAGAATGGCCCAATCATCTGGTTATTCTTTTTCTTTCTTTTTCTTTTTTCTTTCCAGGTGATTCTAATGAAAAACTAAGAAGACGACGCTGGATTAGATAAGACCTAAGATTTTATAGTTGTATTTTATACTGCATACTCCAAATCACCATAAATTCAAACTCAAATTGATACTTACAAATATTTTCTATCCCTCAAATTACATGGCAGCTACTATGCATACAGAAGTTTCTCAATAAATATTACATAATTCTAAGAACAGACACTTTTGTTTAAAACACAGAGAAAACAAAACTTCAGGGAAGTTACTAAGCCACAATCAATAGTAGAACCTGGGGAAGGTTTTTAATTAATCTAGAACCTTCCATTATACAGTATCTTATATTTTAGCTATCAATGCTATATTTTCCGTGTATGTACAACTTTTTACGTCCTGTAATTCACTCTGTTACTTCTGGACAAGAAATTACCAGAGTCATGACCATAAAAATTTTATAGGATATTTCATTTAAACTTAAGGACAATCTAGTAGACTGTAGGTCTTGGATGAGAAGTTCATTCTGCCAGTCCCTGGAGCACTTGGCCATATTTGATCTCTATCCTAGAACCTTAGGCATTTGGGTCAATAAACAAAGTTGTCTGGCTTAGATCTTGCTCTGAAACAATCAGTGACACTTAACTATTTGCCTATGATTTTTCAGAACCTAATAAAATGTTTACTATACCTAACAGTGTGCATACCTTTCATGCTGCCCTATCAGAAAGATTCTGCAGCAGTTACAAAGCTTAGAGATGAGGGTAGCAGGGTCCTTCTAGTCATTCACCTAGAATTCTGAGGGGGATTAATGGTCAACTATGAAAGAAGAATCAGCACCACACAAAGTTTGATTGTGACCAATTTTATTATATATCTGCATTCTTGGGTACTTTATGGTAATGTAGAATTCATCCAATATTTATTTTTTCATATTTAAAAGTCCCAAAGCAATAATTTTATACACAATGTCTTCCCAATAGTAGTCAACTTTGGAGATGATTTATACTGTAGCCTCAAGGATGCAAGAACAGTGAAGCAAATCTCAATGCCTAGTAAGTTTTTATAGATACCTGTTATCATGTTGAGCATAAAGCTCAAGATCTTCAGTCCTTTGAAATAACTCTTCATCTAAAGCAAAAGAAATAAGCTTTGGAAAAGTTCACTTTTGAACCCTTCATGTCACCTTTTGTAAAAAAGCTTTATGTGTTTTAAGTTGTAAGATTCATGCAGTTTCTATTTTTTGCTGTTTTAGGCATGGCTAAATCATAACGGATTTTTAAAATCTAATTTTTGGTATGTGATTATTTCTCAAAATAACCTATGAAAACTATATCTAAAGGTTGGTGACTTGACACATGCAGTGCATTTAACATGCACAGTGTTCTAAACTGGTTCTGTTCTAAACAGCATATCATCAACCAGAAGGTGGATTCATTAATGGATCTCAACAAGGCTCTCATCTGAGAACTGAAATAGCAGAGATGAAGAGACGTACATGTTTGTCATATCAAAGAGGTAATCATTTGCAACTTTACAACCTTCTAAGATAAAAGATTGTATATCTTCAATTACTTCATTAAACTAAAACGTGGCTTGAAAAAACATAGCCTACTGGATACAAAGCATTCTGTTAACATTGCTGTTGAGTACCTTGTTTTATTTATTTATTTTTTGGTATATTTGCATATCACATCCAGGGCTACAAATTTTCCACAGTGCTTTCTGCCTCTTTCAAGTATAATAAAAGTAGAAATCTATAGAAGCTCTAAGGTTAAACAAACTGTACATTATACAAAAATTAACTTAATTTACATACAGTTAAAAAGTATTGGCAATGCCCTTTATAAATCTTAGCAAAGATTCATCACAAATGATGTTACAATCTATATACGTGGTCATCACCATACAAATGCCATTTAAATTTATGTTGTGCAGAACAGACTTATGTGTTAAGTGTACTCACATAGAATCAACAGTTTGTACCATAAACATTTCTTTTAAAGTAACAGTATTGGTAATCTAAGGTACAGGATTTTCTTATTGCATATTTATTGATGCTGAGGCAGTTAGTTATGATACAATAATGCAATATCCATAATTATTTTAAATAAAAAAAACATTTTTCTCGCCAACAATATAAAGAATATTTTTTCCTAAAATCACACAGAACATTGCTACATACAATTTTATGCAAATACTGAAAGACATGACCTTAAGGCATCTGCTAGAAAAGCAGATGTGCATATTTATATTAACTAAATTATGAAAGAAAAAAAATATTGCACAAAATCCTATTATTTTGTAAAATAAAATACATCTCGGTCTAAATGTACATAATTTTGTATTCCTTAACCAGATCATAATGTTAACTGCTTTGCTCAAAACCAATCTGGCTTTTAAAGAAGTTTTATGAAACATGCACTAACCATATTACTGGGCTCCACATAGAAAAAAATGTCAGTACTGACACAAGTTTTCTAAAAACTCTTTCCTATATTAAAAATTGCTCTGGGGGAATTAAACTTGGAGATTCATCTTATATTCCTGAATTTATATTCTCATTTACAAATATTTTCTTAGATTCAGATTCTTTGATGCTAAACAAAATGGAGTTCTCATTAGAAAACTTATTCATGAAAGTAATCAATCTGAATTTTCAAATAAAGAATGAAGGTCTACCGATTATAAGAATATTCAGTTTTCTCCTCTTGTTCAGGAATCTACTTCATCATTTTATTTAATAAACAATTCATTAGATTTCCTGGATTCTAGTATTAGAATATTAGCATAAAATCCTAATAACAGCATTGTCACTTAGTTTAATTTAAATGGAAGGACCTGTTTCTAGAGAATGCTATTATAAAGATAAGAGAAAAAAGTAAAAACTGGATTTTTTAAAAAAAAGTTAAATTATTTATTTATTCTAAGTTGTTATATATGAGGCAGAATGCAATTCATTTCATATTACAAAAACTGGATTCTTATCAACATGATTGGATTCTCATCCACACCCTCACTTCTTACTAAACTGAATAAAGTGCCCTAAGCATGGAAAAGGAGCATCATTCCCCACAGAGGAATAAGCCACTTGCTTATCTGACAGAAAATCAGTTAAACAAGGACAATCAGTCTCTGAAAGATATCTTAGCAGCATTATTATAATTAGCATAATGATTAGGAAAGTTAATGAAATCAAATATGGTACTTTAGTTCTGTACTTAGAACATGCTTTAGATTAAGCAGGTATTAAAAAAAAGAACATATTTCTTGACTTTCGAATCTTAGGCTGATAACTTCTAAGCAAAGCACATTATTATATTATTATTTCAATACTTTTGAAATTCCTTTCAGAGCAAGAACAATGTTAATTATTTTATTTCCCCTGCACCTTCAGTTATCGTACCTTGTGACTGGTTTTAAAAGTCCATATTTTTAAAACGAAGGAGTTATTAGTTTTAAGTTGGAAAAATAATCATGCTTTATTTTGGTGCCTAAGATTTGCTAAAGTAGTTAATCATAAAAATATGCCAGTTAGCAACATTTTCACTAAACAAAACAACAGCCGCTAAATTTATATACTATTTCTCTATTTCCCTGAAAGACCATGGATGCAATCTAAGGGCAAAACAATAAAAGCTACAGCAAGATTCAGGAAGAGTCATGACTCAGTTTAGAGGTCATATAAATGATCATATCACAAAATCAAAAGTCATTAAGTTTATATAATTTTGCTAAAGATGAGGTGCTGTTTTTTTTTTGAAAAAATTTCAAACAGTGAGGGAATTTTTGTAATCTGGTTTAGTTACAACAGAAAATATGGCACAGTAGAAAACAAAACTTATTTATTTCAGACTTCATGCTAATTTCACTTCATTTGCAGTATATCTACCTAAATATTGGGAAGCTAGTTTAAAAGCAGACTCTGAGTACTCAGAACTTTAATGTTTTGAGATGCCAATATCTGCTAATGGTCTTCTGGATTTTTTTCAGAAATAACAGGTAGAATTTTGTTTTTGCTTTTGTCTTTAACAGAGTAAAACATCTAATTTTGAATGTAAAAATAAGGCACAAATCACTTTAAAATTCCTTAAGACAATTAACGCTATTTGTGAGTGGCTAAGTATCCTCAAAACAACATAGTATTAGAGCCAAACATGCTGTGAGATGACTGAAAGTTAGAAAAAGAACATAAATTTCTGTGGCCATGCTATTTATTAAGAAGTCAATTGACACCCCAGTCTGGTGTCATGATCATCTCATTCTTCAGACTGAGTTCTGAAGGAGAAAAAAAATACCTCATTTCAAAATTTGTATTAAAAGATGGCTTTGTATTCTTTCACAAATAATGGAGCATTTGCCAAGCAGATTAACCATCAGAGTAGCCTTTTTTACTTCTCAATTAGAACAGCTCTTCTGATATATGGAGTTTTTTTAATTGCATATTTCAATAAATTAAACTGGAATTTGAAATGAACATATAAAGGCAAAATTTGACAAGAACTCTGAATCTTACTTTTATGATAAAATAAAGATTAAAAACTTTTTCTTTAATATTAGAACCCATTCTTATAAGGAAAACAAGATTCATCTTCTTTTACAATTACGAATGATTAATCATCCTGATTACAATGTACTCCTTTAATTTTGAAATGTAATTTTTAAAAAACTGACCTGAATAAATAATTTTAAGCAATGTTTTAAACAAACCTACTTTTAGATTTTTAACTGAAATTATACTTCTTCAGTAAATATTTGCAGTGGTGTCTTACTAGAGTTCTTGAATGGTTTCTCATACATTTTTTTTCTTTTTTCTTTAAAAAAGGTATTTTTAAAAGAATATAATCATGACTGAGGCTACAGAAAATAGGTACACAGAGATAAATTAGCCATAACATCACTAGTCTGCCCTACCATGAAGTAATTATGTAATTTAGATGAATTCCAAAGCTTAATAGTAAATTTGTGGGAGACAAATTTCCCATGAAGAATTCCAAATGATTTATTTCAATAACCCTCTGCCTAAAGGAGATGAAGCCTAACTCCTTAAGAGTGGGAGACTTGTAGTGACTTCCTTCCAAAGTCCACAGTGTAGAAAGGGGGTTGAAGAGTAAATTAATGTTGGAGAAGCCTGACAAATGTTACCTCAGCCAGGTTATCAACATCAACATCCACAAAACATGTTGATATAATGTGATGAAAATGACACTTTACTTCTGTGACCTGTTCCCCCCAAAACCCATAATCCTATTGTGATTAGGAGGGAAAAAAATCAAACAAATTCCAAGAGGGGTACCCTGAAATATATCTTACCACTACTTCTCAAAACTGTCAAGGTCATCAAAAACAAGAAAAGTTTAAGATAAACTGCCACAGCCAAGAAGAGCCTAAGGAAACATGACAAATAAATGTAATATGGTGTCCTGGATGGGATGCTAGAACAGAAAGCATCCGTTAAGGAAAAACTGCAGAAATCTTAATAATGTATGGACTATCAATACTGGTTCATAATTATGGCAAATATATTCCACCGAAGTGAGATGTTAATAATCTAGGAAACTGAGTACAGGGCTATTGTGGGAACTCTCTGCACTGTCTTTGCAATTTTTCTATAAATCTAAAACTTCTACATACAAAATCAGTTATTTGAAAAAAAATAAATCTGAGATAATGATATGAAGCATTTTGATGGAAAATGATTAGCTAAGAAAAAAGACATGAAAATTTTAGTCTGGACAAGTTTACATTGCATTTGGCCTTCTTGCAGTGAACCCCTAGCTAGCAAAGGCATACACAGAGACTGAAAATGCTGTACGTGTCTCATTTGTAAACAGAAGTCATTAACTTCACATTGCAATTCAGCACTTCATATATTTCACTGAGTGAAAGGTAAATTTATAGCTTTATACCTTTTGGAAAACATGGCTACAGTGTCCTTATAAAAGCAAATTAAATATTTCCACAAGAGAGCTTTTGAGCCTTAAAAAATGAATTTTGATCTTAAATTGATGAATAGAAAAAGGCATTATTGCTCTGAAGGACAAATAACTTAGCTCTCAAAGTTTACATGTAATTTCATACATTATTAAAGTATGCTTAATATAGTTTTAAGATTAAGGCAATTAGTGGGTTAACAATTTCATCAGTTTCAGGCTAGTTTTGACATCCTGATCAGGTTCATGCTCAACCAGATTAGTACAATAGCTACTGGTTATATGCAAGAATTATATATGCATACTTAGTTTAAATAAATGAATGGCATTTAAGCACCAAATACTGGGAAATCATATGTTCAATACTTACTTTAGACATACATACAAACTAGTACCTGATTTAACAGCACAGTAGAAGAATTCACTTTACATTTTAAAATCGATGGATAACATACATATCCACAAGATGAACAAGTGGGGGAAATGTTTGTTCCAAATAAAAAAAATTAAATAGTAGCAAGAGTTATCATTCCTACAAATGATTTTGTTTACTACATAAATTTCAGGCAATCCCAAAATGTTTCCATAGAAGCTTAGATGCAAGTGAATGACCCTTAATTGGTGACTTAAGCTTGGTTTCCCCTTGTATTTTCTTCTGAAATGGTTAAACCTTGTTGGAAGTCAGATGACATGTGACATAATGACACTACTTCATGGAGCAGTCCAATATCTTCTGAAGTTGTTTTGACTTTCCCTTCTTTCTCCCAAGGAACGAAAGTAGATGGACGTTGCCCAAGGCTGGGCGCAAGCAGATCATCTGAAATCTGGCTTAGTGTTTCTTTCTTTTCTCTTCTTCCTTTATCAGTCTGGGATACTTCAGTGACAGCTATTGGAAAACTCAATCCTGCAGTAAGATCTGGCTTTTTTACCACAGTAGGGTTACTCAAATTGTCAGCACTGAGGTGTTTTTCACTGTTTTCCTCTTTTAGGATGAAGAGAGAATCTGTCAAGCCACTAGAGGAAACCCTCTTCCTGGGAGATGGAGGGAGGTGTTTACCATGGAGAGCACTATCGTCCTGCCCGAGATTCCACTCTGTTTGGTCACCAGAACCTCCACATAGGAGAGCCAGGTTATTCTCACTAGGAGCATTGGATTTATTCTGAAAGAATAACAAATTCAGAACACTTTTAATAAGATCACAGCATTACTTTAGCAGCATTTTTTTCATTTTGAAATCAATGTTCATATCTTTCAAGACTGGCAACTTGAAGTTCTTCCCAGGGGGAATTATAGCACTGACAGTTATTCTGACACCTCTAAATCGTTCTATGAACAGGAATGAAATGTGATGGACTTTGGTCTCTATGTCTTTATAATTGTCACCTGTCAAATTCAAACTAGACTATATAATTCATGCCAAGTTCTGGAGTCTCTTACAATCAGAACAGGGTTGCCATTGCTCATACTATTATCCTTCATGTACTTAAAGCATTTATTCAATTGTTTTTATTTTTAATTTTTTTTTTAATACCAGGAATTGAACCTGGAGGCATTTAATCACTAAGCCACATCCCCAAAGCCCTCCCCCTCCTTTTTTTAATGTTAGAGTTGCTGTGGGCCTCCCTGAGTTGCTGAGGCTGACTTTGAACTCACAATCCTCCTGCCTCAGCCTCCTGAGCTGCTGTGATTCCAGGTGTGCAACACTGTGCCTGGCTTTAGTTCAATTTTGTTTAAAACACCATTCATTTTGGAAGTAAGAAGATGGAAAATGACTCAAAAAATCCATTTATTATACTTTTCTGAAAACCCAGGAAGTAAAATAAAAAGATAGAAACACTTAACATTTTAAAAATTCCCCCAAAGAAGACAACTATAAAATTAGATTATAAAAAAAATTACTTCCAGACAAAAAATTCAATTAATAGTAATAATCACCAGAATTAGGTAAGTGTAAGGGAAAATATAGGAATTTTATTATTAGAAATAATTCTTAGTGATTAAATTATACCAGTTTTGAGGTTTGAACACCTATTTAGAGGTTAAATGCTTCCACCAACTAAGATTATAAGATCAGTCAATCACAGCAAGGGCAAGAATGTTTTCATTTACTTTTATAAGCTGAATGGTCAACTAACCGTAGGTTTGTAATCAATATCATCCATTGATCTAAAGAAATCCAAGCTCTTTGCAGCTGCCAGCTTTCCTTGATCTGAGCTATGTGTGCTCAGTGTGTCGAGGATCTCTCCTAACAAGTCCATTTCACCTGGATAAGGAATCATTGCTTTTGTTTCAACAGAGTCATCACTTTCATAAAAATAAGTAGAAGCTTCCTCGCCATCTTCAGAAGATAACCTGGAGAAAATAAAACATGCAATAGTAGGTGGACACCCTGAGATGCTGTGTCTCAGCTCACCAACCACATTTAATCAATGAGATGGTTTTAAATCCATAGCAGCATTTCACAGTGGAACAACACAAAAACCAATAACTGGTTCATGGTCAAACTAATTGTTCTTAGTTATTTATGCACCAATTCAAGTACTGGAAATTTAAGTACATGCATTAAGAACCAAAAGTTTATGGTACCTTAGCCATCTAGAAGCAGCAGGGCTTTTCACAGCATTTAATCCTGTGGGATTTGGGCCCTTTACCTTAGAAATATTCGCATGAACACTTAGAAAGTTTGTAATAGCCCAAGTTCACTTTCAATATTTTTATATGGTTTTCCTTCTATTTACTCACTTATTTTATAGAGAAATGCATATTTTTTATATAAAACGTTTATTTAATGTAGAGAAATACTGTCTATTTTGTCATTCCCATATATCAAAATTATTAAGAAGTCTACACTATTATTTCCCTTGCCTAATATTATAATTGATTTTAACATTTGTACTAAATTTTTATATTCTGATATTATCCTGTACTGAAATGTCTCACTCAATTCAATTTGATTATCACCTTTCCTCATATTTAAACTTGCCCCTTTCAGCATAAGGGTAAGAGCCTAATTTAGGTGTCTTCTTTATTTTTATCTTTACCTTTATCTTTATGTCTTCTTTATCACCATCCCAGATAGTAAAGTCTCTAGACATTGCTGCTTTCCAAGAACAAGGTATTTCAGGCCTGTCTTTCTTTCCTGTCCCAAGACATTCTCCACAAAGTTCCCAAGAGCACTGTTTACTTTTGCGGAAGGACACTGCACGGGAGTAAAACCTGAGCTCCAGGAGTGTGCATTCTTTGAGACATCCTTTGTAGCCTAAGGCTTTGCTACCAAGCCACGCCCTGGGTAGGACACCACACTCCATGACTTACTTGCTTGCTCTTTCAATGTCGTCCTCCTCATCGTCATACAGAACACCATCCAGGCTCTTAAGAGGCCTTTTTAAGCGTGCCTACAAAGAAATTGAACAATAAAATGACTTTCAGAGTTTAAAACAAATATCTTTAGTAAATTTTAAAGTAACAATGTGATTTTATCAGGAACATTTTCAAAATAAAGTTTTTGAAGGTTACCCAGTAACTTGGCAAACAAGGAAAGAAGAAATGAAAGAAAACAGTTGGTATTCATCTCAACACTTAATAGTTCTGCAAACTAATAATGAAAAATAAATCAGTGGACTGAACACACACAAGCACACAGTTGCACAGACCTTGATTTACGTATATTTGACTGAGTACCAACCGTACCTCCACCATGCACCTGTCACACAGTATTAACAATCATCAGTATTTGCCTAACTTGTCTTTATTTTATTCCCTGCTCATACTCCTCCCTCACCCCAAGTATTTTAGAGCAGTACTTCTCAATCCTTAGTGTGTACATAAATCTTTTAGCAATTTATAAAAAGATAAATGTAGGTTCTGGTTCAACAGAGATTCTGGGGGTTTTGAGAGTTCTCATGACTTATGATAACCACTGACTAAATCCATCATTTCTTTAGGAACTGCAAAATTATGCTTTTCTAGAGCATTCCTTCTATATTAATTTCAGGGCATTCTCTAAAGAACAACTTTCTTTAGCTATCCCAAAGTGCAATGTGCATGGGAAAAGAGAGGATAAATCACCAACTGTTTCATTTTATTTAACAATTTTTAGAGTAATGAGTTAGTTCTCTAACAATTTCTAAAAGTGAGCCATAAGGACTTTTTATAAGCATGACATATTATTTAATATGGTTCAATACACCATAGTTATTATTATTCTTGGTGTTCAAACTGCCCCATTTTTAAAATTTAAACCATAATTTGTGTGTGTGTGTGTGTGTGTGTGTGTGTGTGTGTACAAGTACCAGGGATTGAACCCAGGGGTGCCTAGCCACTAAGCACCCTAGCCCTTTTTTTATTTTTAAATATTGAGACAAGGTCTCGCTAAGTTGCTGAGTGCCACATGCTAAGTTGCTGAAGCTAGCTTTACACTTGTGACCTCCTGGCCTCAGACTCCCAAGCCACAGGGATTACAGGTGTGTGCCACCACACCTAGCTACACCATGATTTTGATTTAAAAATAGCCTTTATCTTTTAGAGATAGAACCTGAAACATTTACAGATTAAATTATATACTGTTGGTTTTCTTTTTTTTTAAGATAGAAGAGAGAGACAGAGAGAGAGAGAGAGAGAGAGAGAGAGAGAGAGAGAGAGAGAGAATTTTTTAATATTTATTTTTTAGTTCTCGGCGGACACAACATCTTTGTTTGTATGTGGTGCTGAGGATCGAACCTGGGTGGGCCTCACATGCCAGGAGAGCACACTACTGCTTGAGCCACATCCCCAGCCCGAAATACTGTTGGTTTTCTACTTCAAAATAATACAGTGATGGAAGAAGGAGCATGCATGAGCTGACCCTGAGTTGACTGTTACTGAAAGTACATGAAAGAAACCTGGGAAATATTAATAAGTGTCTCTCTACTACTACACATATTTGAAATATTTCAAAATGAAACTTTAAAAAATTATCCCATCCTTCATCAGTGGTAGCTCTTTAAAGTTGGTTCCTGTGTTCTTTGACATAACCTCAGAAAAGATTCCTAGTTTTTCTAAGTGGAAAATGACATTTAAAGGCCAGAATCTGTATGTTTTAGTTGCTTAAGAATGCATGCTATTGTTTGAGACAGGCAACAGTGAACATGAATGTGTACACTTCAGCCATGAAACCACAGAGAAATAATTTTCTGTCTTCTCATTTTTATTTTCCAACCCAGATAACTGCATTTATTGCACCCAAAATTAATAAGCAAGTTTCTGCAACCTATAGCACTGATCTATTCTTCTCTACTCCTCTAAGTTTCCTGTAAGGCTGGTGATTATAAATATATTTGGGGAGGGACCAGGGTGCATGTAGCTCAGTGGTAGAGTGCTTGCCTAGCCTATACCAGGCCCTGAGTTAATCCCTACTACTGCAAAAGAAAAAAAAAAGAAAGAAAAGAAATAAAGGGGATGACCTAAAACCATAGTATCACTTTACTATCATACTACTGTAAGTTGGAGGTTTATGAGTTAAGTGAAAATTTGCAGAATCACCACTCACAACATTATTTCTTTGGGGAAAATATATTTCATCCCCCAACTCACAAAATATAATACAATTCTTTATTTCTAAAGACAAGACATTATTATTGCATTGAACCCCGTATACGGCATTATGCCAGCCAATTGGTCTTACCTTTAACTTTTTGATGAAAGAAATCAAAATTAAAACTAAATGAGCAAAACTATAAGAAATCTGGGACTTTATGTTGCCATTTGTTAATATCATTAGAATTTAAGAACTAATAGAAGAGGATGATCAGAAAATAAATATATAACAATATATAGAGTATTTTACAAAGCATTCTCACATATATACGGGGTTAGGTCCTGGGAATACAGAGTTGAATTAATTAAATTCTTCCATTAAGCACTCACTTAGTGTCTAAAGGACTGTACAAGAAATCTGGAAGAATACCCACATAGGCTTCATAATCTACCCAAAGTCACACACAGTCAAAAATAGGAACCAGAAAACCAAATCCATGTCGTTCTCTGTTGTGTTCCAAATCCTTAGATCATTTTCTTCCCTAATAGTTTACTTTATATCCTACAGCTTCCTGCATATATTGTAGATGATTTTATTTCAATTCCAACTTTTTTAAAAATGAAGCTACTATTTTTTTTCCTGAAATCTGTAGCATCAAAGTCATAATGTGGGCTTCATAGGCACATCTGAATTAGGATTTCATATTTCCTACCTAGACCAGGGTTCATCACTTCTATATGGGAATGGTATTAAACAGTGTATCCTGTGATCAATTTCCAAAACATAATTATAATTAGAAAGAAAAAACTGATTAATATATTAATAATTTTCTATGACTGTTAACCTTTGTCTAACAGAGTTTTGCATCTGCTAGCATTTCAATATTTCCAACGACCTATGGACTGTCCTTTGTATTATCTCACTGGTTTTCTCACTAATTAACTAAATAAAATGATTCATAGTTTTACTTTTTGATAATAGTTATCCTTTGTTGTAGGCAGTTAATGTTTTCTGAGTAAATGAGTATCATACAAAGTAGATAGTTTCTGTTGAGTATTTATTCAAAGTATTTATTCAATGAGTTAAACAACTAGTAAGAAACTACCCTACTGACTGACTAACATAAGCACTTTAAGGATCCATGAGGTATAGATGACTGTTATATTCATTCCTTCAACAAAGATTAAAGAAGTGCCTTCCATGTGCCAGGTACTGGGCTAATGCTAGAGGAACAAAGAAGAAGGCTCTCTGCCCTCATGGGTATTACCTTCTAGTAAACTACACATGAATTAAAGTGAATAATCATACAAATAAGCATAAAATTATGACTAAAATTAACTTGTACTAAGCTGTGATTGCAACAAAAGCACTTTGACCTAACCTGAGAGGTCAAAGGAAGTCTTTCTCTGAAAGATTTTTTGAGTTGAGCTCTCAACAGTTAGCTGATTTTAATAAGATGATAGTAATAGTTAACAATACATACAAAGTCTCTGTGGTGGGATGATCAGGGAAAGTGGTGTGCTGTGAATTAACTTGGTACACAGGGCTCCTCAAAGGGCCCATTAAACTTTGCAGTTACCTTTTTGATCACTAGATGGCAGACACACTCTAAAAAGGCAAAAGGCTGGAAAAATTTAAATTCATGGTGGTTATATGGAAGTGGAGGAGGTCAGAGATGGAGCAAGCAAGTGAGAACTTGGTGGGATAGGCAAGGAATATATCCTAGACTTGTAGGTCCAGATTATGAAGAATAATATTAAAAGCTACTTAATCAAATCTTAATTGAGAACCTACTGAAAGCAAGGTAGTAAGCAATGCCTCTTAGCATCTCTTCCTTTATAAACATTCACTAAGCACCTACAGCATGCAAGCTATTTTCTTCAATGCTATGAGTCATATAAAAGAAATGAAAAAGATATTTCTTCTTCAGAAGACATTAAAAAGTACAAGACAAAAATGCTAAAATCCTGAATGTAAGATTTAAAAACTTACTCTTCTCACTGCATGAATGTAATTCAATTAAGACTTTAACAGACAGCATAGATGAAAACTTATGTAAATTACTGATCAGACATTATTTAAAGTAATTATGTAATGCTAGTTATAATTAATGTCAAATAGAAACATTCTTAATAATGAAAAGATAGGTTCAGTGTATACACTAGTAATGCTAACAATATAGAACTGCAATTACATACTACAAACAATAGTAAATTCTTGGATCAAGTAAGGAGGTATAGAATCTTCTGAAGTGTGCTTGCTTTGGCTGCTCATCTACTAAAACTGAAATAATAAAAAGTTTCTGGACTAACACTGGGTTATACTAACACAAGTTACATAGAGGATGTGCTATTAGCAACTGTCTTGGAAACCAGTACTATACAAAATAAAGGCACATTTTGGGGATGTAAAAACACTCATAAAAATGAAATAAAGAATATATATCACTTTGATACAAAAGATTAAAATGAAATAGGAAACAAGATGTCATACATCCTCAATCAGACTCCTACTAGGTTCTGAACACACATAACCATAAAATTAAATTCTGCTTCCATGAAAATGTAAAATACACATCTAGAATATATGAAAATTCATGAAGTCAATACTTGATTTGGAAAAATGTATTGAAAAAGAAAGGCTATCAGTACGGGATGAAAATTATTAGAGAAAATCCTACTAGAGAAGTTAAACATATAGCTAGAAATTGACTGAAATAAAGTTGGCTGGTGAAGACGAGAAGAGAAACTATTTTATATGAAAGAAAAATCATAAGAAAACCTTAGGGGTAGGACTAAGTTGCAAAACCATACAACTCAATGTCTGATGAAACCTCAAGAAGTAAGTCTTGTTTAGCTGATTAATAAAGCTAAATGTTTTCTTTCTTTTCACTATAATGGTCTCCAGAAAGTGTATAATCAGACTGTAGAAAGGTGAAAGAAGTCTTCCAGAAGCAACAAGGGCCAGGTGATCTGCAGTAACCATTTTGATCACTAGATGGCAGACAAATACAAATAAGGCAAAATACAAGGTAAATTTAAATTCTTGGCCTGGGGTTAGATAGGGGAGATAAGGAATATAGACAGATGAGCAAGAAAATGAAGAAAATGGAATTCTTATACTTCATAAAATTAAGGTGTTTTTAATACATGAATTATTGAAGGTAGATGTAATCTTTGCTACTGCCCCTAATTTGGAGTTGAGACAAACTGTTGTCCAAAAGTTTCACTTTGCTTACTCCCAAGTCTGAAAGAAATCTCTGAGCTTATGCATTTTTCATTCAAAGACAAAAATACCTGCATGAAGTGCTATGAGAATAAATGGTGAATGTCACATGAGGCTCGTCAGTAAGAAGATTCTGAAGTGGTCCTGACATGTTGAGGACCCTTTCCCAATTCTCCCAGATCACAGTGATTTCTTATTCTTTGTCAGCTTTATTCACTTTATTTCTACCACTCAAAGGTTACCTGGTATATGTTCCCTTGTAAAATCAGTATATCATTTTCAGTTCATTCCTATTTTACCAAGCCCTTGAGAACAAGAATCTTATCTTTTAATTTCTTTTGCTTCTAATTCCACTTTCATCTGCAATGCAGAAAGCTGCAAGAGAATGTCACTCCCACTCTGACAATGAGAAAGGGCTGGAAAATCTAAAAAATAAATTGTAATTGTTCTTGAGCCTCTCAGGGTCCTGAGCTGCCAGGTAACTAAATACACTGAATTTCATATATTTCAATCTCTTCGAAAGAGAGATGGGAGACAGGACCAATTTCACCATTTGCAAAGCACAAGGAAAGAGAAAACTGCCATATAACCAGGTAAGAAGAAATCTGCTAAAATTTTAATAGTCTTAGAGGCCAAGTATGGGCCAACATGTTAATTTGGAATAGCTGGGAATGTCAAAGACAAGGGGGAGTTTGGCTCTTTTCCAAACATAAATGTCCATAATTTTGTTTGCTAATTGGGCTACCTCACCACCCAGTGCTCATAAGAAAGACTGAGGTGAAGATGGGAGACTGAAGAGCTCCCTTACTGGTTCAGGTATGCAGAAGGTGACAAGCTCAGCGACAAGTAGGAAGCCTCAATTTCTTTGAGCCTTCCTTCAGATCCAACAGAGAAGCAAAATCTCTGTGTCTTAAGGAGGAACAAGAAACTCTCTTAAGCAAATGATTTTACATTGATACCAAGCAGAGGTCTATTCCACGAGGGAGGTACAGGTAACTCTCATCCACCCTGGATGAAATACAGACTGATGAAGTTTGTCTATCACAGGGAGGAGGGAGAGGGCTACTAAGACAGTCCACACCTGAAATAAAGGGGAACATAGTCCCCAAGACTGAAGCTGGATACAGCACAGAAAAGCCCTACGGCCAGGACCAGGAAACAGCGGCTATGGAGGGTGAAAAACATGGAGAGGTTCCCCCTGTCCCCATTAGCCCAGTGTGGCTCAGATGTAAAAGGTCTGCTGATAGCTGAGAGTGAAGTAGGAACACTGAGAAAACCTAGTAACTGCACTGGCAGGGCTCCACCCTAAGGACAAGACAGCAACCCACTGAAGGAAATGATATCAACAAGAAAATCCAAATCCAGTGCAACTTCTGGTAGACTCAACCTCTTAAACTAACAGCATTACAGAAGAAGAATCTTGTCCATTTCTGGATGTAAACAATTTTTTGTATCCATGGGGCCCAGTACTCAATTAAGCATTATGAGACATGAGAAGAATAAAAAGGATAAACAACATACCTGAATAGATAGGCTGATAGCAGAGAGATGAAATCTTTTTTTAAAAAGTGAAAATGATATGAAAAAAGAAACAACAGAATATGAGAGTTGAATTGTTTTAATCAGCTCATCAACAGACTGAAGAAAGACTGAATTTCAAAACGGGTCAATACAAATTATTCAAAATGAAACACAAAGATTAAAGAAAGCAAGGAAAATGAAACAAAAAAACTATCAGCAAAAAAGAGCTGAGGGGTATTATCAACCAGTCTAATTCATACTGCTTCTAAAACATAATAGGCATTAATTCTTCCTTTTTATTTTTTCTGGTGGTTGTTGTTGTATTTGATAGAATGGAAATAATATTACCTCATATTTATGAAACTTCTAGTGAGTGTTGGAAGAACAAATTTTGTCAGTATATAACATCCACAATAATTCTATGGAAGTGAACATAATCATCACCATGTCATAGACCTGAAGGCTAAGAGGCTTGGGGAGCTCAGGAAAGTTGCTCAAGTTCATAAACCATCCAAGTGGTTTCTAACAACTGATGAGGGTGATGATTAAAAAAGTAAAAGGGAGAATACATGTCTTTTGAAGTGTTGAAAGGAAAATAGTACTTTATATTCTTTATCATATCACTTTTTATACATGAATATATTCATGTTTACTTTTCTACGTTCTGTTTTGTAGCCTTAAGAAGTGTTTCAAACGTAACTGAATGTACAAAAAAAGAGTAAATGCCCTATATGTTGTGATACTGCATTATATATAAAACTGTGTGCATATATTACATTTTTGTCTCTTGAAAAAAAAAGGTAAAAGGGAGAGTGAATACGAAGGTCAAAGGAGGAAAGGCTTTCTGAATTTGTAAATGAAAGTTCTCAGAAGCCACAAAGAGGTAAGTGATCTTGAAAACTGTCAATCAGCAGTCACTAGATATTCATATAGTTGAATTAAACTAGACTCCAGGATGGTGTGTCTATTCTGTCCATATTGCACCACTAATTACATTAATAAAAGCTTATTTTAATTAATATTAAGTTGTTCTAGAATTTGACTAAAGAAATACCTTTATTAGACAGAATGCTAGAAATCAGAACTAACCCCATTTATAGAGAGCTTTTTACTGAGCAGAGATTAGGAGTTTAAAACCATCCTGGAAATGAAGTACTTTAGTTTCATTTCTCCATTGTTGATCAGAGACTTTATAAAATTCACCCCATGGCAACACTGCTGGGTACCCTAAGATGGTCTGTCACTGAAGTGTGTTAATAGGTGGAAAGAAGGTCATTACTCGCAGGAGGTCTCATTATTCACCTGAGTGGGTACAAGAAACATGGCTGCAAACAATATTTTTAAGACAACTTTTAAAGGCTGTTTATATAACAAGTGATTTAAAATACTTTGTTCCATAATTTTTGATCTTTAATATTTGAAAATGCAAATATTGCCAATGATCTTGCAGTAATTTTTCAGGGCCAGATTATTATTGGTCAGTATAAACACAATTTTAGAAGACTGATAAATAACATTCTCAAAGCAAAATAAATAAATATATCAGTAAACCTTTGATAAATGGCAATCTATTTCACTTTTGTTGACAGAGTTTCAATATTTCAACATTTAAAAAAGGGTTCATATACACGTCAAGTCCATTTGTCTTATATTCTCAATAAAACACAGAATTTGGTTTTCTTCATTAATTAATTTGAAGATGAACTTCTAGCTGGGATAAAAAATTCAGAAGTCAGCATTAATCAACAGAACCATATTATTTCCATATTATTAAACTACTTTAATAAATTATGCTTTTAAAAAGGATTAATATTATTTGATTAGGAAAATAACTATAGATACATTTTACTTATCAAATTTATCACACAATATATTAAGTGTATATATGTGCATGTGTGATATCACACGTAGGTACAGAGAGATTTAAAATGTATGTGTGTGTGTGTGTGTGTGTGTGGGTATGTTGAATATAGTCAAAATTTCAACAGACATTGCACTGATATTTTGGTCTCAGAATCAAATAATAACCAGTTTTTAAAAGCATTTATTACAAATGTCAGAGACACTGATAAAGCCACAAAGGGAATAGATTTCTGTGAAATGACTAGTATTATATTCCAATGTTAGAAAAACCATAAAGAACTTTCAGAGAAGGCTGCAAACATAGTAGCCCTATTTTGTAATTGGCATGGGGGCACAGGCTAACTTAAGATATTTATGTATCATTCTACTGTTTTATGTTATGTATTAAGAATATAACAATGTGTATAGATATAAATCAGGCTCAGATTATAATAAGATTCTATTATACTCCTGTAGTTATATATCTATTGACATTTCTGGCAATTTCCCTCTCAGGGGACACTAAAAGGCAGCAGGAGTAACCTCTACAAAGGAAATGACTAGCTTTTCCTTTCATCAACATTAACATTGATCTCTGACAAACTTTAAAAGCACTTCTCTACACAAAACCAGAGGAAAATCGCCATTTCTTTATCCTAAGATGCCTGAGAGAAAATAAGAATTTGTCTGCAAAATTTAGGTTTTTTTTTTTTTTAATAGAGAGCTGTCGTTAATCAGAATGCTACAAATTAAAGAGGTACTAGTTTAAAAAAAAGAAACTTCAAAAACTAATCCGGATGAAAAACAGGGAGGAGAAATATTAGTTTTGTGATTCCACATAAAGAGTGGTAATATTCATTAAATTTACTAAATGGAAAAACTGAGTACCTTTATTTTTGTTGGGAAGATTCTATAATAAATAATAGTTGTTTGTGACAATAAATTTGAAGGGTAAGATTATAACATTAGGGAGTTACATTTTAAAATATTTCAAAATGTATATGGAATATGTTTATATAATTAGTATTATTTTTCATTATTTCTTTTTAATATGCCAGGTATTATTTAGTAGAGCTAAACATACCAAAAAATGACGTCCCAGAGTTACTAGAAGGAATATTTAGTTTTAAACTATTTATTTGATTGAATGTTCTTGAACAATTTTATGACAATATAAATGTCTCAACGTGTGTCCCATTGTGTTTCTAAGAGACTATTCTGAAAAGGCGCTATAAATTTAAATGCTCTTCTTTTAATGAAAGTACTAATGATTTCCACTAGATGGCACCCTTGTAACCCATAATGGATTTTATTATTATTTTTTTTAAACAGGTTTAGCTAAAATCAAATTTGACCTGTTGGAAATTAATATTATTTCAACAGAGAAACAATGGAGAAAATAACTTTCTAACTAACAATATGGTATTCAGAGTTTTCAATGTGGACTCAAAAGATCAATTGCAAAAATCTCTGACATTAGCATACATTAGACTACATATATCCTATGTGAAAGAGTGACTTTGGGATGGAGACTGCTGCAATGTACTTTCACTTTGGCAGTACTTTTTAATGGGCATTTGTTAACAGACACACACTCATTTAACTTATTTCAAATGTTTATCATTTCTCTCTCTCTCTCTCTCTCTCTCTCTTTTCTTTTTTTTTTTTTTTTTTGTACCAGGGATTGAACTCAGGGGCACTCACCCACTGAACCACATTCCAGCCCTATTTTTTGTTTTATTTAGAGACAGGGTCTCACTGAGTTGCTTAGCACCTTACTTGTCCTGAGGCTGGCTTTGAACTTGTGATCCTCCTGTCTCAGCCTCCCAAGCTGCTGGGATTACAGGCATGCACCACTGTGCCCAGCCAAATGTTTACCATTTGAAGCCTTCTTCAAATTAATTACTTTAATCCAGCATTTTAGCTTCAAATGTTCTCACGATTGAGCCAAAGTAAATGAAGTGCTAAAAGTACAAATTTATTTATTTATTTATTTGCTAATTATGATTTAGTTATACTTATTTGTATTATTTTGTAAAAATAAACTTATTTTACAAAGTTAAGTATTATTTTCAATTACTCCAACACAGTTATCCCCTTGTGATTTACAATCACTTTTTTTACTTGGTCAGAAGCAAGTGGCTACTTCCCTCTGTAAACTATGTCTTTTCTGTACTGTCCAGTCCAGAAAAGCTGTTCAATGGACTGTATTTTTCCAAAGATCCCAAAACAAGTATATCATTTCCTGAAATCTATTATTTCATCTGTGCACCTATTATTCCTGGAATCCTCTGAATTCCTATGAAGTAAGTTTGTCATAAATATATTAATATGAGCCACACCCTATTAGGTGTGAATACCTCATCTTGTTTTATCCTTAGGACTAAGTAATTTAAGAAAACACCTACATTTTCATTTGCTCCTATAAGTTTCATGGAAGCAAGTTCATTTTCAGCATTTTAAAATATGATCATCTATAAGACAAATGTCTTCTCACATTTACAAAGATGCTACCATATTGGGATTTCTTTTTAAGTTCAATGAAAATATAGCTTTCAAATGCCTTACTTACAAATCTAAGCAAACCAAAAAAGTAATTATCTTCAGAGCATATTTTTTTACAGATAAAAGTATACTACTCATTAATTATAAAATGAGCTCATGGCTATTGTCCTATATTCCACAAAGCCATTAGAATGATTTACAAACCATTCAATACACAAAGACGCAAAAAGACAGCAAAGTTTCATTCATTAATTGGGCATGGCACCTGGCACAGTAGGTAGAAATGAAAAAGCTCATAGATCATATTTTATGGTGAAAACACATTCCTTGTGCATTCAAAAGATAACTGCTCATATCTCAAACTAGTTCATATTAGTCCATATGACTATATTAAAAATATGTCCACCAATTTACTTGCTCTTATCAGTTGCTATTATGACTATTACACATATTTCTATTTGTAAACACTGTTTAAGTTAAAATTCTGACGACATTCCAAACGTATTTATTAACAGGCACACTGCATTATATCATATTATTAACGAAAATAATCTTTCATTCATATTTTCTTGTGCAGCTTTACATACCTGATAGAACAGGTAGAAAATCTAAGAAGATTGTTATTTTTCCCAGACATGAAATAGTTAAAAGTGATATGTATACCAGGATTTTAATAGGGCTTAACAAAAAGCTTCACTCCTCCACTTTCAATAGATTTTGTTGCAGTGATTTTTTGCCTTGCTTAGGGCCATCCATCTGTTAATTTTGACTTGTAATACAGCTCAGCTCGCATACTTGTTCACTAGTGTAATTGTGTGTATGTGTGCATGTGTACATGTGTGTATCATACACTTAGATAAATACATGCTATAATTCTGTAATTGCCAGACTAAGTCAAGAATGGCTAATATTATTAAAATGGAGCAGAACCTTAAATTTATATAAATTTTACATATTATTTAAAAGAATTTCTTATTCTTCGAAAATTTTATAATTTTTAAAAAATAACTTCAGATCAGTCTTAATAGTCTAAATATTGTTCACTCAGCATTTAGCATTCTGTTCTAAAATAAAATTGATGAAAGAAGGTAAGTACATTGTCAAGATTAAAACTGCTCTGCACCATGACCAGTGGCAGTATTCTCACTGGACCCAACTGGCCCTGTTTTCAATAAAACCAGAGGAGGATCCTTTCCCTGGAGTCCTGTTAGGATGGGGCTGCTGTTAGAACTGTCATCTTCACACAAAAGGGAAAAGGGTTGGGTTTTACAAATGTGAAGCCTAATTGGGAGATCTTCATGGCTGTACCCTCGACATTTATTTAAGCCTCATCAACAAAACAGAAAATAACCATCCTAATTAGCAGACCAGCACACAAATTACTGCTTGTTGGGGGTGGACTGTAGATTTACAATCTATACCAAATATAAGCTAAATAATGGAACACAGGATTAAAACAAGACATATTTTGGATCTTGTTCTTCTTTATAGCACCCAGATTACAAACTTTATTTTTTTACTTTAAAATATATTCTAAATCATTCCATTTTTATAATTTGGAAAATATCAAATAAATATCAAATGCAAATAAAGTCTTTCACTGGCAACTCTCACTGGAAACCAGAAATGTAATGTTATTGCTACACTTGAGATCTACTTCTAAAATAGATAATCAAATGGACTAGGAACCCACATGCATTGCTGAGATAATTTTACCGACAATAAAACAACACACATAGGGTCTTATATTCTGACAAAAAGGGGATTTGCCAGTATAACGGCATATATTGCTTTTCAAATCATATACTGAGATTTCAAGTCATGCCTACTTAAAATAAAGAAGGTAAATTTCAGGAACTCTTGCTCTTTTAGTGTCCAGATAATTGTTATTGACTCTGGGCAGTAATTACCAAGAGAGAAGAAAGTCTGATGGTGGCACTGCCTAAAAGACCTGGCAATCAAGATTATGTATAGATATAAATGAACACCTACCAACTATTGAGTACTTTTTATGTGGCAGGTATTTTATATGCATTAAATGTCTATAGAATCCCAGGAAAATGACATGTATTGCTAAGGGATGTTCTTTTTGGAAGAGAGCTCAATCAATGCTACTATCTTTTTCAGTCAGGTAACCTTGTGGCACTAACGATCTATGCCCTCATCTCCAACTGCCTGTCTGCTTCAAGCACTCTACCCAGCCCAAAGTTACCATGGTAGTGGTTAGGCAATCTCTCTGCTTTTGAATTCCTATTCTGCCATTTATTACCTGAAGAACTCAATGTGAAGATCTTAATCTCTCAATTTCCCTGCTTATAAGTCTGAAAAATGGGCAGGGGATAATAGTTTCCCCTCTGATTGGATTGTTGGGAGTTTTGTATGAATCACGTAATGCAGACAGACAGAGAGATCCTCACTGTTATCAAGAACCTGTCCATTTTTCTCCGTGTTTTCTAAGGTTGCTCTAGTGCCCTCTTTTATGGTTTCAACTCTATAAAAACGGAGGAACAGAAAAGAAATTAAGAAAAGGAATATTATTCGAATCACCAAATCCTAAAATTCCCTGCAGAATCTTGCTTTTAAGTCATTAAATTTAGCACATGACATATCTTTTAAGATAATTTGGTTATTTGATGAATTAAATAGATAGGAACTGGAGCATCCCTCCTTTTGATATGTAATTCAGAGGCCAGTTCTAACACAAGAAAGTGATATTATTCTGCTAGACAGCCTTATAGAAGGAAGAAAAAAATATATATTTTAAGTGTATTTTCAGTTGTAGTTTTTATTTTTTCAAGTGATTCAAAGTTCATGTGAGAGCTAAGTAAGTCCAGGGCTAGGAAATATAACTGTTTTTGACAAGGATATTAATGAATCTGAACAATTCAAATAATAAAAACTGTACACAGAAGAGACCAAACAAAGAAAAACAAGTTTTTGTCTCTTAAAACAAAGATCCTTGCCACTGTTTGGTAACTCCATCAAAATATGAGCCCCTGGGATACTAATTTATCTGTGGATCCAAAGCATCTTCCCTATTTCCTAGGATGATTGTGTAATTTCTGAACAACTTAAAACCCTGTACATAATAATAGTTGTGCATGTCTCTTCATTTTGGCTGCTGAGGAATGAAAAGTGCTTTCACAACTTCTTATTATACTTACTTTCTGTCAGCCTTCAGTCTTATCTAACTTAAATAGATGTATTTAAATTTTACTCTTCTATGATTACTTGTAAGGTGTTAAATTGTATTTTTGGAAATAGGTAAAATATAAATGAATAAATAAGAATTAGTGTTACTGCAGTACATAGTGATATCTAGATTCTGATTTTAACCACATTTAACTTTTCCTAGAAATATTTACATAATTAGTTAAAAATTTAATCTACTCATATTATTATACATGAGGAATTAGGAGTAAAAAAATAATTGATTTGGAAATCAGCCTAAAAGAATATGCTCATGACTCTAGCAGCAGCTTTCTGTCTCATCCACAATATAGTGGCTCATGTTTTTATTAAATCAATGGGATTGTATCATTTCTAAAAGATGGATGCTCCAAGGAAGCTTCTACAGTAATAGACTACAAAGAAGAGCAGTAAACTATGGCTGTCCCCTCTCGATTTCTTTGCTCAACATGCAAATAGTGTATTCTAAATTTATTTCTGCTTGTAACCTTTTTTTTGCTTGTGGAAGTGGCTCAATTGTCATGTGAGAATTAAGGCAAGAGAACTTCAGGGTAGGCTGACCTTAAACTTACCTTCAGATAAGTACATAGATCCAGCTTCTAGGAACTTAACAATATGGATTTGTTTTTTTGTTTGTTTGCCTTTTGGCAAATAGCTTTATAAAGCAATTATAAATAATAGACATTTTATGAGATACTGTCATAGTACTGAAATTCCCTTCTCTGAGAATTGCTTCCCCTGATCACCCTACTCACTCCTACCACCTCCCACTGTCCCTGATAACATGGTCTCGTTCTGTTTTCTCTGGCTGGAGTTTATTGAACCAAGGATTAATGCTGGGTCCAAGTGGGCTGATTACATCCTTCCATAAGAAATTGGATTCTGGAATTCCTCTCCATTTTGAGTAGTAGCTGCTTAAACTGAGGACCAGCAAGATTTATACCAGGGCACAGAGAAGCAAAGTATACAGAATGCACAATGTATACAGAATGCACAATGAACATAGAACAGACCAGGTGCTGCAGGGGCAAGTGAAGGGAAGCTGACATTCTTCCCTGACTGCTCTTTCCATTTCCTGTTTCCAGTTCTATCACAGGCCTACGTATATTCTTTAACTTAGATATTGAAGGAATACCCATATCATTGGATCACAAATGTCCTGATACTGTTTTTTTCATTTGTGCAAATTTGCTAAACACTAAAAAAATAAATAAATATTTCAAATAAAGGATTAGGACAATTTCAATTTGAATACACCATGTTCTGCTTTTAGAAATAAGCCTCCGGCCACAAACAGGCTATCATTTCAGAGTAATATAACTCATCTCAAAGAAGTAAAATTAGCAATATTAGAAAGCATGAATTCTGTGAGACTTGGGAGAAAAAATTAAGATGGAAAGTAAAAATGAAAGAATTGCTCCAAGATGACTTTTTGGCAAATAGTTTTATAAAGCAATTATAAATGATAGACATTTTATGAGATATGGTTACAGCTCTTAAAACCCTTCTCTGAGATTCCTTCTCCTGATCACCCTACTCACTCTTATTACCTCCCAGTGTCCCTGATAACATGGTACTCTCTCTTGTTTCTCTGGCCACAAATTTAACTTTTTGATAAGTATATACATGAATCTAAAATCAAACAAACTTCAATGATAGAAAAATATAAATAAAACATTAAATTTTAAAAAAATATTAGGACACAAATGTTTGGACATATGAATATATTTAGCTATTGAAATAAGGACTCTTAGATATACGAATCCACTGATATAATGGGAAATATACTGGGTATACAGGCTTCTTGAAACTAGACACTTATCACTTAAAATGTAAAGATTTTCTAGACACTCTTAATTTCTGCATCATAATTATAAATATGATGAAGAAATTCCTATATAGTAATTAGAATTTTTTTTTTTTTGGCGGTGGTGAATGACATTGTTTCATGGTTTATGATTTGGCTTTTTGTTTGTCTCCATATTTTCTATTGATGTATTTTAGTTGTACATAATGGTAAAATTTGTTGTTAAAGTCATACATGCACATGATATAACAATAGAATTCATAAAAGAATAAGCCCTACTTCTCAATTCTTTTTATAGCCATCACTTCTGTCACATCTTCTTGAGAACTCATATAATGCTAACTAACAAACACAAGTAACTTAGTGATGTGACAACAAATGACAGCCTGAAGATTCATACAATGAATGGGACCTGTTATCATGTAGGGTTTTCTATGACCTAATATACTTTTTTGATCAGAATGTACTGTGTATTGATCACAATTGTTAATATTGTATTCTATATTGGAAATCTGCTAAGGAAGTAGCTTTTAGGTGCCCTCACTACACTAAAGGTAACTTGGGAGGGTGATGGATATGTTAATTATCTTGAGTAAACATTTTATCACGTATATCAAAATATCTTTGTAGACCTTAAGTGTACACAATAAGAAGAAAAATTTATCTCTAGGAATTAGCAGAAAACAAAACCAGAAATTAAAAAAATCGATTTTATAACTAAATTATATTAGACATGTTATGTCATGTTAAAAGAAAGGAATAGTTTTAAATACAAAAACCTGACAATAGTTTAACTTAAAACTGACATTTAAGAGTTTCTTTAATTTACATATTTTGTTTTCATCTTCAAGCATCCTATAGGTAAAAAAGATCTCATATTTTTTTCATATAAAAATCTTTTTTGCCATGGTAATTATGATCTAAATGTCCCATTATTAAGCCAGTAAATTGTTCTATAAAGTTTTTTTTAAGATATTAAGGGTTGAAAACAGACAAGAATTGAACATACTTGTGAGGAGAGTAGAATCAGAAATATCAATAGCAAACACATCATTAGTTTACAAGTTAATGTTTTTCGGTTAATAGTGACCACAAAAGCTTCTATAGGGAATAAGGGCTTTATTGAAGGGCTCATTTAGCTCACAAGCACTAACAATATGCTGCAATTAAGCAATTCTAATCATTTCAGAGTAATATAACTAGATATAGTAATATAACTAGATATAGATATCAGTTTAATAAGTAGAAAATGAAGAGAAACTACTTAACATGTTACAGAATAGTCCCATGAAAACAGAAGTTTTCAGTTTTCCTTCTATATACATACTTTATATCTAGAAAAGTGCCTAACACACAGTAGGTGTTGAACTATCAAATGAATGGGTTTTCTTTACAAATGTCTAGGATGTTAGTACAGCTTTACTGGCCCTTTCCCATTCTTAAAGACTGCTATGGTTTGAATGTTTGCTCCCTCCAAAAGTCATGTTAAATTTAACTGCAGTGTAACAATGGGACCTTTAAGAACCGATTAGATTAGGAGGGCTCACCCTCAGAAGTGGTACTGGTGCCTTATAAAAGGGTCAGTTTGGCGTCTTGTTCTTTTTTGCTCTCTACCTTCCCTTCTGCCCCTTGATGACACTACATAATGGCCTTACCAAATGCTCATGCCTTTGCCCTGAACTTCCCAGCCTTCAGAAAGATGAGCAATAAAGCTCTGTTCTTTATAAACTATCCAGTCTCAGGTGTTCTGTTATAGCAGCACAAAATAGACTTACACAAAGACATATTTGCATTTTATGGCCATCCATAATCTTCGGTATCCAGCTATCCCTGGAAGCTAACTAAGCATTAGAAATAAACTTCTATACCTCCTCTGCCACTGACTAGTTATGAAACTTAAGGCAAATTGCCTTGTGATGGGACCATTCTAGCCATCAACTTCTGCTTATAAACTTTGGTGGCTGTAATAAGCTTTGTAGCTACTCTCTAGTTCTTGATTTTTGTAATTTATATATCCATTCAAGAATTCTGTTTTAAACATTGTTTTCTAACAGCATTTAAAATATAATTTGATGGATACAAATTTTCCTTGGTTAAAAACCTACAGAAATATACTTTTGATACTAAATGAGAGGCAAACAATGCTATGATTCAGAAAGCTTTACCACTGTCTTTTAAGTGGCATTAGCATAGAGGCAGAAGCTTTAAATATTCCTAGCAAGTAAAATATCTACCTCTGAAAAGTGATAGATATACAGAGAGCCCCCAATTTACAATGGTTCAACTTAAACAATTTTTTGAGTTTATAATGATAAGAAAAAGCAACATGTTTCTAGAAGAAACCATACTGCAAGCTGTGGATTATTCCCAGGCAAGTCATATGTGATGCGACACCCTCTCTCAGCTCTGGACATGGCAGTGAGCCACAGCTCCCAATCAGCCATGCAGTCACTAGGGCAAACAACTCCACAGTATACTGTGCTCCTAAGGTAAAGGTTTGGTAAATTAGGTGTATAAAATCATTTTCAATTATAATATTTCAGCTTAGGGTGGGTTTATATCAGGAGTAACCCCATTGTAAGTTGAGCAGCTTCTACAGAGGTTTTCACAGACTGTTTTAGTAAACAAATGTCTGTATATGAGTTTCCTTTGATTTTTTGTAGTAAAGGAAATCTGTAATTTCTTGTTCATCATCACGGTGTGTTCATACTCTATGGAAATCAAATATTTGTCTCACCCCACTGGATTATGAGCTCTGTGATGACATGATGAAGTACAGGCTGAGCATCCCTTATCTGGAATGCTCAGGACCAGAAATGTTTTAGATTTGGGAGTTTAGGATTTTAGAATATTTGCATCTACATGAGATCTTGGGCATGGGGCCCAAGTCTAAATGCAAAATGCGTTTGTGTTTCATATATATTTTATATAGCCTGAAGATAATTTTATTCAGTGTTTTTATAAATATTATAGTGCACCTGTGTTTTGAGTGCTCAGTTTTGGTTGTGGATTTCAGATTAGGGATGCTCAACCTATATATATATAGAAACTGATGGCTAGGACATCTGGTTCTTAATCTCATACCCAGAATCCACCATCATTTCCTCGACAATACTGCAGGTTTTCTTATCATGAGACAAAAAATTAATGGGTCCAAAACTGTCCTTAAAGAATTCACTAAAATTATGTAATTTTAGAACATGCAGCCAACAGGGTAAATGACCTTACCTGGGCAAGCTTACGCTTTTCTATGTTTCCTCCCTTTTCGCTGTGTAAAGTGTAAACTGGTGTATATTGAACCGAACCAGAACAGGTCCCATAGTCTTCCTCATTTTCCTATACATGAAAAAATGAGCAAGGAATTATTTTAGCATATTTATTCTATTACCAAAGTTATTTGATTAATAGACTTAGTATCTGATACACATGCATACAATAAAAAACACTTCAACTATAAAATTTAAATAGTCTATTTAGGAACAAAGTACATTCTTCTAAAATGTGAATTAATTTTCATAATAAACTCTTGAATAACCTGAACTACTCTGAAAATTTCAATTATTATGCTTTCTTGAAAGGTGAAAGTAAAAACTGTAACAATTTATAATAAAATCTATCATAATGTATAATCAAACAAAATACACATATACTGACATAATTATTCAAATACCTGCAATATCATAAATTTAAATATAAATCCTCATATACAAAATTAAGAATATTCTTCAATTTAAAGTAACTGTTTTGCAAAGAGCCTCTAAACCAAACAATGGCATTTCTGAATTAATTCTATTTCAAAGGTATCTTTTTTAAAAAAAATTCTCAGCATGAAGCAAGAACTTCAATTGTAATATCAAGGCAATCAACTTTATGAAAACATACATCCGGTTAATCATCTTTGAAGATCTCCACAGTTCTGTGATAAAATATGCAAACAATAAAGAGATTGTTCAGTGTATGCATATAGAATGGCAGAGAGTTGCCAGAGGGCTTGTTATGAAAAATACATTTTTGAACAAAGGGATAAGCATATTTCAAAAGTCATTAAAAACATAAGTCTCATGTGATTTGTAAACATATAAGCTTCAGATGAAGACAACAGTGAGGGTAGAAGGAAACAATTCCACGCACCTTGTGCTTCAGTTTACTCTTCACTTCCTTCAATCCCAGCTTTGCGTGGTTTTTTGCCTAGAAAATGATAATGAATGTGTCTGGTTCAGCATAGTTCTATTAACACTTTAAAAATAAGTACACATGATCACATTTAGAATTACTATTTGCATTATTTAGAAAAGGAGCTGATTATAACCTAAAACTATTTTCCAGGACACCATCATTCACTATTTCATTATACCTAAATTAAATCATAATTAGGCTGTATTTAATATTTCCACAAATCACACAAAGGCTAACATTTAGTCTATTTTGTCTGGTAACCTATAAAAAACACAAGGGGGATCTACCAGATTTCTAAAGTACAGCTTAATTTAAAATTGGGACAAGCTAGGGGCAAAGAGGAAGCATATCACACCAGAAAATTATTGGGGCAAATGTTTAAACTTCAAGAAACTCAGGCAACTTTACAAAATTTTATTAAGGTGCTTTTATAGGCAGTCACAGAAATTTTACAAATAAATCCATTGTGATGGTATATCTATTTCATATATATATTTCTGGCAAAAATTAAAAGTCATTTAACACTTTGAAGGCTATCCGTTTTTCACCAAAGTTTGGCTCCAGATTTGAGTGTCCCAAGTCCTGCTGTGAAGTGTGTGGAGTATAACTTAACTAAAGACAACTGGGAGTTTCACAAAAGCCTTAGCCTTTGCTCTACTTGAAATTCCCATTCACTGTGGCCAGAGTGAAAAAGGAGAAGAAAGGAATACACATTTATTTTCTGTTTCCTAAATACATGATTGTGTGCTGAGTGCTTAGCACACATTATTTCTTTTAGTCATCACAGGTTGAAGTTCAGCATGATTGTTATCATATCTAACAAATAAGGAAAGTGACTCAGGAATAATAAGTCCACCTAGCAAGATTCAAATCTCAATCTATTTAATTATAAAGTCTAACTTCTCTTCTTTTAATTTATATTAAAATTATAGAGTCCAACTTCTCAAAGGAAGAAGTAAAGTTGTAAAAAATATAATCACTGAATTTAAGTCTCACCAAAAAGGCATTGTGAACCTCACTGTATAGACAGAGAAACTGAAGACACACATGCTAAAGACTTCAACTACAAAGGCCATGCTCCACTTAACCCATCCTGATCTCTCAAGGTGCTTTTAGAAAAAGTAAACACACGACTTTCCCAATTTCTTTGCAGAGAAGGATCTTATTTCCTTCCTGTTAATATCTGTAGTAATCAGTAGAGTATTTGGCATACCATAAGGAATATCTTGAACTGAATAAAACAATTAATTCTTCATTGTAAATGAAGCAAACTAAAACATACTACATAGTAAAAGTAATCCAAAAAGCCAATAACTCTAAATTATATCCTATTCTTCTTTAGACTTGATAAATAGCACTTTCACATTCTTCATTCATAAAGCTACCTAATCTAATTAAGAGGTCCTATATTAATTCCTGTATTTCATTGGTAAAAATATGTAATTACCAAGGAATAATGCTTTTGTTCCCATCTCTTAAGAGTTTGTATCCATCTTTGCTTTTACTGCATTTGGACTATATTCTAGTTTATCCAGACATCCTCTAATCCACCTGATCATACTTATCTTTCCAGGTTCTCCTGTATCAAGTTGAAGCTAGTATTAATCTCTTCCGTAGTTCTGCAATTTGTGCACTGATTAATTTAAATGTATACAACCCTGCCTACTCATTAGGTTTCCTTCATACTACCTAGAAGATGGAGCAGATTCTTTCTATCCTTTTCAATTCACCAAGCTGACATTCAACAATGTCAGCAACTATTCACTATAGAAACGCACCAAACAAATGGCTTTGACTAATGCAAGGATCTAATGAAAAGATTAATTAGAAAATCTTTTAGTCAAATCAAATATATAGTTCACTTTACTGTAATTCTTAAATTATGAGAATGTGTGTTCCATCTCTTGTTTGCTTTATGGGCCCTTTTAATATGGAAAAGTACAGAAAGCAGAGAAAAAAACTTTCTAGCATAGAAATAAGTATAGAAAAAATATTATAAATACAGCACAAAATCATTATTTACTTCAACAAATACATATCCAGTACTTCAGTAGTATGTTCAAAACACAGGGTGAAATGATGCCAATATCAATATAACATCAGGAATAGCATCTCAATTACTTACAGTACTTTATATGCTAAGCTAACTCCATGATGAGAATGAGGCCCAGTTCATGACAGTTATTCAAATAATGTGTTTAGTGTATAAAACAGAGGCAAAAACATGGCCTCTGCTGCTTAAAAATATGCCACTTGTAGAAAATAAATAACTTCTATTATACCCACATAAAGAAATTAGAAGTAGTATTCATAGCAATTTATAGTCAAAGAAGGAATTTTAGTGCACATATTTTAGAACATGAGCAATCTGGAGAGATCAGTTTTAGGTAAAATTATGAAGGTCACAAAATAACTGATTAACCTGCCTCAAACCTTTTGATGCATGTCTGATATGATACAAGATAAATGATAAGAAGTTATTAAGTATATTCTAAATACCATAATTTGTTGAAATTGATTTAGGGAATAATTCTCCAAAGAGCAGAATTCTTAATTTGAAAAGATTTCATTGCCTTGCAGAAAAGTGTTCAAAAGAAAACATCCTACTGCCTAGAAGGATCAAATTTTAAATAATGAATGAGTCTGTACATGCTTGTTTTATTATCGTACTTTTATAAAAGATAAGAGTGAAATTCAGGAGGAAAGCACACATTTAGCAAAACTATACAAGCTCTCTAGGCTTGCTCCAGGAATAAAATGAGGGCCTACTAACTGCAAAAACTTTCCTAGCATCTAGAATTTTGTATGTGTGAGAAACAAGGCTTGATATTAGGTTGTTTTTTCACTTGGTAGCTGTGTGCTATTTCATTGTGAAAAATTTCCCTTCAAAAGCAACTTAAATCAGCCCATTAGAGGCAGTAATCTCCTAGAACAGCAAAGTCATGAGGAAACCAAACAAAAGGCAGAGGCTGAAGTTTCTAAGGCAAACTGATGACTTCTTTTCACTTAACGCTTTATGAAATGGCTTCAAGTAGTTCAGAATGTTAGAACTTTATTTTTGAATCAACTCTGTAGATTAGCTTCCCTACCAAAAAAAATGCAATCTTTGAAACAGATTTTTTTCAATCGGAAGAGTAACTACATTTATATTGCAATTGCATGTAAGAAAAGAACATAAATTCTAAACATTAAAATACTTTATTATTATTTCTATCATATCAATTATTTATTGAGAAAGCACTTGAAGATAAATTTTTATAATATCACAATTACTACCCTGAATATATTTAGAAATATAGAATATATATGACCTGTTGAACTTAAAAAAACAAACAAACAAACAAACAAAAAAACTTCACTACCACTAGATAATCCCTGGAGAAGCTACTGGTCTAGTGTAGAGATAAACATATATGAAGACACAGAAAGTGCTGAAGCAAGTTCCTACAGTTCAAATGGAACCATAGAAATAGTTCTATAAACTTAGTTGTTTTTTTATTGTTGTTGTTGTTTGTTTGTTTTTTCGGCATGGGATTGGGAAAACTTTTTTTCCAAGGGACATTAATAGATGAACCAGTGGTTTACTAGATGGATAGAGACCAAGAAATGGATGTTCTAAGTAGTAGGAACAACTTGAACAAGAATAGAAGGGCAGAAGAAAATATCTTGCATTAAAAAAATAAGGCATTGCTAAGTATGTTCAGACATTCGAAAGTTTCAGAAGAATTGGGGAAAACAGAACAGAATACAGGAAGGAACAGGTAATGCAAGGTCTTAATTATCATATTTAAAGAGATTTTAAATTTATTATTTGTTCATTGTTACTGTGGTTATTGTAATTTACTACATGCCATGGAGAATTACTGAAGAATTTTAATTTTGGAGACTCAATGAATCTGTGAGAGAAGAGATATTGCCACATTTTTCTACTTCTGCCTCAAATGCACAATGGGAATTTAAAATGAATGAAAGAATCAAATTTACAAAACGATACCTCCTCATGGACCGTTTTAATGTGCTGTACAATTGTGCTGGTAGCTTTGAAATAAAATGAAGAACCATTTTTAGATTATTTAAAGGAAATGCTCTTTCTATACACTAAGATAACTTTTTAGCTGAATTTCTGTTGGTCAATATTAATTCTAAAGTTTTTTAAAGCTTATTGAAAAATATTTTGAATTCATATGTGTATCTTCTAGGGAGTATATAAATCTATCAATAAAATTATTAAATACCATAAAAACACTTACAAATTTATAAGCTGTCCGTACTGCAGGCGTTGCTTTGGTCATTGCTGTGTTGAACAGTGCACCTCCTTTCTGCAAAAGAAAAAAATGTTTCCAAAAACTTTTGGCAAACTGTTCTGAAAACAAAGCATTATTAGTAGTATACAAAAATAATTTTACTCACAAGTTAAATACCTTTTAAAATTATTTTTTAATGTTTTAAAATACTACAATAACTTAACTATAAACGTTTGATTCTGTTCTTTTAGTTGGTATATTACATCGTTTAAAAGACATTTTATCTTTGAAGTTGCAGACAAGTAACATGGATAGTAAAACCTACATATTTAAAACTTAATAAAAAGGGAATAAAATATTTATCAGCTGTTTTAATATTGGGTAGTAAAGTTTAATCAATAGAAGAGAGATTTTTTAAAAAGTCATATTAACAAAACTATGTTATGAAGAAATTATAAAAGTTCCATGAAATCTGGCTATTCCAGCTAGTTCCTTATCTGGATTATAGTATAAAGTGAGAAGAAAATATTGCTCTACAAAATATGTCATTTATCTCTAGACAGAAACTTTCAAATTTAAAATTATATTTATGAATATCAACAAACTATAAGCATAAAATAAGAATATGTGCACTGAGAAAATTTGCACACATTTCAAATATTATAAATAAGTAGCAAAGTATAAATAGCATACTTTTACTGATTTCTCCATATCACAGTGAAAGAAGAAACTTTGAAAGCATATTATTACCTTTACTGTATGTACCCATTGTTGATATGACCTTGGGTTCCCTGGAATACAGAAAATCTGATATCAGGAATCAAAAATAAAAATTTATAAATTAAAATTCATCAATAACTAGTATTTCTAGCATCTTAGTAGGCAAATTTTACTTACAATGTTGTAAAAGATGCAATGGCACAATGAGAATTAATGCTTTAATTTTTATAATTAGCACTTGAAAAGACACTTTTTTCATTGACATATGAAAATAATATATTATTATCTATTCTTTTATTTTCATATTGGCCTCAGAGGGAATATCGCACCTCTTTTCAAATCCAAAATTTCTATTTTTTTAAACTTAATTTTCAATGTTTTATGTCTCTGCTGTTTTGTAAAAGTTGGCCTTTTTTACATAATTTTACTTAAAATGCCACTCAAGTGCAGAGAGAAGTGTGAAAAATTCAGAAGGAAATTTGGAGCTGAACGAATCTGAGGTACAACAAATTTATTCTGTGGTTGTTAATTATTAACACATTAATTAACTTTATTTTAATGCAATTAAACCACAGTTTTAGTTCTGAGCATATTCTCTGGTTACAAATCTATAAATTTGAAAGGTATCACCCAAGGAAATGTAAAGCAAATGTAGCTTTTAAGCTACAGTGTACCTGGTTATTATTATTACAAAGCTCAAATGCTGACAAAAACTAGTTCTAATACAATTTGGAACTGACTGACTTTGAAATACGGTAAATAATTTGGCCAATAAAATGAGATTCAAAGGCAAAAAGTAATCCATATTACTAGCCTAATCTTTCATATCAACTGATTTCAACTACTTTCTTGTTAGTATAAATGTTTAAATATTCTCTAAAGAAGGGTGAAAAATCACAATAAAATGTGTTACTAGGTGTAGTGGCACACTCCTGCAATCTCAGACTCAGGAGGTTAAGGCAGGAGGATGGCAAGTTCAAAGCCAACCTGGGCAATTTAGCAAGACCCTATACCAACATAAGCAGTAGAAAGGCCCGGGAATGTAGCTTAGGGGTAGTGTATCCTTGTGCTCAATTCCCAGTAACTTCCTTCTAAAACAAACAAAAAAATCAAAGTGCCAGTGGCTACCCTGTCAATAACCAGGTACAAGTGACTTCTAAAAATGGTGTTCCTTTGTTTGTGGTTGTGGCTTAGAGAGGTGGGGAGGAGAAGTACCACCTTGTTGTTACAAAAACAGAAGCAGAATGATCCCAGCCTAAGAATTTTTTTCCTGTTATTCTTTGTAACCCTAATAAACATCAGGCAAAGCATTGTGCTCTGGATTCACTCTTAGACTTAAAATCTTTTCCTAATTTAAAGAAGTATCAAGAAATCACTTTTATTCTGATAAACTTTTATTCTGATAAACATCTCTTACCACTCCACACTGCATTATGCCTTTTTTGGAGAAAATAATCTAGAGAGAAATACTATATATTGTTTTTAATTTTGTAAATGACTACACAAAAATGTATCTACCTAAAATAATTTATGTAAAATAAGTTTAAAAGGGTAAGCTTTAAGAGGTCTTGGCTTGTCCAAATTTTTTAAAATGTATTTTCCATTGTAAAATAACAAATTCCAAGTTATCCTATAAATTTATTTCTCAAGGAGATTTTTATTAATGATAAAATTAAGTGCATATTTTTATTCATCCAAATTATTCACTCGTCTATTAAAAAGTCTCATCAGTTCATATATTTTTTACTTCTTTATTGTTAAAAATGATTGAGTGAAAATCATAAATTTAAGATTTAGATGTTATTTACAGTTATTCTGTAAAGTATTTAATTATTTTCCTAAAATGAATTTAAGAAATCAGAGAAATGCCAATAATATAACACTTCAGCATTTTTGGATACTCAAACACAAAGAAAATGGCTATGATAAGACAATGGATCTGTTATAGAAAGGTTAGTGTCATATTTAGGATTGTAAGGTTTAAAAAAAGTTCCTACTGAGCTCTCCACAGGTCACAGATGTTTTTATCTACATTATGTTATTCGATCTGAACATTTCTACTATAAAACAGGCAAAGCAGGCAATGCCATAGGAAACATAGCTGGATGGGAAGGAAGCAGCATTTGGTGTGCAACAGACCTTTGTAGTCCAGATCCACCCTGCAAACCATGTGATATGGAACTAGGTTCTTAATAGCAGAGTCTCACCCTCCTTATTGGTCAAAGCCTATCATTGACTTTTAGGATTAATGTATATAAGAATGAAAGATAATTATTATATGATATTTAGTAGGGTACCTAACACATCACAGAACCACCATAAATGTTAGTTATTATTAATTATTATTAATAAGTTTCCAAATAAGGAAGCTGTGGTTCTGAGATGATACATTCTTTGCCCAAATTTGGAAGTCTAACAACCAAGAAAGAATAATCTAGGCATTTTAATTCCTGGTTCATTATTCTTTCAACTCTGAAATACTATCTCTAAGACTACTTAGTAAAATATCAGAACATTTAAGTTATACAGAGGTTTCTCTGTATCACCTCCAAAGCAATTACATTAGAAAGGGATGCTGGGTGCAGTGGTGCACGCCTGTAATCCCAGCAGCTCTGGACGCTGAGATAGGAGGATCATGAGTTCAAAGCCAGCCTCAGCAAAAGCAAGGCACTAAGCAACTCAGTGAGACCCTGTCTCTAAATAAAATGCAAAATAGGGTTGGGGACCAGGCTCAGTGGTTGAGTGCCTGCCAAGTTCAACTCCCATCCCCTCCCCCAAAAATAAAGAAAAAAGAAAAAGAAGAAAGGGAGAGGGGCTGCTCAAGCTAGAGCTTTGAAAGGGAAATTAAAAATCTAGAATAATATAAAACTATGACATATGAGGGCAAACAGTAATTCCCTAGGAATAAATAAACTGGTTAAGATGACAGCAAAATGTGAAACAATTTAGGTAGATTCCCGTTTTAAAAAATTTAAGGACTGTATCCCTAAATTTTACTGTTTTATGACATAAGTAAGGTTCCTATTTCTATGAAATTTATGAGACAAGCACATAATCCTTTGGTAATGTTAAAAAAAATAAGGCTGCTTTTCTTCTTAAAAATTAATTTGAATGCAAAAAATAATCCATCAATGTTTCTTTTAAGTTAACTGTTTCAGGCAATTAACAAGCCTTATTTAAAAATTTTAACATTCTTATTAAACAACTCATTTTGACTTACTCAAGGACAAAATATCTTTAGCTTTCACTTATGCAAAGACTGTTTTTTCAAATGTATTTGTTTAAATTCCAGTAAAGTATAGTTATTTATCAAAATATGTAAATTGATTTAAAGTGCTTATGTGGCCAGAAAAATGCCACTAAAACTGATAAATATCTACTACCTCATCAAATTCTTTAATACCTTAGTCAGTAAAAAGAAATAAACAAAGATCTGACCAGATTATATCAGGAAGCTAATGAGGAAATAATGCTACTAATGAAGAGTACCCACATACTTCTATATAAAAATCAACATTAAAATAGTTCTCCTTTCTAAAGTTTAGACTATTTGATGAGGATTTAAAAACTAGTATTATTTTAACTGAAAATATATTTACAAAACAACATTCCTTTTAAACTTTCTTGAGTGGCTTTCACAGACTATTTAGGAAAAAGAACCTTAGTTTGGTGAGTCTCAGCCTCATCATTCATCTTAAGTCAATGGCTTTTAGGATTAATGTGAGTATGAAAGATAATGATGATATGATGTTTAGCAGGGTATCTAACACATCCCAGAAATATCATGAGTGTTAGTTATTACTATGAATAACTTGTCAAATGAGGAAATTGTGGCTCTGAGATGATCTGTGTTTACCTAATTGAGTCTTGTTATATTCATGACCTCTTATATTTCAACATCCATGGATACATTTCCCTTCATATATTTCCTGGTATACTATTCTTATAAATTAAGATTAAACATTCTGCAAAAGTGATGAAAAGAATCAAGTATAACATGAATTGCTTAGTAGTCCTGATATGAAAACTTATGGGACAGAAAAAGGTTTTATAAAATCTCTATGAATTCACAGATTCTTTAATCATATTTCTAGATTCAAATGTGAATCTAAATGTTCTATATCTGATTATACTGCCTTGTATAATTTTAATTAGAACCACAATTATACCATACTCAACAATCATTTTATCATAAAACAAACACTAGCAACAAAAATAGCATACAAATTACTACTGTCATGATGTATAGATGCTTCCCTAAATTTTCCTAATTATTTTTGCTTAAAGAAACTTAATTTTGTTCTTCAGTTTTAGTTAATGTTGATTTCTCTTACAGTGATCTTTTCTGTGCTTGATGTATAAACAAGTCTTCAAGATATGGTCAGAAATATAGGACTTTTGCTTTTATTCAGAGAAGAGAGGGCTTAAGTGCTACTTTTGCTTACAACCTGTTCCCTTATTAATATCTCCTAGTATAAAAACATAGATATGCTATAGTCATTACCACAAGAGCTTTGAAACTAGGTAGATATGTGCCGAGTTTAGACTGGTCTCTACTTCCTATGCGACTTTGAGAGAATTACTGAATTGAGTGCCTTCATATAAATGGACTAGTCAAAGTGCCTCTTAGAGTGTAGTCAGAATAAAATGAGAATTTCTGACACATATTAGTACTCAATAAACATGAACAATTACTACAGTTACTGTAAGAGAAATGAGAGTTATTACTGTTTACATTTTACAGGTGAATGTCATGGCAGATATACTCTTCCTTCTCCTGAGTATACTAGATGACACATTTGGAGGAGACCACCAAGAAATATTTTTGGAAATAAACAGACAGATATATATCCTAAACAGACAGATATGTCCTAATTAGTAGTTAGAAGAATATTGCTAATTTTATTAGTCATTTTTCTTATTTCAAATCCTAGTGAATTATGCTTTATTTTCTAAGAATAATCTCCATGTATATCTAAAAGAATCTAAAATACAACTAAAAATAAAATTTGACAGGTATTATTTTAAGGTACTTCTTTATTTACTGAAATGAGTAATTGCTGAACTAGGATTTCCTTTGGGATAGGTTATTTGCTCCCTCAAATTAGAATAAAAGCTCAAAAACATTTTCTGTACTAAATTGTACTAAAGAACAACAAAGCAATTGAAATTGAGTTGAACTAACAATGTGGCAGTCTCTAAGTCAGATGATAACCAGTGATCATATTTCCCTATTATTTTTTAAGTGATAAAATCTTTAATTAAAAAAAATCTTAAGTTATCCTCTTCCACCAGAAAAGCCATTTATTTCTACTTTATTACAGAGGTATCTTGAGCAATGGTTAAGACCACAGAATTTAACTGTATAAAAGGATCATAGTTCTACCCCATTACTGTCACAAGATGTCAACTTCAATTCTATAAAAGCTACTAGCCCCACGGGTCATAAAGATAATGAGACAGCAGTTATGTAAATACTGAATAGATGCCTCAAGCAATTTGTCCATAAGCTGACAATATTTTGCTTGTCTTAGTTGAAAAGTAAAACAGCATTATTTTAACACAAAAGTTCCATTGAAGCTAAATTTTTCCCTAAGAGCTAAGGAAAGCAAGGAGCTGAATGATTCCATATGCAGCTTACCTACTAAGTCAAATAGAACTTTTTCCCCAAGCTAAATGCAATCAATAAAATGCTGTACCTTAGATAAAGGTCTGCAATTGCAAAATTCATTTGTATTTCTTTTAATGAAAAAAATGTATATTTATTTCTATATTTTAAGGTGAGGAAATAAATCTTATTTAAGAATAAAATTAAAATTTGTTAAATTTATAGATGAATACTTATGACTTTTTATCGTTTCATGTTTTCTCAATTCTAACAACTATTTATTCATGCAGACTAAAAACTTCTTTTCTTCAAATATAACTACAAAGAGTTGAAAAAAACGCCATTATACCAGGTTAAAAACAAACACACCAAGATATGAGGGAAAAAATCTTTATTTTGCTTGCCTGGTATCTAGAACAATACATAGTAAGGACTCAGTAATACTGCCTGAATGAATGAATAAATGGGACATTTCAAGGACTCAACCAAAATTCTATGTAAGTTGCGACTATATACTAGAACATCTGTGCACAAAACATCAATCTATAAATCATTAGTTGCCCATATAATTATATTTTGGGATATTTACATTTGAATAATTAATTATACTTATGGGAATCTTGCGTGACACCATAAATACAATACACCAGAGGGCTGTAGAATTAGTTATATTTATGTAATGATATACTTTTCCTAAAGCTGAAGTGATCTGCAAAGGAAAATAGGAAAAGACTTCCATAAAATAATACACTTACATAAAAATGCAGAATGAGTTATGGTGTTCACATATTTCCCTTTAGATTATATTACATGTGCCATTTCAATCCGAATCTCAGTTTTTAAATTCATACTCAGAAATTACCACTACAATTATTTTCTGGTAGAGACAACTATTTAGGAGGAAAGGCAAAAGGATATATATTTATTGGACTTCTATTATTCATTTGCAGTATTATTAGGAGATTGTCCAAGTCAACAGCTACCAATTCATGAAGACAAACTTAATGCCTTGAATAACAGATATCAAACAAAATTACTTGATATTGATATTATAAGATGAAAAATATACTTAAGACATTATGTATATACAGAAGAAAAGAGTTGTTTATGAAACAGAATATATAAATTCAAGTACAAAAATCAAGATAATTGTTATTTTAAATATGGATAATAATATTGTAAATAGGTTTTACCTCCACAAAAGCCACCTGAACTGATTTCTTCTTCAAATACATCAGAGAAACCCCTTCCTGCATTTAGTTTTGCCAGTCGACCATCTATAAACTGAAAAGTATCAAATATGTTAATTTTTCATTTACTTCACAATATTAAATTTTCACTTATATCAAAAATATTAATAGCAGATTTTCCCTCATATAATCACATATAATATGATATACATATACATACAGAATAAGAAATTCTCAAAACAATGCAAAGAGCAGGTGCTCAGTAAACAGCAGCCAATTAGTTAAACCACAATAAACAATTACTACAGCTACTGTAAGAGAAATGTCCAGCACAGACTGTAGTTTTCTTAAAAATAAGAAATGGCAAACTATAGCAGTAAAGGTCATAGGCTCTGGAAAGGTAACTCAGTGTACAATCTCCACAGAAGAGTTTGCACAAAAGCACATCTGCCTTGCCAAGAGCCATTTGTCCCTGAGGTTGTATCTTCCCTCACCAGTACCTGTCTCCTGGTGTTACTGCAAACATGAAATTATAATAACTTAGGTTAGTGTTCTTAACATAGCCTCTGACACAGTAAGTGTCCAAGAAATGACAGACATTACTACTTTTGAGATAAATATTAACTTTAGTGAAAGAAAACTTTCCTTGTCTAAACTATTATGTCCTAAAGTGTAATAGGGTGTTGAGAAGTTCTAATCATTTAATAATAAAATAAATATAACTTTCACAATTTCTGGCTTATTTGCTCACTGGATGATCAAAGTTAAAATTATTAATTCAAACATAGTTGAGATAAATACATATTGCTTTGACTATAAGTTTCTTTTAAAATTGTTTTCAGTGTTCTTAAAGAAGAAACTGCAGTGAGATGCAGAAGCCAAGATAAGCATCAACAAATACTTTTAAAATTACAATTACCTTGCAGGGCACCTCCCAACCATTCTGCCCTGTTCCTACCTATCCCAACATATACAGCATAGTAAAGTCTTGTGGTTTTGCTATTGCATTTGAAAAATATCTCCACATAATTTTATATGACCAACCTCAAGTGAAAATCTGTGATATATTTTATTTTTTTTATTGGTTGTTCAAAACATTACAAAGCTCATGACATATCATCTTTCATACATTTGACTCAAGTGGGTTATGAACTCCCATTTTCACCCCAAATACAAATTGCAGAATCACATCGGTTACACACTCACATTTTTACATAATGGCATATTAGTGACTGTTGTATTCTGCTACCTTTCCTATCCCCTACTATCCCCCGTACCCTCCCCTCCCATCTTCCCTCTCTACCTCATCTGCTGTTGTTCAATTCTTTCCCGTTTCCCCCCGCCTTTCCCCTCACAACCTCTTGTATGTAATTTTGTGTAACATTGAGGGTCTCCTACCATTTCCATATGATTTCCCTTCTCTCTCCCTTTCTCTTCCCCCACTCGTCTCTGTTTAATGTTAATCTTTTCCTCATGCTCTTCCTCCCTGTTCTGTTCTTAGTTGCTCTCTTTATATCAAAGAAGACATTTCGCATTTGTTTTTTAAGGATTGGCTAGCTTCGCTTAGCATAATCTGCTCTAATGCCATCCATTTCCCTGCAAATTCCATGATTTTGTCATTTTTTAGTGCTGCGTAATACTCCATTGTGTATAAATGCCACATTTTTTTTTATCCATTCATCTATTGAAGGGCATTTAGGTTGGTTCCACAGTCTAGCTATTGTGAATTGTGCCGCTATGATCATTGATGTGGCAGTATCCCTATAGTACGCTCTTTCAAGGTCTTCAGGGAATAGTCCGAGAAGGGCAATAGCTGGGTCAAATGGTGGTTCCATTCCCAGCTTTCCCAGGAATCTCCATACTGCTTTCCAAATTGGCCTCACCAATTTGCAGTCCCACCAGCAATGTGCATGA
>NW_026000016.1:41823981-41834867 GCF_001458135.2 Marmota marmota marmota
CTATGGGAGCCCCAGGCTGCCTTGCTGGGGTGTCCAACGGGGGGGGTGGGACTGGACTGTCTCTGGTTGGTTCAGCTCCCGGTTGGCTACTTCATGAAGGCCTGGCTATAGACCTCTTCCTAGGAGTCTCTGTGCCGTACCTGCTGGGCCGCATCTCGGGGTCTAGCCGCGCGGTTGCCAGGTGGGCGGCGGTCTCCAGCCGCCCAGTCGTGGGGGCCGCAGGCGATTGCCTGCGGGCGGGCAATCTCTAGCCGCCCAATCGGTCGGTCGCCGGCAGGCGGGCGGTCTCTAGCCGCCCAGTCACGTGGGTGGTCGCCGGCTGGCGGGCGGTCTCCAGCTGCCCAGTCGCGCTGGCAGCCGGCGGGCGATCGGTCGCCAGCGGGCGGGCGGACTCCAGCTGCCCAGTCGCGCGGGCAGCAGGCTGGCTGTTGCCGGCGGGCGGGCGTTCTCCAGCCACCCAGTCACACGGGCAGCGGGTGGGCTGTCGCCGGCGGGCGTGTGCTCTCCAGCCGCCCAGTCGCGAGGGCCTGGCCTCTAGTCCCCTGGTTTCTCCTGCTAGTCCTGGCTTCTCCTGCTAGCCCAGTCTTCCCCTGAGTGATGCCTCTCGGCAGTTCAAACTGTACTCTGAGCCTACAGTTTGCTGGGTGTGGAGGGTGGCTATTGGGAACCCCGGCACTCTGTTGTTTTGATTTTTTCCGCTTGCCCCTCCCCCAGCGCTGGCAAGACAGGTTTCGTTTTCGCCGCTGATGGGAGGGGGAGTTGGAGGTCAGGTGACTCTCCCTTTTCCAGCGTCTTTATGCAGGCCTGTTCTGATAATCCCTCCCCGGAAAGCCTAGGAGAGATTTTATGCGAATTCCCCACTGTATGGGAGTTGGGCTGAGTAACACACACCGGTTTTATTGTTGCAATCTGTCAGAGACTGGCGGTGGTTACGTCAGCTCCCCAAGATGGTGGCCACTGGCTTCCTTGTTGGAGTTTCCGTTGTGGGGGATAGAACTGGACTGCTTCCTTCCCCATCTGAAATCCCAAACTCAGCCCGGGGCTCAGTGATGGCACAGCCGGCAGAATTCCACAGAATCCGTAGCAACGTTTCTCTCTGCTTGCTGGTCGCTTCTCGGCGGCACCCCGCCATCTGTAGCCGCGGGGCGGGCCGCGCGGATCAGTCAGCCTGGATCTCCGGTCGTACAGTTGGCTCGTGTTTGAGACTCAATTACCGGACCTCGGTGCTGGAAATCCTTCCTCTAGGTTTTGGTGCACCCCAATTTTGCTGTAAATTCCTAACAAGATAGTTTTTTGTCGTTCTAATTCGTTATTCACCTGCGCAGTGACGCGGTACACGGGGTGTGATGCACTCTATTCGCGGCCATCTTGGAGTCACTGTGATATATTTTAAATGTATATGTTTTACTGTCACTTGGGTACTTTTTATTTTGCTGAAGTGTGACATCTAGAATTAGACATATTGATAACAAAGGTGAAATATCTCTAAAGTTTTCTTGCCTAAAATCCAGAGGACAACATAGAAAAAACTTAAGTTTTTAGCAAGGCTGACTCTAATATTTGAGGATTAACAAAAAATGCTTATATTTATTCTAAAATTAATTAATTCTCACTCTAATTTTTATCCTAGAAATTTAAATTTTAACTGAGTTAATAAAATAGCCCGTATAAATTTTTTCATATATCTGTCAATCAATCAACAAATATATGAAAAAATGTTCAACATCTCTAGCAATTAGAGAAATGCATATCAAAACTACCCTAAGATTTCATCTCACTCCATTCAGAATGGCAACAATAAATGTTTGCAAGGATGTGGGGAGAAAGGCACACTCATATATTGCTAGTGGGACTGAAAATTGGTGCAACCAATATGGAAAGCAGTATGGAGATTCCCTGGAAAACTTGGAATGGAACCACCATTTGATCCAGCTATCCCACTCCTTGGTTATACCCAAGAACAGCATACCACATGGACACAGTCACATCAATGTTTATAGCAGCACAATTCACAATAGCTAAACTGTGGAACCAACCTAGATGTCCTTCAATAGATGAATGGATAAAGAAACTGTGCTATATATACACAGTGGAATATTACTCAGCTTTAAAAGAGAATAAAATCATGGCATTTGTAGGCAAATGGATGGAGCTGGAGAATATCATGCTAAATGAAGTAAGCCAATCCCCCAAACCAAAGGCTGAATTTTTTCTCTGATACAAAGGAGCTGATCCATAACAGGTGTAGGTGGAAGTATGGGAGAAATGGAGGAACGTTGGATAGGACAAAGGGGGTGGGGATTGGGTATGAGGGTAGGAATAATGATAGAATGAGATGAACATCAGTACCCTAAGTACATGTATGAAGACATGAATTTTGTGACTCTACTCTGTACAACTAGAGAAATGAAAATTTGTGCTCTATATGTGTACTATGAATTGAAATGCATTCTGCTGTCATGTATAACAAATTAAAATAAATAAAAAACATTTTTTCACACTTTGCACGTTTTTTATTTGAATCATTAATGGACAAAACTAATTGAGAAGTGATGCATAGAGCAATACAGTATTCTTCATGTGGCAATTTAGGACAACTGACAGCAATAAGTTATATCAGGTTTTCAGAAAAAAATTACATATCAGAATTAAGAAATAATGGCCAATGAATCAGCAGATTCTTGTTCAAAATGTGTTTTGATATCTTTTTGTTACTACAGAATGCTTTTATCTAAAAATTTGGTTAACATTGGTTTAAATAAGCAGCCTAAAATAATAAAGTCTTAGCTTTTTGAGAGTTTGCTTTGCTTTCACAAAACCTAGAACTCTTTAAGCACAGAGACCACAGATGATCTATTTTTAATACCTCCAGATGCTTGGCATGCAAAGGTTTCCTGGCATGTAAATGTACATCGGGTCTGAAGTGTGAAAGGTCTCACCACAACCCACCTTTTACTGGTTTTATAATGTTGGGCAACTTCTTATCTCTGCTTCCCCTTGTATGAAAAAGGAATGATTATACACCCTTATGAAGTTTTGTGAGAGCTCATTAAAATAGTATGGAAAGACTATACACTATAGACAGTCTCAAGTATACTGAAACAATGCTAAACATAAGACACTTTAATCTGGTTTAAATCTAAATAAGTATAATGTGTAGAATCAATTCATTTAATTCTATATTGAAGTCAAAGTTTATAACTTATAATGGAAGCATGGGAGAAATGTATGACAACAGATTAGTTTGAAAATAAGGCAGTTTAAAACACATGTAAACTTTAATTTGCATATAATGTCAACATAGCAGTATAAAGCGAATTTAAAGTGATCTAATTTTATAGACTAAGTATCATCTTTTAAAAAATAAAATGAAAGCAACATGATAAATTTAAAGTAATATGTTACTAGCAAGTCCAATGAACTGAGGCATTCTTTTAAAGAACTTAATTTGCTCTAAAAGATTAGGACTATAAGACTTTTTAAAAGGTTTTCATTTTTGTATTTCGGGAAATAATCCATCCATTTTATTAAATGAGTGGAATAGTTCAAGTCAAAAAGGTGATAAATCCCAAAACTATTTACTGATTACGCATTTTTGAGTAAGAATAACCACTTTGTGTAACTAAACTACTGATTTGAGCCAACAAAAATTAATCACTTGTAAATGCCACGTTGTTATCACTTCTGTGCAAACAATCCTGTCAGTGACAGTCAGACACATGTGAATGTGTACACACGATGAAAATGTTTGTTCTTAAAACACTATGTGCCCATACATGCATACATTATATATACACATATACAAAATACTGAGACCCAGGAATAAATAGAAAAAGGGTATTAATGGAGAGTATTGAATACAATAGTTCTCCAAACTTTGTGTTTCTATTTTTGTTTTAAAATAATTTTTGCCCCAAATGAAGTTGGTTCATGGTCATATCACTTTAATAACTCTGGAGCACCTCATAGCATGTAAAAGAGATAAAAAATATTTTAAGTTACTGCAATGTAGGAATCATTCTGAATTATAAAAATATTTCTGTTGAAAAGCTATGACTATATGATTGGCTATAATATTGCTTAATTAATTGTTACCTATATCATTGTGCAAACATGCATCTTTAGGTAACTGGAAGACATAATTTTGGCAGAATTAGTTTGTTCTTTCAAGTAATGAGACATAACACTGTTAATAACATTGAGAACAATACAGATATAACATAAAGTAGGCTGTAGGTAGATTTTTAAGGGAATTTAAGAATTTTCTTTTAGATGATGGTTTTCACATAAACTAACATTTTGCTTTTATTTCAAAAGGAAATTTAAAACCTAGAACTTAGAAAGATAAATAATCAAACCAAAACATAATCAGAAATCTTACAAAAATTCATTAATGTAATTTCATAGTATAGATTATATGATTTTATTATAAATTATAAATTAATTTAAATAAAAATATATTTAAATAAGAATATATTCATAATTCTCAAAAAACAGGAATATATATAATTCTCAGGATAAGTTAATTTTTCCCTTTAGTCATCAATTGCAAGAAAAATAAATTTTGTTAATTCTTATGACATAATCATAAAGTAGCATAACAGTTTGCAAGATAAGTATTTCAAACAGCAGAGTTGCTCCCTGCTGATCTTGACAGTGCTATCAATAAGGTTTCTCAAAGTATTTTTATCTTCAAATACATATTTTTATAGAAAATTCATTTAAAGAAACTGTTTATTGCTTCAAATGTTAGCAGTACCATATTCATTAAAATAAAAATTAATCATATATATTAATTTTTTAAATACAATTAAATATAAAATGATTATTTAAAAATGAAAAATATAGAGAATAGACTTGATGGCAAGTTTCCTTCCCCAAATTATAAAAATAACATTCTAATCAGTGTCGTGGATGAGAGTTAAACATATTAACCAGTTACATGGTAGGAATGTATCTTTACTCTAAGGGGTAAATTATATGCTTTCCTTTAATTATTCACCAGTCAATGCATTTCCAGTACTTAATCTAAATATCTCTAGTTATGTTATTATCAACATTCTAATGACCTTAGTGATCTACACATATGCTACACAAATATTTAATTACAATCACCCCATCAAAGCTCTGAAGATGTCATTAATTAAATTTTAGGATTCTGATTTTTTAAAAAATATTCGATTTTAAATGTGGGGGAGAAGCTCATGATAAAGACTGTGCTGATGAAATGGGGCCAGTGGTGTTGCTCTAGCAAGCTGAGAAGAGGCAAGATGGAATACTGTTCTTTCATGCTCACTCGGCAAGTCCTGTTACTTAAGCAAATTAGCAGGCACTGATGCAAAACAATAAACAAATCTACAGACCTGAATTCCTTCTTTAGTCTGAAGGAGAAATTACCATATCTCAAAATTTATCTCACTTTAGAAACTCTTCTTGAGTACCAAGATAACAAATCTAATAAAATTAAGATCTTGAGAACTGGATTAAAATATAGTCTTTTAAATGAACCAAATTTAAACATAGTAAAATTACTTTTAAATGTGTTAATTTTTTGTGAATCTTTAAATTTTTTTTAATCTATATAATGCTTCAGGCTACAAGTTTAATAAGCAGGCTGATTTAAATATTTCTTTGTATAATTGTTCAGTAAACATTGACAGGTTAGTGAAACTACACTTTAGTGTTACAATAAATTAAATCAGCAGATATTTATAGCCACCTAAGTGCAAAACATTCAGTTAGTAGCTATATTTAAGTACAGACTGCTATAGTGTGTGGGTATGTTAGTTTGGAGCTCAAACCAAGAAAATTAAGTATGTGAAAGAGCAGAAATAAACTGTTATTTTTATGTCATTTCAAAATTTAGGTGATGAGATAACGTTAAGGTTCCAGTACACTAAATTAGATTGCCATGCATAATGAAGAGGAAAACACCTTGAACAACATAAAGAATCCATTCAATAAAACTTATTACTAAAACTAATAATTTTAAATAGCAGTTAAGGGACACTAATACTATCCTCAAAGATGTTACCTGGAAGATAATAAGAATTTTCTCCAGAATTCAGTCTGTTTAACTATATGATCAGCGACACAAGAATCAATTATTAATTCAATCATTTAATACATATTTAACCAAATGTTTACTGTATTACATTTTTTAGATGCCTGACAGAGCAATAAATTCAATGGGCAAGATTAAAGCCTTATTATGATAAAACATCTATGGTGTAGGGGATAGCAGGGCATAAGAAACATAATAAATTGCATAGAATGATAGGAGGTGATGGATGTTAAGAGAATAAAATAGATTTGCAAAATAGGGTGGGGAACATGGGGCCAGAAACTTTTTTGTTTTTCAAACAGTGTGGTCAGGACGGTCTCATGAAGATGACATTTGAACCAAGACTTGCCAGCAGTGAGGAGGCTTAATGGAAGCTTTTATTATCACCTTTATCTCCCTCTTACCCATGTGCCTGCTAGGAATTGCTGTGCTCCTCACAAACACTGACTTCTCTAACAATTCTTCTGCTTCTCCTCTGAATATAGTTTCTTTTTCTACTAGATCTTCTCAACATCCTACAAATATTTTATCTCTTGGCCCCATGTACTATATCCATTTGTGTTCCTTTTTATATTAAATTAAAAAGAGCTGACAGTACTTTTTGTCTCCATGTCCTCTCCACTCAGGCTTTAATCACAACTTCTACCTCATTGCTTCAGCAAATTTGCTCTTGTTGAGTAATTTTGTAATCATATTTCCATGTTACTAAATCCAGTAGTTAATTCCAAGTGTTTATTTTAAATTTACATGTCAAAAGTACTGCTTATGCCTCTCTGTTTGGTATTCTTTCTTCACTTGGCTGCTAAAATAAAATGGTAGCTCCTGATTTCTGTCCTATCACTGGTCATTCACTCTTTTTTGGCCTCCTTTGCTACTTTCCAGTCCCGTTCTGAACCACTGTCATTTCTATTTATATTCACTCCTTTGGTAATCTCAGCTGGTCAAACTAAGGGCTTTACACAATCAATCTGATGATGATTCCCAAACTTATATCTCAAGTCATATTTTCTCTCTTGCCTTCTTTATGCATTTGTCTAATCACTATCCCACTTGTATAAACAATAAACATAGTGAACTTAACATGTCTGAAACTAAACTTTTGTTTTTCTTGTCAAAATCTCTTTTTCCTATAATCCCATATCAATTAAATGACAACTACATCCTTCCAGTTTCTCTGATGAAGAATCATGGAATCAGTCATGACTCCTTTCTCTCATGCTTAATATTATATTCTTCATAATATCTATGAGAATTATCTTCAAAATAGATCCATAAATTGATCAGGTCTCATCATAACTTCCATCAATCAGTTTCAAATTGACATCTATTTCTCACCTACATTACATAATATCCTTCTAAATTTTTGTCTCTGGTCTACCTTTGCGATCCCCCCGCCCCCTGGGTTATTGCTCAAATGTCTTATTCTCCATGAAATATACACTTAAAATACTATTTTAAATTATATATACCCTTGTCTCTTATAGCCCTCATTTCCCTTATCCTGTTGTATTTATTTTTCCATAGTACTTATACCTTTGAACTTTTTTGGTGGGCAGGGAAGGGACTGGTACTGGGGATCAATCACAGGACCTTGTGCATTTTAGCAAGGGCTCTGCTGCAGAGTAATACCCTCAGCCCTTTTAAATTTTTATTTTGAGAGACTCTAAGTTGACCAGATTGCCTTGTACTTTATTTATTAAATTTATTTCCTGTCTTTGTTTCCCTGAGATATAAAAGCATCATAAAGTAAAAAGTTCTTTTTCTGCTTTGTTATCTTACATGTTCCATTTGGAACATTGCTTAGTATTATAGGAGATACTCAAAATTATACTGTTGAATGAAGAAAAGAACAAAACTCTTGGATGACTATCTCTAAAATTTCAGTGTGCTAATTTTCATAGTATCTTATTAACAATGTAGTTTCCTGGGCTTTAATCAAGCCATTATGAATCAATAATTTGAAGGTACGACTCAAGTATGTGCTCTCCAGGAACTCTGACACAGGGTATCTGAGAACACACTCTGAGAAACACTGTTTAAAGTGTTACCAGAATTACTTAACAAAGAAGGCTGAAAAATGTATCTTTTGTTCTGATAAATTGTATTCCCTTATACATTCCTTCTTTATGACATTATTTCCATATCTTCCCTATGTCACATTTTATTTTTACTTTTTTTCACAATGTGAAATATGTGCTTTATGCAAATTATCATTTCCCATCCATTTGTATGCAAATGATTCCTAATACTACAAAGGTGTTGCATCTTCAGTGCTAGTAATGCATGTGCTCATCTTAGCTACAGATCACATGCCATGAGTGACTATCATAAAACAAGATTACTAGAAAAATATGAAAACTTATAGCAATTTATTATTTATGTTAAAATCTTTCAAAATCTCTAGTTTACATAAAAGGGAAATATTTGCTTTAGACCCACTAGTTTTATTTAACCTCTTATGAAATCAGGGAAGGTGGGTCATGGAACAAAATGTAGAATGAGCTCAGAGAATTTCCATTTCTATGTATTACACCATTATGTGATTCCGAGTTTAAAACTGCAGTCATCACTCAATTTAAAACACAGTATCACTTGACTCCTATAATTTTTGTCATTACTCTTAAATGAGATCCATTACACTTAATTCATAAATTCTTCATCTACTAAAATTGTCAAAACATTTTCATGCCTATTCTTTATACTATGGAGTCACACCACAGCTTTTATTTCTTGATTTTCCAATATAAAATGCCTATTATATATTGGATATTAGAGATATAAAAATACATAAAATATGACCCATGTTATAGAGTCCATAAATCAATAAATCAAACAAATATTGTATGGTGCAAATCCAAAATGCTAAAAGGAAGAGAATTTATAATAGCATAGGTGGTCAAGAGCAGGAAAAAGAAATGCCCAAACTGAGCCTTAAAAAAAGCCTGAGTTGGGCAAATGTGAACTAAGGAAAAGTTATTCAAAGCAAAGGAAACAAGAATAGGCATGACTGTATTTTTTCATTAATTTATTCCTAGAGGGAGAATAAATCTTAATGGCTTCCTAGAGCTAAAACATGACTCTACTGTATACTGGCTGCTGTGCTAACTTTCAGCAAGTTATTTAGCCTCTACAATTTGGGTTTATAACCTGCAAAATGGCAGAAATAAAGTATGTAATTACATGGTTATTTTGAAGATTAAACAAGATTATATAAATCACTTAACACTACTGAGCAAAGCCAGCATTTGGCATATTATTTTTATTTATTCATAATTCACTGTAATTCATTCATTATTTTAAAGCCTCTATTACAACACAATTCCAGAAGCATAAAGATATGAAACAAGTTTTGGAGAAATAATACCTAAAAAGTTCAGAATGGCTAGAACAAGGGTATTTGTAGAAATATGAGAGAGCTACAGGCAAGAAGATCAAGAATTTTGAGTGGGGATAACTGGAAGATGGCGGCGAGGGGAGTGCATTGCCCCCGTGTGCCGCATCACTCTGTGGGAGTATGACGAGTCAGGACGGCTAAAGGCTATCTTGTTAGGAATTTCCAGCAATAGTGGGGTGCTCGGGAACCTGGAGGAAGGATTTCCATCGCACGAGGATCGGCTACGGGGACTCAAACGCGAGAGATTTGTTGCACGGAGGGTAACACTGCTTATTCAGCAAATCGCCCCGCGGCTAGAGTCTGCAGCGCGCGATGGGAAACAAGGAGATAGCGGCGCAGGGATACAGCGCTGCAGTTTCTGCCAGCCGTGCAAGCGCCGTACTCAGTGCTGAATTCTGGGTTCGAGACGGGGGGAAGGAAGCGGTCCATCTCGGTTCTCCACACTGGTCAGACCACAGAGGAGGCCAGTGGCCACCATATTGGAGAGCTGACATCACCATCCCTGTTTTCGACTGACCGCAGCTCATTCAGCCATAGAACAGGTAATTTCAGGCTGCTATTCGCCTGTGGCTTGCAGACAGATTACTCAGGCTCAGTGCCTGAGTGCTTCTTGGAGCCTGCTCTTATCAGAGCATACACCGGGCACGGAGCGGCCGAGTTCCGGCTCCCGGAGCGGCCCTGGCCCAGGGCGAAGGAGCCCGCGGAAACTGCTTCTCGGTCCGGGTCCTGCTGAGGGCCGGTCAGGACTCACCCGTTGCTTTGGTTGCCCGGCAAGGGGAAGGAAATGCTGCCATTCGCATAGGATACCAACATGGCAGAGATCTGATGTCATCAGAAAGCGGCAGAGGAGAGAACTTCATCAATACCAGCGGCGACAGAAACAGTTGGTCTCCTGGTAGGGAGGGTGACGCACAGACAACCGAGTCTCTCTCGATTTGTTGTTGAGCCAGAGGGGAGGAGCCGGGCCGCCGCCCGCGCCTGGAGCAGGCCCCGCCGGTGTGGTGGTCACGTGACCCCAATTGGAGTGGGGGCGGAGCGGAACCGCCACCTATGCCGGCAGGGTGAGCAGACCTGCGACCAACCTGCAGATCAGGCCTAGCGGTCCGCAGGCCTGGTAGGAGGGGCAGGGCAGAGCCGCCGCCACGCCTGCAGGGTAGGCAGACCTGCAACCGACCGGCGGATCAAGCCCGGTGGCCTGCCAGCGTGGTACACTCGTCACCCCAATTGGAGTAGGGGCAGAACAGAGCCGCCGCCCGCGCCCGGAACAGGCCCAATGATCTGCCGACGTGGTAGTCACGACACTCCAATTGGAGTAAGGAGAGAGCAGAGCCGCCGCCCGCGCCTGCAAGGTAGGCAGACCGCCGCCCGACCCTGCAAGGGAGACTTTTCAACTATACAAGAGCAATATAAATATATAGGAGAAAAAAA
>NW_026000016.1:41837343-41849090 GCF_001458135.2 Marmota marmota marmota
AATACAAGGGGGAGAAATGAATGACAGTAGAGGGGGTAGAGAGAGAAGAGGGGAGGGGAGGGGAGGGGAGGGGGGATAGTAGAGGATAGGAAAGGCAGCAGAACACAACAGACACTAGTATGGCAATGTGTAAATCAATGGATGTGTAACTGATGTAATTCTGCAATCTGTATATGGGGTAAAAATGGGAGTTCATAACCCACTTGAATCAAAGTGTGAAATATGATATATCAAGAAATTTGTAATGTTTTGAACAACCAACAATAAAAAGTTAAAAAAAAAAGAATTTTGAGTGCCAGAATGGGTGCTTTAAACATTGGACTTGAACTATACTTGTAAACTATACTTTAAACCAAATAAACCTAATGAAAATATACAAAACATGCCATCAAGAAGCAGGAGAATCTACATTCATCTCAAGCACAGAAAACATTCTCTAGGATAGATTATATGTTAGGCCATCAAAGAAGTATTAACAAAATCATAAGTATAAAGTATAAAGCCATAAATCATTATAAAGAAGTATAAAGCTAGGAATCAGTAACAGTAAATAATACTGGAAAATTCAAATACCTATGAGTTAAATAACACATTTCTGAATGAATCAAAAAGTATCTTGAGAACACATAACATTGAAAACACAATATACCAAAAGTTATGGGATGCAACAAAAGTAGTTCTATGAAGTAGGTTCTAGCAATAAGCACTTATGATAAAACAGAATAGGTATCTCAATAAACAACCTAAAGAAACTAGAAAAGGAAGACAACTAAAGTGAGAAGAAGAAAGAAATAAAGGTCAAAGTAGAAATAAATGCAATACACACAAGGAAAACAAAAAACCAATAAGGCTAAGAATGGTTTTGTGAAAAAGTTAGTAGAATTTACAGACTTTTGTTGGGTTAACTAAAAAAATAAATAAAAATTAAAAAATTAAAGATTCAAGTAAAAATAGAATGAAAGGTGAGAAATTACTACTGATACCACAGAAATACAAAGGATCATAAAAGACTACATAAACAAGTTTACACTGATAAATTGGATAACAAAAGAAACAAATTCCTAAACAAATACAAAGGTGAAATTCACTGTCATATATTCACATATATACCTAGCATAATTTGGTCAATTTTATTCCACTGGTCATCCCTTTTCCTGTCCCTCCTCCCTATCCTTCAATCCACTTCCTCTGTTCTACTGATCTCCCTTCTATTTTCATGGGGTCCCCGCTTTTATTTTGGTTTAGCATCCAAATATGAGAGAAAATATTTGATCCTTGACTTTGAATCTGGCTTACTTCACTTAACATGATGTTCTCCAGTTTCATTCATTTACCAGAAATATGCCATAATTTCTTTCTTCTTTATGGGGAAGGGAGAAGAGAAAGAAAAGAGGAAGCACTGAGGAATTAAATGGAGCAAATTATATTCCATGCATATATGTTTATGTCAAAATGAACCCCACTATTATGTAAAACTGTAATATACTAATATACCAATATAAAACAGAAAATTATATCCAATAATCCTGATGAACACAGAATACAAAAACCCTCTATAAAATACTAATAAACCAAATTCAACAGCATATTAAAAGAATCATTCACTATGATCAAGTTAGACTTATCCCTGGGATGCAAAGATAGTTTGACACACATATATCAATCATGCACTATATTACACCAACAGAATGAAGGACAAAAACCATATGGGTATATCACCAGATATAGAAAAAGAATTTGACTAAATTCAATACCCTTTAATGATTAAAAAAATTCTTGACAAATTAGGACTAGAAGTAATATACCTCACCTTAAGAAAGGTTATATATGACAATTTCATAGCTAAAGTCATACTAACTGGTGAATAGTTGAAAGTTTTTCCTCTAAGACAAAGATACTTCCTTTCACTACTTCTAGTCAACCTAGTACTTACTGGAAGTCCTAGCCAGAAAAATAAATAAAAGACACCACATAGGAAAAAGAAAGAAGTATACTTGTCTCTGTTTGCCGTTGACATTATCTAATGCATGAAATATCCTAAGGATTCAACCAAAAATCTGTTAGAACTAATAAATAAATTTAGTAAGCAGCGTGCAAAAATCAACCTACAAAATCCAGTGGCATTTCTATATACTAGTAACAGACTACCTAGAAAAGAATCAAGAAAATGATCCCATTTATAATAGCATTAAAAAATAAAATGCTCAGCAATATATTTAACTAGAGGTAAAAGATCTTTGTAAAACTAAAAAAATATATGAAATACGAGAAAAAATTGAAAAGACAAAAATAAATGTAAAAACTTCTCATGTTCCTGGATCAGAGAAATTAATACCAAAATATTCATACTACTAAAAACATTCTACTGACTCAATGTAATCCCTACCAAAATTGCAATGAAATTTTTCACAGAAATAGTAATACAATTCTAAAATTCATATGTATTTATAAAAGATCCCAAAAAGCGAAGGCAATCTTGAGCAAGAACACAGCTGATGGCACCACACTATCTGGTCTCAAAACCTGGTAAAACTACATGGTACTGGCAATAACAACCACCACCACCATTACAAGAAAAAAAAAGACTTTATATATATATATATATATATACACACACATACACACATATACATACATACACACACACACACACACACACACACACACAAATGAGACAGAATGGAAAGTTCAGAATTAAATCCACTCATTTATTATCAATGGATCTTTAACAAAGGTGTCAAAATATACAGGGCAAGGACAACCTCTGTAATAAATGATGAGAACTAGATATCCACGTGCTGAAAAATGAAATTGGAACCTTATCTCAAAATCATTTACAAAAATCAAATCAAAATAGGTTAAATGTTTAAATTTAAGACCTGAAATTGTAGAAATACTAAAAAAAAGACAAATTTTTCTTGTCATTGTTCTGAGAAATGATTTTATAACTACTGACACCCCCCACAAAATCATAAGCAACAAAAACTAAAACAAACAGAATTACATCGAACTAAAAATCTTATTCACAGCAAAGGAAATAATAAATAAAGACAACCTACAGAATGGGAGAAAATATGTTTAAAGAACATATTTGATAAGGGGCAATATCCATAATAACTCAATAGCAAGAAAATAACCCAATTAAAAATGGGTAATGTACCTGAAAAGAAATTTCTCAAAAGAAGACATATAAGTGACCAACAGTTATATAATAAAATGCTCAACATCAATAATTGAAAAACACAGATTAAAACTACAGTGAGGTAACTTCACACCTGTTAATATTTCTATTATCAAAAAGACAAGATGGCAGATGTTGTTCAGGATGTGGAGGAAAAGGGAATCCTTATACACTGTTAACAGGAATGTAGACTAATACAATCTTTATTAAAAACAGTACAGAGGTTTTTCAAAAATTTAAAGACAATCCATTATTTCTACTTATGGTTATACATCCAAAAGAAATGAAATAAATATGTCAAAGTGATACCTGCACTCCAATGTTCAGTACAGCATTATACACAATAGCCAAAATATGGAATCAACCTACCAATGGATGAATAAATGTATCAAGGAAATGTTTTATATATGGGTGAGTGCGTGTATAAAAACATATATAAAACATAGATTTAAATGTTTATATATGTATTTGTCATATATAAACATATATATGTTTTATAATTAAGACATACATGTATGTATATATGTACATACACATGCACACACACAATGCAGCTTAAAAAAGAAGGCTATTCTGTCATTTATAGCAATATGAACCTGGAAGATACTATGCTGAATGAAATACAGCAGGCACAGAAAGACAAATAATGCATGATCTCACTAATATGTAGAATATTTTTAAAAAATCCAGAGAAACAAGAGTATAATAGTGGTCATCAGAGGCTGGTGAAGGTGGAGACGAAGAAATGTTGGTCAAAGCCTACAAAATCTGAATTAGATAAGAGGAATAAGTGCTGTGGACCTACTGTATAGCATAGTGATTATAGTTAATAACAAGGTACTATATATTTGGAAATTGATGAGAATAGATTTTAATTGTGCTCACCATAAAAAACTAAGTGTAACATAACATATTTTAATTAGATGGTTGGCCATTCTATATTTCCAATGTAAAAACATCATATTATATACCATAAATACATAAAAATTTTAAGTAAATACTTTATTTTTTATATTTTTATATTTTAGTTGGATACAATACCTTTATTTATTTTTATGTGGTGCTGAGGATCAAACTCAGCAACTTGAACGTGCTAGGCAAGCACTCTACCGCTGAGTCAGAACCCCAGCCCCAATACATAAAATTCTTGTCAAAAAAAAAAAATCAAGCAATATTAGTCACTGAATTCTTCTTATGTGTTGTAATAGTATGTTTCCAAGGAAATACCAAAGATTAGTTGAGAATGAACTCCTCTATCCAAAGCTGCATGGGATTCATTTTATCAAATCATAAATTTTTGGGTGTTTGCTCACAATATGATTTCCAAGGTCTGTTAATCTTTTCAAAATAAGTTTTAATTCTATTACCTGATAAGAATCTTAAGAAACTGGCATACAATTTTTTATATCTATCTCCAAAAAAGTATGCTCTTTACATAATAAAAATTGGATGGAACTGGTTGCATGTTTACAAAATGTGATTTTCATTTGAGGTAGATAGTCTTAAGGATTTTTACTGCAACATAATTATTTATGTACTACTTAATGAATATACTCTGTTATCTTAGTGTTCTCCTTTTGTCATAATGAAGTTTACTTTAATGAAACAAACCATTCTAATCATAGAGTCCCTATTTATCCTTTGCAGTTGTCATGACTATAGTACATAAATATTTCAGAATTCAGAATCACTATGTACATGTAATAATAAAAACATGCTATGGAGAAATTTTCCTAAGATTTACTTATCATCCAGAATTGACAATATTTTATGCAAGAAACTGCATGTTAATATTAATTATATATGGTCATAATCCTAGAAAAACTCACAGTCTTATTGAGAAAATTGATGTATAAATAAATAATTATTGGAATTGCCTATATAATAATGAATTCAGGCATTATCTTTGATTTTATATCTTTCCTCAGTAAGTGTCAGAAATTTCACCCTGTTAACATAACCAAATGTCTGTTCTGCTTCACATAATCTTCTTTATCACCACCCTTGTCCACTTCTCTCCAGGACAACTGTGATGGCTTCATAATAGGAGCTTCAATACCTTCTCTCCTCTAATCCATTCTTATAGAATAATCTGGGTAATCTTTATAAAATAAAAATCAGACCCAGTTGTGTCCCAGCTAACACTTCCTCCTGGAATACTATTAAATCCAGAATAAAATAGAAACTTCTTATGCCTTTAAAGCCCCAGTGGATCTGTTCCTTTCCAACCCCATGTAGTCCAACTCTCCCCCTTGCCCACAGTTGATTTAATTCTGTTCCCAGGAAACGTTAACCTCTTTTCCTCACCTAGGATCTTTTCAACAGAAATTTCTTCCACCTGAAATGATATTTTTTTTTAAATCTCAGAATTGATTCATTATTTAGATTGAACTTAAATATTACCTTTCAGTAATGCCTTTTCTAATCACTCAGTCTAAATTGGTCAACCAAAGTTCTCCAAATTTTTCACTTACTGGTACTTTTCTTATTTATTGTTTGTCAGCCTATTCCCTTCATTAGAATTGACAACTCTGTGAAGGGTTACACAGTTCTGAATCTCAAGTGCTTGGAGTGACAGTGCTTGCCACAAGACAAATCATCAATACATTATTGTTATAGTGGATAAACACAGGCACAGAGAAAGAGTGCAGATGTAGTAAGCAACAGTGAAGATTTTAGTGAGGTAAATATGAGTATGAAAATAGGGCAAATTACAACAACATGGAATAAATGCAAAACTCAGGCATGAACAAAGCTCTAAGGAAACAAAGGACAGAACTGATGGCAATAAGGTTAACATTTGAACAGGATATTGAAGAATGGCAGAAAATCAACATTGGTGGTTTGGTATTGCTAGCACATGCAAAGCATTATATTGTGAAAAATATGTTTGAAGGAATATTCAATGTGATTGGATATTGCCTTAGCATAGAAAACTGGGCAAAGATTCGAAGACCAGAAATAGACCAAGCACCTTACATAGTGAGATACTCTGGGAAAGTGGCAAAATCAGATCCAAACCCAGGTTTGTTGCATCCTGGGCCAAGTATTCTTAATAGTGCAATATGCACACCATCAATAACACACAGCAGTATGATGAGGAACTCAAAGTCAAAGGATGAACATGGTATGTTTACTTAACTGCTAATTTTCCTTGAACATGGAGGTGACAGATGGTAATTTTACCAGTAATTTATGTAAAATACTTTCTCATGAAGATTAACATTGCCATATTGAGGTATAGAATGGAGGATATGCAGAGATGTTTTGGAAAAATACAGGAGGCTTCCTAAAATATACTTCTCAGCAGGCCTATATCCACTTCCCAATACTTTTAAAACACACATGTTCTCAGTTGAAAATGTGGCTCAGTGGTAGAGTACTTGCCTACTATGCTTAAGTCTCCAAGTATGATCCTCAGCACCACTAAATAAATAAATAAATATATGCCTTTTCTTCTATCACGAGGAGTACTTTGTTCTATGGGAATTTTTTGATAAAAAATGTTTATATTATCTTATGAAACATATTAAAGGTTTTGGAGGAACACTAAAAGGGATTTTTCCAATTTGAATCTTCCCTATCATTTTCTTCCCCAATTGAGTTAGAATTTGAACAAGCAGAATTCTTTTTTTACTTTGGGGATGGGGGGAGCATTATATGAATATACTTGAACTCCTTCACTATTATACAAATTTCTTAACAGTTTTCCAATTAAGAGGGTCTATATTCATGGAGATCCTTTAAATTTATAGTTCAAGTTAAGCTCCTGGATTGACACACTAAATTCAGACACAATTCTTAGCCATATGAAGTGCATAGCAAAACGAGTAGAGAAAACCTTTCTTCCAGTAACTTTAATAGCCCACAATAAATACAAGAAAATTATTTACTTTATTGTGTTAGTGTACTATGAAATGAAGGTAAGAGACCTAAAAATAGTGGATTAAATCTTTATAAAACTGCTAATTAAAGAAATACAGTCATGTCAGATTGTGGATTTAAGGAACTATTTCTGGGATTCCTTCCAAATCCATTATCTAAAGAGCAATTCATCCAAATGGAACCTCCTATCATCTGTCTAAGCTATATGTTTATTTCATATTATCATGGAATGTTAGAGCCAAAAGGTATCTCAAATTTAGTGATCTTTAGAGTAACTCTTGTTGGAAATGCAGAAACTGAAGCTCAAAGAAGTTAGAAATCAATGAAAACACAGCTTTTAATGCCTAACCTAGAAACATCAAAAAAGTTGTATATTTTCATAATTATTTAATGTAAATATTAATTGTTTAAATAATTATAGCTTAATAATAATAAAGTAAAGGCAGTTGGTGGCTGATGCTTTGTTATAGAAACTGCAGCCCGGGGATGAGGAGATGAGGAACAAGGAATACAAAGTTTCAGTGAGCCAACAGAAGATCTACTGTACAGTGTAGTTACCAGTACTGTTTGTTTCAACATTTCTGAAAGAGAAAATTTTTGCATGTTCTCACTAAAAAAATTACATTAGGTGAGTGATGTTAATTACCATGATATGATTCCAGGATGCATATGTACATATATGTGTTTGTATATCACTCACATTGTATTCCACAAACATATGTAATTATTATTTGTCTATTAAAATTTTTTTAAATAAAATTTAAATATTATACAATTTAAGAATATGATAATCTGGGAGAACACTGCCCTTCCTTTAAGGCATCTCTGTGTGCCCCTCCCTCCCTACAAAAAAACCTCCAGCTTATGCTTACTTTATCTTTATGGTTTTTGATCACATAATTAGGTTTACATAAATAATGTATTATTTAGCTTTTATTGCATTTGAACATTATTTACAATAGTTCATCATATACATTCCTCACTGACACTTGTTTCACTTCCTTCATCTAGAGTTTTATTATCGTTCATTCATTTCCCTGATAAAATTTTTTATTGTATGAATATAACAAATCCTTCATACTAAAATTACTCACGTTTTGTTGTTCTGAGCAATTTTGGTAAATAACTTTTGATGTGAATTAGAGTATAGTTGCTGGGTCATAGGAAATTTGCATGTTTGACTTAAATGGTAGAATTGGAGTGTTTTCTAAATAACTTATATAAACTTATACCTAAATAATTAAAATTTAGTTTCTTGCTCTACACCTTTGCTCAAATTTGGGGTTTTCAGGTTTTTAAAATTTAGCCAGTCTACTGAATGAGAAGTGATATTTTACTGTGCTTTTTATTTGGAATTCTCTAGTAGAAATTATGGTTGAATATCTTATAGGTCAGTATTAGTCATTTAGGTTTCTTCACCAGTATGTATCTATTCAAATATTTTACACAATTATATTGAATCATATGTGTCATGAGGAAGTTTGTGTTTTATAGTATAGAGATTCTAAGTGATTGGGTGGTTTATATCTATTGTGAATACACATGATGACCAAGGTTTTGAACTTTAATGAAATCAAAGTATTAAGCCTTAAGAAGCATGTCTCCTTCTTCAAAGTAATAAGAATGTAATTTTGGTATCTTCCTCTTGAAATATTTTTACCTTCTGGGGGGCTAAATTGTGCATATAAGAAGCTTAAGTGAAAAATACTGGCATCTTTCCCCAAAAGAAACTATTAGTGTTTCAAAATTTTGAATGACACTCATTGAAAAATATCTTTAATCATGCCTTTTTTTCTACATTTTATCATAAATGGTTATTAAAGTCTATAGAATTTTTGGCATCTTTTGAGATGAAATAATAATTTTTCTCCTATAATAAGTTAACATGGTAAATTAGACTCAAAAAATTTATAAATTTATGTGCATTTGTTATTTAATTTCTTAGATAAATGCAATTTAGGCATGGAATACTACCTTTTAAAGATATCACTAGAATGGTTTGAAAATAAACTTTGTTATAAATATTAACTCATATTAACTATGCAAGTTGGTGGGTTTTACTGGGATAGTTCCATACATGCACACATCCTCTCTTAACTGCATTTACCCCTCTAGAACTATCTCTTACCCTACTTTCTTTCACCCTTACCCTGGACCCCTCTTCTCCCTCTTCCCTAATAGTTTCTATTCTACTTATAGGTTATTTCTTTGTTTGTTTCCATATATGAAAAAATACAACACTAGTATTTCTGTATCTGGCTCATTTTGGTTAACATGTTTCATTTTCCTGCAAATGACATGATTGCAATCTTCATGGCTGAATAATATTCCAATGTATATGTGTGTATAGTGTCCATTGACAGACACCTAGGCAGATCCCATAATTTCATTTTTGTGAATAGAGTCACAATTAAGATAGGTATACAGAGGTATGCATGTATCTCTTTCATATGCTGTCTTCATTTACTTTAGGTGTACATCCATCCAGGAGTCTATAGGTGGATCATATGGTAGTTCTCTTTAGTTTTCTGAGGGGCCTCCATAGTGTTTTCCACAGTGGCTGTACTAGTCTACATTCCTAATAACAGTATATTATAAAGGTTCCTTTTTCTCCACATCCTTACCAGCATTTCCTAACTTTTATGCTTTTTTCTCTTTTGATAATAGCCATTCCAACTGGGTTGAGGTGAAATCTCAAGGTAGCTTTGATTTGCATTTCCCTGATGGCTAAAGATGATGAACAATTTTTTTTCATATATTTATTGGCCATTTGTTCTTCTGAGAAGCATTTGTTCAGTTCAGTTGCCCTTTTCTTGTTCTTTGATGCTGAATTCCTAACACATTCTGGATACTAATCTTCTGTAACAGCTAGCAAAGATATCCCCCATTCTGTAAGTTGCCCCTTCACTCTGCTAATTGCTTCAAAGTTGCAAGCTTACATTGAGGTCTTTGATCTACTTTGAGTTGACTTTTGTACAAGGTGAAAGGATCTAGTTTCGGTCTTCTACTGGGAGACAGCCATTTTCCCAGCACCACTTGTTAAAGAGGCTGCCTATATTTTTGGCAACTTTATTCAGAATCAGATGGCTGTACAGGAGTAGGTTTATTTCTGGGTCCTCTATTCTATTCCATTGGTCTATATGTCAGTTTTTATGCTAATACCATGCTATGTTTGTTATTATATCTCTAAGGAATATTTAAAATTAGGTACTATGATGACTCTAGCATTCTCATTTTGCTCAGGACTATTTTGACTATTCATGGTCTTTTGTGGTTCAAAATAAATTTTAGGATTTTTTTCTAGTTCTATGAAAAATGACACTGGCATTTTGAGGGAATTGGCTTGATTCTGTAGATTACATTTGGCAGTATGGCCATTTAAACAATGTTAATTCTCCTAATCCACAAACATGGGAGATCTTTCCATCTTCTAGTATCTTCTTTATCTTTCTTCTGTGTTTTATAATTATCATCGAAGAGGTCTTTTACCTTCTTGGTTATTTGTAGACTTTTTATAAGGCTATTGTGAACAGGAATGTTTTCCTGATTTTGTTTTCAGTGAGCTTATTGGTGTATTTTAAAAACACATTAATCTTTGCATATTGTATATCCTGCTATATTGCTAAATTTGTTTATCAGTCTTTTGGTGGAGTTTTTAGGTTCTTCAAAGTATACAACCATATCATCTTCAAACAGGGACAATTTGAATTCTTTCTTTTCTGTTTGTATCCCATTTCTTTCTTTCTCTTGGCTGACTGCTGTGGTTAAAACTATATTGAATAGAAGTAGTGAGAATGAACTTGCCTCATTCATGAATCTAGAGGAAATACTTTTAGTTTTTCCCAATTCAGTATGATATTGGCCATAAGTATGTCATGTAGAGACTTTATGTTGAGGTATGATCCTTCCACACTTATTTTCTTCAGATTTTTATCATAAAGAGATGATGAATTTTATCAAAGGCTTTTCATGCATCCATTGAGATTATCATGTAATTTTTGTTTTTTATTCTTTTATGTGCTATATTCCATTTATTGATTTGCATGTTAAACCATCTCCTGCAGCCCTGGCATGAAACCAATTTGATAATGGTGTATGATCTTTTTAATGTGTTATCAAATTTGATTTGCAAGTATTTTTACTGAGGAGTTGTGTTGAGAGCCACAGCCGAAGGGGCCCCAGCAAACTTTCAGACTGCCAGCTGATGATTGGCTCACAGCGGCCCCAGCAACTTCTAGCTGATTGGCTCCTCTGCGGTGATGCTCATTGGGCTGTTTCCCCACCCTTTCACACTATGGAGCTGCTCATTGGGGGACTTTCTTTCGGCTCCGCCCACGCGACCCAGCCAATCGGCCTCAAGAGCAGGAGGAGTGGGGGAGGTTGAGAGGCTTGGGGGAAGCCGGTGGTAGCAGTTGGGCTCTGAGGGTTTTTCCTGAGGAGCTGTTTTGTTTGGCGTGTGTGGTTCTAAAAATAAAGTTAGTTTCTTTTGACAAGTGGCTCCTGAATTGTGTCCAGCCAGACTGCGGCATTTGGTGGCCCTTACGGGGAACGACTGAGGGTAAGTGATAAGGTAAACTGCTTGCCCCTGAGGGCAGGGCGAGAGGATGGGTAGCCATTTTAAGATTCTTCTTTTGTTTTGCTTCACTTTTGTTTTAAGTTGCCTGTCCCTGGAGATGAGTGA
>NW_026000016.1:41851458-41980215 GCF_001458135.2 Marmota marmota marmota
CATTTGGCATTACTCATATAACAGGAATCCCATACAATCCACAGGGACAAGGCATAGTTGAAAGAGCTCATCAAACTATTAAAATGTACTTATTAAAGCAAAAAAGAAGGAATTGGGAAGGGGTATATATTCCCCAAAGATAAACTTAAAATAACCCTTTTTAACTCTAAACTTTTTAAATTTGGATTCATCAGGGCTTAGTGCTGCAGAAAGGCATATGTGTCCAAAAAATGTACATAAGCCCAAGGTACTTTGGAAGGATATTCTAACAGGACAATGGAAAGGTCCTGACCCAGTAATTGTCTGGAGTTGGGGGTCTGTTTGTGTGTTTCCATAAAGAGATGATGAATTTTATCAAAGGCTTTTCATGCATCCATTGAGATTATCATGTAATTTTTGTTTTTTATTCTTTTATGTGCTATATTCCATTTATTGATTTGCATGTTAAACCATCTCCTGCAGCCCTGGCATGAAACCAACTTGATAATGGTGTATGATCTTTTTAGTGTGTTATCAAATTTGATTTGCAAGTATTTTTACTGAGGAGTTGTGCATCTATTTTTATCAAGGATATTGGTCAATAGTTTTCTTTGTTGTATCTATCAGGTTTTGATAGGAAACACTGGCTATGCATAATGTGTCTGGAAGAATTCCTTCTCTTTCTACATTATGGAATAATTTGAGGAACACTGGTGTTAGTTCTTCTTTAGATGTCTCATAAAATTCAGCAATGTATCTGTCTGGTCCTGGGCTTTTCTTTGTTGGGAGACTTTAATCTCACTGCTTATTAATGATCTATTCAGCTTTTGATATCATCTTAGTTCAATTTCTGTAGGTCATATGCGTCTACAGATTTATCCATTTCTTTTAGATTTTTAATTTTATTGGAGTATAAATTTTCAAAACAGTCCCTAATGATCATCTTTGGTTCAGTAGTATCTGTCATAATAACCCCTTTTCAGTTGTATTTGTATTTTTTTGTTCCCATCCCCCGGCCCTGCACCCACCCTCTGGGGTAGTTTGGCTAAAGGTTTATCAATCTTGTTTATCTTTTCAAAGAACTAACTCTTTGTTTCATGATCCTTGTATCATTATTTTAGTCTCTATTTTATTTAGCTCAGCTCCAATCTTTATTATTTCTTTCCTTCTACTGCTTTTGGGTTTGCTCTATTCTTGTTTTTCAGGACCTTGAGATGCATTATCAAATTACTTATTAGAGATCTCTCATTTGTTTAAAATGTGGGCACTCATAGCAATAAAATTACCTCTTAGAACTGCTTTTGCTGTATTGCACATATTGTTCTGTTATGTTTCCATTTTCATTTGATTCTACAAATATCTTAATCCTCCCCCTGAGTTTTTTAATGTTTAGTGTTTTCTCTCCATATGTTAATATAGTTCCTGTGGTTCCTCTTGCTGTTGATTTCTAGTTTCATTTTATTATGATCTGATGCAATGCAATAAATTATTTCCTTTTTCATTTTCTTAGACTTTCTTTATGTCCTAAAATATGGTCTATATTGAAAAAAGTTCTATTAGCTAATGAAAAGAATATAATTCTGCAGATGTTGGACAGAATATTCTATAGATGTCTGTTAAGTCCATCTGATCTATACTGTAATTTAACTCTGATATTTCTCTGTTGATTTTTTTTTAATCTGGATGATCTATTGGTGAGACTCAGATATCAAAGTTGCCCACTATTATTGTATTGCGGCCTATCTCTTTCTATGTTCAGTAATGTTTGTTTTATAAATCTGAGGGTGTTCTAATATTTGGTGCATTTATATTTACAAAATTATATCTTCTTGATGGACAGTTTGATTTGTAAACATGGAATAACCTTCTTTGTCTCTTATTTTGACTTAAAGTCTGTTTTGCCAAATATGAGTATAACTAGTCTTTCTTGCTTTGTTTTCACTTATTTGAAACTTCACTTTCTATCACTTCTAGTATCTGTATGTCTGCCACTGAGGTGAGTTTCTTGTGTCCAGCAGATTGTCCCGTTCTGTTTTTGTTTTTGTTTTTTTTATTTTTATTTAAACTCAAACTCAATTAGGCAGTGTGCCTCTTTTAATTGAAGAATTAAGACCTTTTATATTCAGGATAATTATTGAATGGTATGGACAAATTCCTGTCATTTGTATTGGGGCCTATCTCTTTCTATGTTTTTCTTCTGGTTGTTTGGAACAACCTCCTTTATTCATCTTAGAAGTCTAATGATCTAATAAAGTAATAATATTTTATTCTTTCCTAATTCTTATTAGTTTTTCTACTCTTTTAAGGAGATGTATTCTTTCTCATGCTCTCATGATTGTGTTTATCTTGCTTCCTCTTTTGTGTGTAGAATTCCTTTAAGTATTTTCTGTAATTCTGGTTTAGTGGCCATTAATTCCTCTAATTTATCTTGAAAAGACTTTATTTCTTCTTCAGTTGTGAAGGATAATATCACTGGATATAGTAATCTAGAATTGCAGTTATTTCTTTTAGAGCTTGATATCTATCATTTCAGGCCCTCCAAATTTCTTTAGAGAAATCTGCTATTATTCTGATATGTTTGCCTTTGTAAGTATTTCTCTTCTGTAGTTTTCCTTGTTCTATAATTTTGGAAGTTCAATAAATGTGGAGAAGTTCTTTTCCGGTCATGTGTATTTGAAGTTCTAAATAACTCCTATACCTGGATGATCATATCTTTCCCAAGATTAGAGAATCTGCTATTATTTCACTAAATATCAAGGCTGTTCTTCTGTTCCTTCTTCTACATCATGATTTCACACCTGGCTTTTAATCATAAATAGGCCTTGTAGCTTTTGTTTATTCTTACTTTTCTTTTTATTTTTTACTTTCTAAATATGATAACTCTTCACCCAAGTCTTGAAGGCTTGATTTCTTTCTTCTTTTTGATCTACTCTTGGTGAGACTTTTCATTTGATTTATTGAGTTTTTCATCTATAAAATTTCTTTTTGGTTCTTTTTTAGAAGCACTCTCCTTTACTAAACTGCTCTTTTCTATCCTGCATTGTTTCCCTTAAACCATCCAGCTTTTTATTAGTTTTCTCTTTGAATTAAATGATCATTTTTAGTATAATTACTTAAATTCTTTGTCTGGAATTTCATCCTGCTTTGGAATCAGATACTACTGAGTTGTGAACTTTTAAAGGAATCATGTTGCCTTGTTTTTTTATGTTTCTTGTATTTCTTATTGATATTGATGCATCTTTTAGGACACACACCTCTTCCAATTTTATATGAGTTCATTCTTAAGGAATAGCTTTCTCTCTTCTTTTCTCATGGACTCCTTAGTCCTCTTTTTAATGACTTCCTAGTGATTCAGACTGATCCACCAGTCAGGTTATAACAATAATCTTTATTATTTATAGTCAAATGATTAGGGGTTTTAGTTATATCTATAATATTTCTTCATCACAAAACCTAAGTTAATGTATGAGTAAAGTGGGGACAGTGGCCTACTCAAGTAGACATATCAATAAAACCAGCTCAAGGGGCAAACCTAGGTTTTGTTGAGAAATGCCTTCACATCCTTTGTGTAATTAAAAGGTGTTTAAACTGGTATACGACTCTACATATTTTTTTTCTAAACATGTTATAGATATCAGGCCAGGATCATCTATATTCATTGTTGTTGATCTGAAGTTAGTTTAGTCAGTACAGTTCTCCTTTGAAGGTAATCTTTTTTTCTCCTATCATTTAAAAAAAATCCCTCTTTAATATTTTGTAATTGAATATATTAGATTTCTTTTTCTTTGCTTGGTGTGGATATGTTGGACTTTTTAAATCCATAAAATAGAGTGTTTCACTGGTTCTAGTGAAGTCATTTCATTTATTTTCTCCCGTCTGTTTTTAGTCTTTACCTATTAGAACTGGTTATATGAATTACTCTAGACTCTCCATGTCTATTATCTCACTATATTTTCTATTTCTTTGTCTCTGTACCATATTCTGGATAATTTCTATTTCAGATATATCTTCAACTCCTTAAATCTCTCTTCATTTAAGACAAATCTGCAATTAAACCCAACAATTTCCTTTAATTTCAATTATTATATGCTTCACTAATTATTTGCTGTATTCTTAAAATTGGTTTTATATCCTTTAAAGTTGTTTCTGAACAACTTTATTAAAGCTTGATTTTTTTCTCTCAACATCTTAAACATGGCTATGTCATATTCTATTTCTGATAATTCCAGTATTTGAAGTCGTGGTCAGTTTCTGTTACTTTAAATATTACTCATGATTTGATTCCCTGTATGTTTAATGATTTTTAATAGTGAAAATTCTTTTGAAATTTTAGTCTCCTTTCAGATACCCAGGAAATAAGTGAAAGGAAAAGGTACCTTTATTTCCTGTTTACTTTTACATGAAGTCCTCCCAGATTTTTGGAAGTAAGTTCTTCTATTATACTTCTTACCCAGAAAAAGTGACCCATGAGCTCTGTCTCCTGTGCCTCCTTTTGACAAAATATTTTTCAACTCCTACATTTTAAATTGCTTGAGTAAACAAGTTATTTCTCAACCTACTCTGACATATTACCAGAAATAAAAATTCACTCTAATTCTTTCTTTAAAACTGTATGTTGCTCTCCTGGGTTCAAGTTCTATCAAACTGGAAGCATTAACATGCTAAAAGAGACACCGATTCTAGATCTTCCATGGATCATAAAATCATTATTATAGATAGCAATCACTTGTACCTAGTAAATTTTTATATTCCTTCAGCAATTTCTAAGTATAATCTTTGAAGATCCATCTGTGTTGATACATTTTTTACCAACTGACTTTTCTTTTAGAAAAGTTTATAAAACTCTGTCAACAAGACTCTTTTAAATACTTTCAGGGCTATCTTTAAGAATCACTTTCTTAAGATTCATAAAATGGTATCAACTTCTAAAAATGGTACATTTGTCTATGCAAAACTATCCAAGTTGTCCACAAAATGGATTTTACTTTCATTGACGATTTTCATTTTTTAGATTTAGCCTTTTCATTTTACTAATTTAAAAATAATCCCACATAGACTTGGATTATGTTATTGTATTTCCTCTAAGAATGAGAAGGACAATAAATCTTACTGAGCATCTGCAAGGTGTCATCCACTATGCTGAGTGTATATATAAGCACACATAAATGTTATCACAACCCTGTTAGGTAGGTGGCAATATTTGTATTTTAAAGGAAAATAAACATGCACTTATGCACAATCATCTGTTAAGTGAAAAGTATCTAACCCAACTCTACATGATTCTTATAAATGCTTTTTAAAAATTACTATGTAATAAAATTTACCATGCTTTATTAACTTATTAAGTGGTAATAATCCAGTTACAGAATCTCTACTCAAAAGTAGCAAGTTATATAGTCTACCCACCCATTCAATCCTTGACCCATTTAACAATTTGATCTTCACTACTCATTCTTGATAATAGAAAGTTAAGAAAGCTGTATATCTTCTTGATACAAAAATGGGCACATTAATATTTAATTCAACAAGCCCATACTGGATGACTAACTTGGGAATCACTGTACTATATTCTTCAGCACTTATAAAGCACTATTATTTGATCCTCCTTATAACCCTAGGAAGTAATTCACTATATGCTTGGATACATCTAGGTATAGGTAACTCCAAAGTATACAACTATATCTTTGGAAAATAACAAGACATCTCTGGTCCTGAAATACATGATCCTAAAAGTTTATATATAGAAAGCCTTTCCTTTATATATTGAAAGACAGTTATATTATTCTAAATACTTTCAAATCTCAGATTATTTTTAAAATTTCCATAGAATATAGATAATATATTAATTTGTTGCCATGCTGATTTCTTTACTGACTTATTTGGAGAATATTTTAAGCTATAGGGAATTTCCCCCCAAGAGTCTAAAAAAAAATTACTATTAGGGTCATCAGCTCCTCCAAGGCATTACATATTTTTATCCTGCTTAAGTACTATTTGACATACCACTGTTCTTCATTAACACTAAATTCACAACATCAACGTTACTCTTAAAATTGTCATTTCAAAGAAGAAATGCAAATTTTAAGGACTTAAATTATGTAAACCAAAACTAAGACAACAAAGCTTAAGAGACTTGCTATGACTGTATAATGAGATGAAAAAACTAGTATACCAAAATTTCTGAATTCCGATGTCAAGCTACAACTTTTTTGAAATGGAAATTATATTTTCTGAACTGAAAATCAGGACATATGGTATAACCATAATTTTCCCCTAAATTTTAAATTCATAATTATGAAAAGTCTTTTACAAAGTTTAAAAGGTTAGTTAAATATTCATTTTTTAAATTATTTTATAAACTAGATAACACTGAGACTATCCTAGTTATTTTTTACCATATAAATCTACCATTCCAAAATAACTCCTCCTCACATTCCCTGCTTAAAAACTACTCATGTTGTGTCTTCTTTTGTGGATATATGCCCTTCCTCAGTGAAACCTGGAGCTTAGCAATTTTTTCATTAGTTCCTTTTAATAGCAAAGTTATTACATAATATTTCTGGACTGCTAGGTCATAGCTAGCTACTGAGTTTAAAAAAATCATAAAATGCTAGAAAAGACTTTACTCAGGATTAGGACACAGTTTCAGGATGATGAAAATGTGCAAAAATGACAACGTTCTGTTACAGACTAAAAATGTGTAGATCCACTCTTACCTGCTTAAAAAGTTGAAGGTTAACAGCAGTTTCCAAGAACTGTTTCATCACACTTGAGCGATGCTTTACAAAACTTTCCTCACAGAAAGTGACAGGCTCACCCTAGACAGAAATGAAGATTTTCAGGGCTTCAATATAAAGACAGTTAAAGAACCAGTCTCTTTTAGGAGGTACATGGAGAATCATAGAGTATATGACAGGGAATCAACAAATAGACCTTGATACATAATAGCTGGATTTCAGGCTAGCCGAAATGTTCCAGTACTAAAAATCCTCTAAAATACCTTACTATTCAAGAATCTTTTGGACTCTGAAAACTGATCAATATCACTGCCTCAAAGTAGGAGTAAATTTCCTAAAACTAAGATTAACACTGTTAAGTATGAGAATATAAATAGTATGTGTACTTGAAAACATCCTACAATTTTATTTTCATCCTGATTATAAAATATCTTAACAATATTTAATATATAATATGTGTACTTATATAATAATATATAATAATATGTATACTTATATAATATAATATGTATATGACAATTATTACATGATTTTTGCTGTTTCCATTTGTTGTTATAAAATTAATTTGTTTTGAAATCAATGAAATGCTTATAATCACCTTATCTTCATAATTGCAAATATAATTCTGATTGGATATATTTTAGGATAAATTCCACTTGGCATCTGATTTTACTTATCCTAAGTGCTAAGTAATCATATCTCTAGAACCATCTTGTGATAGCTGTACCAGATGCTCCCTCTTCAAATGAAGAAGGACTTAAATTTCAAGTCCTACAGACTCCACTTGTTCTACTTATTCTTATTTGACTGCAAAATATCTGTCATCATTCAGTGGCTGATCCCTACCACCTGCTATTCCCCTCATCAACCTAAATGCCACCCCTGCCCACTCAACACAAATAAACATAAGTGACTGAACTTTATGATCAAAATAAAAACAGAGACGAAGGACAATGACTCATTCATTACAATGAATCGTGTTAGCAATTCTCACGTTGTCCTTGATAACTTGAAAGAATAAAAGGATGTTCAGAAACAACAACAAAAAAAAAACTGGGAAATAACTCTACACAGGAATAGGTGAGATTTCTAATTGAGGGTAATAAAATAGTATCATTTATCAAACACTGCAAATACAGAAAGAAAATGTATTTAAGGAGAAGTTGATGAAATAAATTTGGATGTGCATCTTAAATCGTATTCTCAGCTGAGGCCCAGATAGGGATTGTTGTTCAAATTAACTTGTTGGAGGATTACTCTGAGAAAAGATACTATAGGAAAGGAGAAAAAAAGCCAAGCAAGAATGGGATCAGATTCATAGATCAGCTTCTACCTAACTACACAGGGGAAAGCACTAATTATAACACAGAATTGATCCCAACTTATACTGCATGTATCATTGGCTTGCTCTCCCCTTGTGGAGGGGAGTAATAGGGGAGAGCACATTCTCTCCCTGGAAAGGTGCCTCCTATTTAGCCAAAGCAATTTTTCACTGAAAGGATCACCAGCCAGTACAGGAGGTCTAGGCAGTGAACCAACAGTATCTGCTATAGCATGGTGAAGGCAAAGTGCTCAAGAAGAACATGGAAATGTCTGTAATTTGATATACTTAAGAATTATCTCTAGAGAATTGCGTATTAAAGTTAGGCTTACCACCCACTGTAGAAAAGGGTTCATGCAATTAAGAAATATCTATATGCTATCTAATCTGTCGTTTAATGCTATATTGTTCATTCACAGAAACAGTAAATAAACATATGATTCTGTGGCAACAAAGAGTAATGAGATAGAAACATAAAACAAAAGGAAAACTCTTCATGTGACAATTTCAACATAATAACAAAAATAACTGAATTTTTCTCTTCAGGAAAGTGATGAGACAATAGAAAGGAACCCAAACTAGAATCATTTTGATGGAAATGTCAAATGAAGGAGCATAAATAAAAGTATATCAGGAAAACATAACATGAACTAGAACAACAATGAAATTCATATTACAGAGAGGAGAACAGACTTTCTAGAAAGGAAGTACCAACATTACTTGCCATTATATTTAAAGAAGAAACAATAATATATTAGATACTATAGTAAGAAGCTTTCTAGGTAGTTTGTTACTGATAATAGTAAAAACATCAATGTTCATACTTGATTCACTTTTTAAAACATAATCAGAGCAGATTCAAGATTATTCAGTATAATGTGACTGAGTCATTTGCATAGTGACTAATGAATAGGAAGGAAAAAGGTATCATTAGAGCCATGTGCTATGAAGTACATGCCCTCCTTTCCTGATCTTATCTAAACTTGACCTATCAACTGCTTGTTGCAGAAAAAATTATTTAGAACTGCCCCCTGGAGGCATAAATCTGCTCCATATGGAACAAATGATTTATCTCACTAAGTGTTGAATTTTCTTTAATAGAAAAAAGTAACTTTTCCTTCTTCTGAACAATCACTGCCTTTTTACAGCATCTCTTTGGTGATTCTTCTCTGTTTTGAAAAGTTATCCTTAAGTCTTACCTATAAACTCTGGAAATCTGAAACGAAATTCTGGAACTAAATTCTGGAGAAGAAAGTTTCACAAGATGATATCTTTTGCCATAGATGTGCAGGACTTAGTAGGAGTTTGCAGTGAAGGTATCAGGAAAAAAAATCATACTGTACAAAAATGTGAAATGTAATCTAAAATATCAGTATTTTACTCATGAAGTTCCTTAATGCACTGGGACCTAATATGTAATGTCACCATTATATAAGGAGAATAAACAAACTAAGCAAAAATATCTGCATACTGATAGTTTATTTAAATTTTATAATCTCTGAAAGATTCTGCTAGGTCTCTCCTGGGAATATTCAAATATGTGCAGGTTCTCAGAGGAAATGATAATAAATGATTTTCAGATTATATAGCATTTTCCTTTCAAGAATCCCAATGTTATTTTTATGTAAGGAATAGCAAGTTTACTTTCAGAATTTATTTACCATGAAAAAATAAATTTCCCCCAGTGCTGATATATCAGCACACAAATCAACAAAAAAAGAAGCCTTGTATTCAAACTGTAACATTTTAATCATTAATAGTAGAGGATAGGAAAGGTAGTAGAATACAACAGTTACTAATATGGCATTATGTAAAAATGTGGATGTGTAACCGATGTGATTCTGCAATCTGTATTTGGGGTAAAAATGGGAGTTCATAACCCACTTGAATCTAATGTATGAAATATGATATGTCAAGAGTTTTGTAATGTTTTGAACAACCAATAAAAAAATAGTAAAATCTTCTTTTTGTATATATTATACCAGTTTATGCCAAGGCCACTGACAGGATGTGTCTTGAAAAAATACACCTACCTACCAATGTTTCATTTGGCTATGATTCAGCAACTTAAAATGGAAAGAGACACTGATTTTTCTAAATTAGATTTAGCATTTTGGTTAAATTTGAAAAGTTAGATAATATTAATACATTATGCATTAATTTGCTACATATCGCAAAAACAAATTTTTCTTTAGCACAATTTAAGAAAATAACAAGATAATCACCACTCTTATGAAATATTTTACAAGTGATATAAAAATGGAAACTTTATTATCAAAAGCAAAGTTTTACCTGTCCCATAGTAGTTGGAGAAAAATTTTACATTTTTGCTGAAGCAATTAATAGAAATTTCCTCCACATTTATTAAAAGAGAGCAGAAAGAAAATGCTAGATACAATCCAAACATTTCTTTAGCAGAAACCATCTCTAAAGTCAAAAGTTCCATCAATACTCAAACATGGTTAATGAGATGAATGAATACCTAAACATGTTTTAGGAACCACAAAACTGTGAGGGATGAGTAAATGGTACTTTTCAACCATGATTATAAAAACCAGAAGAGTTCACTATTACAAATTTCATAAATGGAAATCTTAAAGTAAAGATTTAATAAGTAGCATCTTAAATTATAGATGCCAGCCCTGTGTATAAATGGCTTATTCTGAATCACTAAATTCAACAACTTTACTAAGTGATAATGTTTTAAAGGAATATAATCCAAAAAATATTTGAATGGCAACTCTTCCAACTAATCAAAGTAAGGCCCAGGTTCCTAAGCAATCTTCATTTTAAAAGTAATTTACTTTTGATACATTAGCAATGCTTAAGGCAACTCAGAAAAGCTTGATTAACTTTTAACAAATGACAGAACCTTACATATTCAAAGGAATAAACTATGTTCTTAGGATAATCAGGTATTTGCCCCTTAATTTACTAAGCAAACATTTCTTCAGCATTAGTTGTTAGTAAAAATTGTGACTTTTATTTTTAACAGCTTTTGACACAGTGACATACAAAGGTACAATTAAAGACCCTTTATTGTTATCTAAAATAGCAACTATAAATACTGTCATGTTTATGACAATGTTTTCCTTTTGGAGATTAGAGATGAGTACTTTTCCTTGATTAAAGGAATTTTTATCATATATTACTTCTAAAATTTAATTTTTAATAATAGCTAGCTGCTATTTTCTGGATCTTTAGTGTCTTCCAAAGGTCCATATTTTAAAAGCTTGCTCCCCAGGGTTGTGCTATTGGAAAATGGTGCAGCCTTGAGGAGGTTAGATCTTGGAGGGATTAATAGGTCATTAGAAGCATGACCTCAAAGGGGACTGTGGGACCTTGGTCCCTTCCTGTGTCCCACTTTCAATTCCTGGCTCATGATGCAAGGTGGTTTACTCTGCCAAGTACCTAATTCATACAATAAGTTAGCACATGCATTTGGTATTTACATGGGAATACACAAATCATCTGGGAGGGCTTTCCTTCCCAATTACATCTGACTGGTTCTTCAGTACTACTGCCTTCTTCAAAGTCACTCAGTTCTGAGCCTTCTGGCCAACCTTGATGCTCCCTCACTGAGTCCTTTCTTCTCTGTGAAGAAACAGCCTCACTTGCCTCCCTACCTTCAGGCCTTATAATACACAATTCTGAGCACTTCATTCCCATGATTAAAAAAAATATATTTAAACACTGTATGTTAACTATGTAATAGAGATAAGACTCTCCAGGTTGATTCAGAAAAGTAATTTATGACTGGTTTTGCCAATTCTACATGAGTGAATCTTAACCTGTTTGGTTTTTTTTTTGTTTGTTTTTTGAGGAAATGGTAAAAGCTATTATTTTACCTAGAAAAATGATGCATATATTCAATAGGTGTCTTACACATTTCTTCTGTTTCCTATAGATTCATTTCCATAATTCTCTTTTATAATTTTCTTTATATTACTGTAGAAGAAATGTTCAATATATATTTTCTAAATGTATAAATTGTATTTATAATAAATCTGAATAAACAGAATAAGAAGTATATTCTTATACTGTGATGTTTTCCATCACTGCTTTCTACTTTATATGATTTGCTATTGAAAGGAAAAAAAGAGAAAAATCAAAATTTCCTTTCAGTACAATATACTCAGTCCTGCTTCTAGGAATACTAAGATAAAGATGAGAAAAGAAGAAGTAAAAGATTGGAGAGAAGAGGATAAAGCTATTTGAGCAGTGGCAGTTATCTAAGATTAAAAAAAACAAAAACAACTATTATTTGGAAAACATAGGTTGGATAGCAAGTAGCTTCCCCAATTAATATACACACAATACAATGATATACAACCTGATCTCTTTGAGAAAATTCTAAGATTTTGCATTCAATTTAATCTTTTTGTAAGTGTAAATTGTACATCTTTGTAGGGGTAAAGCTAATTTTCCCAAATACTTTGAAAGTTGGCATGACAACTTTCAAGTTAAATGACAATAGACAGATTAAAGGCAGAAAAGGCATGCAAAGTTATTTAATGTGGATATATGCAGGGGACTGACACAAATTTTTTGCAAAAAAAGGGTCTGATGATAATCCAGCATGGGGCAGTCTGTAATCCTAGGAACTTGGGAGGCAGAGGCAGCAGGATTGCCCTCAAAGCCAGCCTGGGCAACTCAGTGAAGCCATAATCAACTCAGGGAGACCCTGTCTCAAAAACAAACAAACAAGAAAAAAAAACAACACCCAAAGGGCTGGGAGTGCAGCTCAGAGGGAAAACACTCCTGGGTTCAATGCCTAGTACCAAAAAAAGTGGGGGGCATGTCAGATAGTTGAAGATTAAATACCCTCTTCTCATGGGGAGAAGGAAATGAAGGGGATTTGTAAGCCATTTTAGAGGGATGATAAATAATTTCTAGAAATATTGAGCCTAGAAAACAGAAAATAGACTGAGACAAAATTTTTTTCTACTTTGCGGGGGAGGTGAGGGGTTGAACTTCACTGTGAACAAAGGCTGGTTGTCTCATTATTTAGATAAAGTTTCCCAGGTAATCTCTCATAGCATTCCTGAGAAGAATAGGTAAAAACCCTCTGGAGAAAGTTATAGACAGCTGAAGAGATGGCCTGGCATTTACCTCCAGCACAGGGATAAACCAGGGCAACAAACAAAGGGCTGCATCACAAGGAATGTGACTAAGGCAGAACTCTGAAACTCAGCACAGGAGTAACAGGAACCCGAAATAGCATGGAGACACAGAATGGCAGCACAGAGAGAGGATCAAAGCATACTGCAACTGTGACCCTTGCTCCTCAGCCAGAAGGAACTTCACAATGTCAGGAAAAAGTTATGGGGAAAAGTGACCACCATCATCACAGCATGTCAGCAGTTCTAAGTAGAGGAGAGTTCCACAGCCTCACAGGCTTAATCCAGTTGAAGGAGCTGCCTAGGGTCCATGTAACTGCTTGGACCCAGAGAAGGAACTCACAATGAGCCCCTCCCAACCCCTAATTCAATGTTCAACCCCAGAAATCAAGACACTGCAGCACAGCACCATCTTTAGAACAGAATCACTGCTAGACTCTATGCCTCAGGGGTCCATGAGCATCCCAATATATTGGCTGATATTACTAAAAGTCCTCAGAACCAACACATACCTCACAGAGCAAAGAGCAGGCCCCTCTGTATCCCAATACTCTGGGACTGGGACTGGACTGCTGCTGCGAAAAACTCCAGTATTACCCATGCTCACTTAGCAAACCCTAGAGATAGTCCTGTCCATGTCCTGTGATACTGGGAATGTTTGTTGCTATTGCCACCACAAACCATAGGATCACTTATATTTGACTCCTGGGACCTACAGACAGTCCCCTCTGCATCCCATGCATGGCTCTAGGATTGTGGTCGCAGCTGCTGCAAGCTACACCACTGTTAACGCTCAACTCTGTAGGACCTGAGGACATACATATTTGGTAATCCACATCCACTGCAAAATTGTACCACTCTCTCCAAAAACAGCAGCAGTCTAGACTACTGGGTACTTGTAGACATGGATAATACTGCTTACAGCTAAAGAAATAACATAGAAGCAACAAGTCATCCACTGTAAAACTGTACTACTACCTACCTTTACACACACACACACACACACACACACCAAAATGCTGCTGTCTAGACTACAGAGGCATATGTAGACATGGCTAACTTGATTATAGTTAGAGAAATCACATGAAGGCTATACTGTGCTCACTTAGAACCAAAGCCAAAGCATCTACCTACCCAACATCGTACACTACACACCTGAACAAAAAATTCCTTTCCTATGAAAGCTACTCCTTACAACTTGAAAAGATTCCTGTTACACTGGATATGCAGACATATAAGTAAAATCACAAAAAGCAAGAAAGAATGATACTGCCAAAGCAACACAATAATTCTCCATAAAAGATACCCATGAGAAAGAAGGACATCTATGAAATACCTGGAAAGGAATTCAAAAGAACAATTCTAAGTAAAAACTCAGTGATATGCAAGAGAATACAGATAAACAAATGAACAAAGTGAAGACAATAATTCATGATATAAATGAGATATCTGACCAAGATAAATAATAAAAAGGAGGCAAACAGTATTTCTGTAGCCCAAAACTTTAATCAATGAAATAAATACAATTGAGAACTTCAACAAAAAATAGAACCAAGCAGAACAAAGACTTATAAACTTTAGGACAGATATTTTGAAATAACCCATTCAGACAAAAAGAAAAAAATAAATAAAAAGAATGAAAAAAGTCTTAAAAGCATAAAGGACATTGTTGAACAAAGAAATATTCATCTTATGAGAGTTCTGAAAGGAGATAAGATAAGAAAAGACATTAAATACAGGAAAATCCAAGTTAATAAAATAGTTGAAAATAAGTCCTGAAAGACATATGGATATCCAGATTCAGGAATTTCAAATGATCCCAAGTATACTCAATCAAGAAAGACCTCCAGGGCATATTACAGTCAAAGTGAAAAATCAAAGATAAAGATAGAATTCTAAAAACAACAAGAGAAAAGTGACAAGTCACGACTACAGCAGTCTCATTAGACAAAATCAGATTTCCCACCAGAAACCTTACAGGCCAGAAGATATTGGGATGATATATTCAAAGTCCTAAAAGAAAACAAAAACTGATTAAGAAGAAATAAAGTTTTGGGTTTAATTAGGAGAAATTACTTCTGGTGTTCTATAGTCTAGAAGGGAAACTACAGTCTCAAACAATCTATGATATACTTAAAAACAGCTAGAAAAGTTTGAAGTTTCTCAACAAATAGGAATAATAAATGTTTGAGGAGATGGGAATGCTAATTACTCTGATTTCCATCATTATACATTAGATACATATACAGACTTACCCATGCCCATAGGGTAAGTTAAAGTTACCATACTTTAACTTACCCTATGGGCATGGTAATGTTATTGTCTCTGACAGTTAACGTTTCTGGTTATATGATAAGATTTCATAACAACTGCCTTCCTTCTGGGAAGGCAACCTCAGAGAAAGTCGCCCTGTGCTTCTGGGAAGAAAGGACCAAAGACATTGAGGGACACAGCAGGTGTAGGGTAAAGAAGGCAAGAAGGTCAGAGAAACCTTAGTTCTGAGACTTCCTCTGGATCAGCACGTCAAAGCACAGCTTGGGGTATCATTTTTCTGAGCCCCAACACATTCATTTAAGAAGACATACACCTTTAGGAAATGTATCTTCAGGAGTCTATGATAACAGGCAAGATTGAACAGGAACATGTTACACTGGAGAGAGGGACCGTGGAAAGAACAATCTAATCCAGGTCCTACTGTTCACTAGCTAGGGAAACACAGTGAGGTTTTTTCAACTCTATGATTATCATTGTTTATCTTTAAAATAAAAAGGTAATGTCTTGAAGGCTTGTAAAAATTAAATGGAAGTGTTTATCTCTAGGGCCTATCAATGTCTGGCATCTAATGGGTGCTCAGCAGTCAGTTACTGCTTTAATAGCAATCAAAAATTACAAGTATGAGTAAAAATAACAAGAAAATAATCAGTGAATAATGGAGAAGTAGTATATTAAGGAAAATGAATATATAGTTCACAGAAAGAAAGGATCAGGCATGAAGTATGGAGTCAAGAATCAGGAAGTAACTTGGCTGAACATTAAAATCATAGGAGATAAAAGAACTGCCAGAAAGAAAGAAAATTATAAATAAAGGTTTGGGAGCCTGAGAAGCTTGAGATTACTGGTGCCTCAGGCAGAATTATATAAACTGAGGTCAAAGTTTTGGAAAGAAAGTAAAAGGAAGACAGATTACTTGCTCAGCATCAGGTGAAGAGATAGCCTGACACCCTGGTTAGTCTGGGCCTAAACACATTTTAAGTATTGTCAGTAAAGGAAATAATGATTCATTTTTATACCCATGAACAATCATAAAACTTTAAAAAGTAAGGCCTAATGAAAGAATTTATATCCACCTTAAAGGTATTTAGTAGGTTTTTCCTTTAAAGTTATACTCTACTAGTGAGAATATTCTACTAAAATATATTCATGAATAGGCAAAACCATGAAATATTATAATTTCAACACTTGATCCATTTTTATTTATATCTATCAAAAATATATAAAGTACATATACCTATTACACAAATGACCAAAAATAATCTAGAAAAAAAGCAATCATTTTAATAAATTATGACACAATCAATTTGTAAAGAAAATGGCTTAAAACACATTTTAAACATAATAAAGATATGAATAGTTTCCCTTGAATACTGTTACTTTTGAAAAACAAATTTTTAAAAAACCTGAATGTTTTCAATAACTTTAAAAACTTTTCAAAGTCAATAAAAATGCATACAAAATGAAAATACTATTCCCCAGCTCCCTAAAAGAACTAGCAATAAAAAGAGAAAATATCAAAAATTAAAAGGAAAAAAATTAGAAAAAATTAACAAATGGGATCAATAAAAACAAAGATATTCTATGATAAAATTATATATTTCTTACAGGTACTGAAATTATGGCTTTCAAGATTGTTTTGAAAAAACTGAAAATCATGGAAATCTTATATTCCTGTCTGCTCAATGAAGCTCAAAAATGTTAAAAACATGCTATTTTAATCATTCCACACTGTACCCAACATATTGACAATTTAAATCTATTAAGAAATGTTTCTCTTTTCACTTCAGTTTACTTCTGTCCTCAAATCTGTAGTTTTTCACAAATTTTAGAAGGAAAACAAAAAGAAAAAGTTAGTTTATAAAGATGAATAAGTATTTAAATGTGGTAAAATTCATGCAAAATTATATTTTTAACCTTCTTTTCTATACTATAAACTCAAAATCAATTCCTATTACAAAAAAATCCTATAATCACAATAAATCATTAATTTTGTCTTTCAAACTAATTTTTCTGTTTTAAGTAAAGTTGAATAAATTGAATATGTATATGCCTTATTAGAGAGTAGATAACTGTTTTCTAGTCTTGCAAAGAGTGAGATCCTAACAACAATATTTAAGGCTCTCCCATATGAGCTCTGTATGTTATGTATGGTACTATGAGTTCTATAAATGCATACATTTAAAGCATTAGCATGTGCTATGGTTTAGATAAGTGTCCCTGAAAGCCCCACATGTTAAGGCCTGGTCTTTCAGCCAGTGGAGCTATTGGGAGATGGTGAAATCTTTTAAGACCTCTAAGGAGAGGTCTTCCATTTGTTGAGTATGTACCCCTGAAGAGGATATTGAGATCCTGGACCCTTTCTCCTTAATTTTTGTGTCCCAGCCATGAAGTAAGGATAAGGAGCTTTGCACGTGCTCCCTGCAAAAGCGAGCTGACTTCCCAAAGCTCAAAAACAATGAGGCCAATGGACCATGGACTGAAACATCCAAAACTGTGAGTTAAAAATAAAGCCTTCCCTTTTATAAGTTGATTACCACAGGTATTTTGTTACAGCTAACATAAAGCTAATAGAGCATGTAAAATGGACATACACATTTACTTAGAGACAGCAGCCAATATGCTCATGCATTTAAGAGTCTTCCAATAACTCAATAGCCCTTGAACACATTCACATATGTTTTGTACTTCCTACTTTACAATAGGGATTTACAAACCAACCCTGAAAGATAGAGAAACTATAAGAATTCTCATTCTACAAATAAGATCAAAGTCTAGTGACTAAGGGTACTACAGTTTAGTAAACTTCCTAATAAACAGCAGGTCTTTGTATTACTTTTACTAATTCTATGTTTTTATCCTTTGAAATATATTTATCTGGTCATGGAACAGTAGTATAATCATTTTTATAAATCAACTTAACATACCTTAATCAATAATGCAGATTAGACCACCTAAAAACTTGGCTATAATTCTACACAATAACCATTTTTAGAATGTAAAATTAACAGCAAAATGAGCCAAAATACACTAAATAGATAAGCCCACTTTAGAAAAGTGTTACACATTAGGCAAACAATTAAGTTTCCAAATATTGCAAAAATTTTCAGTTTTAACTTCTTAAACTTTCACATTGTACTTGTCATATTTAAATTCATTAAATAAATTTGATTGATGAATTTCTTAATAATTTTAACAAGATCAGATAAGTGCTTTATGTTTGAACACAATTAATTAGTTAAGAGGTAAGTGTTCCATTTTTAGAATTTTAATAAGGTGATATGCAAAAGTGTGGGAAGTATTAACTAAAGTTTGCCAAAAAACTTAACACAGAAAGCCAAGGAATTGGAAATGTTTTATAGTATATTATGTTGGATTTTATAAGATAATCATGATACTTTTTTAAGGTGTGATATTAAAATGATGTTTCTTTCTTTTGCCTCATTCCAAAGAACTATACAATAGTGATGAAATAAAATGCTTACAGGTTTGTATCTCAGAGCATCTCTGTAGGATCCAAACAAAGCAGCCTGTGCCCTAAGAAAGGCCCTAGCTAGTCCATCACCAGTAGCTGTAGACTGTTTCTTCAGTTTATTTTTCAAGGCTGAGACCTGCATGACAGAGAAGAACAGTTAAATTAACACCTCAGAAATTGGTACAGCGAGGTACGAACCCAATCAGCAGGCAAACCACAGTGTCTGCAGGTCAGCCAAAAATTCATCCTTCTTTCTGATAGCTTATCTTTTTAACTGCAGCGAGCACCTGCTGGTCTGTTAATTGAAACCAAAGCAGGAGTGAATAGTAACGTGCTAATGCAAATTGGTTTATGCTCTCTTTTTTTTCCCAAGGCCTCTTGACATAAATAAGCTTTAATTATTTTACAGTAAACTGCTTGTGAGCCACTTTTCTGCAGATTTTTAGCAATTACAACATGTGTCCACTTGTTTTGAGGTGAAGCTCATTGAATATAGCTCATTTCTGCTATGTAAGGTTATTTGTTGTGGGTTCTTCAGGATCACTTAGAATTTTATTTTACTTTTGAAAGCTTTATTTGCATATGTAATTTTCCAGTCATTTGTTGATATGTTTTGTCATTATTAGAAAAAAAAGAGGGAAGAAGAGATAAACTTATTGAGACCTTACCATGAGTGGAGAATTATGTTCTGCAAATGTTACACATTGTCTCATTTAATATTCACAATAGTCTTCTAAGAAAAGAATTCATATCCCAATTATGAATGAAGAGATAAGAGATGCAAAGACATGAATTAACCTGCCCTCACTATGTAGCTAATAAGAGGAAAATATATGATATACACTTTCTTTCTAGTTTTCAGACTACCACATGCTGGCCTTAAGTTCAATGTCACTATATCATAAACCAGTAATCAAAAAAGTACTAATGTTTTTAAATTAAGAAAGATTCATCTAGGAATTTGTATGATTTTAAAAGTCACCTAAATGTGTTATCATTTTTCAGACATATTCCATCCTTTAATTTCAAGTGCTATGAACTTTAGAGAACAATATTATCAGATTAATGTTTAAGTGAGTTCTACTCCTGATGTAAACTCATTTTTTTGAGAGGAGATATGTAACATTCTCCTATGCATCAAATTCACTTCAATAATTTCTTTCACATACAATGGAAAACTATAGTCTTTATATTTAAAAATATTGATCCTCATACACAACCCCCATCAATGCTTAAAACAGAAACGTAAAACTATGTAACAATTCTGTTTTCTTAATAAAAACTGAGACAAATTCCAATTGGATTCCTCCCTTAACAGAGCATGTTCTTACTGTATGAAACTACCAGATAATAAAATAATGTCATTTATCCTTTACACATATATGCAAAAAGGAATATTTTTATTTCCTTATGCAAGTAGTCCTGACTAGTCTTGTAGATGATGATTGTAATTGAAGTGTCAACCTAATTAACAACTAAACTTTGAATAATGCTAATGAGAAATGAGCACAGCATCAGAGGAAAGAGCAGCTCTACAGGTGATAAACCTGCACAGTGGTGACATTTTCCAGTGTGAAGTCACAGTTGCTGTGATCTGATCAAAGAAACAAACCCCCATTGGGTCCAATTATAACCATAGTTTTGAAAAAGTTATTGAGTTATGATGTTCATAATCTATGCAGAAAGGCCTTTGCAGTATAGGTCTTCTCCCCATAGCTGTGATCTTTTCAATTTATATCGAAGCTCCATAGATTCAGATAAAAGTTTAGAGCCTAATTCATTTAGCCCACAAAGTGCATATACCAGGATTCATTTAAGAGGGAATTTTTAATATTAAAATCTAACCTCAATAAATGAACATTTTTAGGTAATCCACATATCCAAACAATAATACAGCTGAAGGATACAAAAATAAATCTTCTGTCTTAATGCTCTTTATTCTAGTTTGAATAATATTATTTTTTTCTAAGTTTCAAATGGTTTTAAAATATAAAACAATAGAAATGAATATCAGGGCACATATTTAATTACTATCCCCAAAATATATTACGATGGAAGGAAAAGAAAATGTTCTCAATTTTTAGAAATATTATTTAACCTAAATGGGTTGGGGAATTTTTAATTTTTGCTTTTAAAAATTAAAAACAAATAAGTCATGCTTTATATGTGTGCAAAAAAAGTGTACTTTTTAATAAAATAGGAAATTGACAATTTAGCTCTCTATAAATCAAGCACACATTATTCTTTGAATATGCATAATACTTTTGCTCACAGGCAATGGAATCAAGTGTACCCACTCCTCTGGTTTTACTCCATTATGCCCTTGACTACATGACTGTTGCTTGAGCTATCCAGGAGTATCAATCTCACAATCCCTTCCTGACAAAATCATAAACTTTAAACCTTTACTTCTAGTTACCCAGTCATAGTTTCTGAGCTTTGTATGAATGTATAGAAAATGAAAAGAAAATATGTGTTCTAGAACTGCACTGTCCAAATGAAATGTCATTCATCCAAACTGAGATTTACTCTAAGTGTAAAATAGAAACTATTTCATGAATAATTTTTATATTGATTATATTTTGAAACAGTATTGTAAGTATGGGATAAATAAAATATATCACTAAAATTAATTTCATCAAATTCTTTGGAATTTTATTGAGATTAAAAATTTTAAATTACATATGTGGCTCACATTATATTTCTATTGGATTTCTATTGGACAGTGCTTATTCTTCATGAGCATACCATCTAATTTCCTACAAATATGTGAGATTGAAAATAGCAATAAATATGGTTCCCTTTTTCCTGTGCTATTTATATATTATTTCAACTTCTACCAACTACATCAACATAAACTAGAAGATTTCAACTGTTAGTACCTGTAGATCTGAGGTTGTTCCTGTTTTTCAGAGACCAGAAAAGCAGCTGAATTAACTGCTTTTATATGAGACAATGAATGCTCAAAAATAGTCTGTAAAACTGAAATTGTTTTTAAAAATCAATTTTACATAAAAGGATATCAATCTCACATAAAATGATTATGTCAACTTTACTGTTTTCTCTTCCTTTAGGTCACTGGAGTAAATTATCACCCGTTACCATTGCCCTTTGCAGTACTAATTAGCTTTTAGCAGTTTTTATCTATAAAACGATGGTGTTTCTTCTGCACTTTTTCAATATGTGGTCTGAGAAATGACATTTTATGATTTAATTTCCAAACTTATACATTTAGTTGGGGAAAAAATTGTGTATGTTCCCATGAATTCTATATACTTGAATATAACTCAGAATTTAGAAAAACATTTGAAATCTTAGTCATATGGCTATTATCACATAATCCTATTAATAATGAAAAAGTATCAATTGTCTTGTTTTATTATTTTTGAAGTTAAGTCACTTGGGGCATGCACTTGAAAGATACTCAGGCTCTGGCCTTTTCCTGACTCTTCATCATAAAGCTACCATGAGGGAAGCCATTTCCTCTGCCACTTGCTCCTATCAAGACTGAAACTTCTGAAATCATGAGCTAAAATAAACATTTCCTCTTATAAGTTGTTTATCTCAGGTATTTTGTTACAGTGCTGGAGAGCTAACTAACACTCCACTTCAAACTCAAGGTCATAACAGTGTCAATTTCATTTATTCTGTTGTTCTCAAAGGAACTTTTTAGGTCCTCCTCAGCATTTTACCCTTTCTCATCCCCATATGCAATACTTCACCAAGGCTTGTCAATTCTACCTCTGATATACTTTTCAAATCTGTCCACTTTTCTCTAAATCCTTGTATTACCAGGTTCAAGTAACTATTATCATTTTTCACAATGACCACTGCAAATGGTGTTCACAGATCTATCTTGTTTTATTTCTTAAACTCACAGTGACCTTCCAGACCCAGAACCCAAAATGATATTTTTTAACTTCAAATAGATGACACTATTCCTCTGTTAAAAACTGTCACTGAATTTTCAATAAAGTCCAAAGGTCTGTTAAAGAACCATAGTCCCTTCTGATCACTCCTGCCTATCTCTACCATCTCCTTTTGCATAACTCTTTTACTCATCACACAACCTAGAGGGCTTCTTTCCATTTCTTGAATTTGCCAACCTCTTCACCATGGCCCAACTTTTGTATATGCTTTTCCTCTTCCTCCTTTGCTTGTCTGTCTGACTCATACCCACCATTCAGGCTACTTCTGAAGAAAGATAATCCTGACACACTGAGCTTAGCTGTACCACAAACACTGTGGACTAGTAAGAATAATATGTCAGTTCAGCTAAATTATTTTCACTTTAGTTTGCTGGTAGCAGAAATGGGGCTGTCAGTCCACAAACATTTACTCTTCTTTTCTTTGGTAATATAAGTCTTAAGCTTTAAATATTACATAGTTAAAACCCAGCTATTTCTCAACATCCCTTGTGACCTGGTGGCCATATGGCTGGATTCTAACAAAAGGGATGTGAACTGAGGAATGTGACACTTTCAGGCTATGCCCTAAAAGGTGTATGAGTGCCCTTCCCTGGATTTCCCCTTTTATTTGAGGGCAAAGAGTAGTGGAACAGCTACCTTAACCCTGGAGATGAATGCCATGTGTGAAGGATAGCAGACACCCCACAGCTCTGAACAACTTTCCTCTTAATTATTACACAACAGAGAAAAAAACTTCTATTTTTATCTAGAAAAGGGTGTTTAGAGGTCTCTATTACAGCAGCTTAGTCTGTACCCTAATAAATATGTCATCTAAAGAAGAGACAAAGAGTACAAAAGGATATGTGACAGATATGAAATAAGAATATAGACCAAGCCTCTGCTTACATAGTTTCTCAAACAGGTGCTGCTGAAATCCCACCCTCAATGCAACTTGTACAGCATCAGGGGGTTGTCATGCTTTAACAAAAAAACAAACTTCAGGCTTACAGTCTTTACTGCTGTGGTATACTGAGCTCTCAAGAGCCTGTACATTACCACAAAAGACAATTACTTGCTACACAACAATTGCAAATGATTTTCTCTGTATCAATGAGCCTAGAACAGATCCAGTCTACCAATCTCACCCTTAATCTAAATTAGAATCTCCTTGTTTTTCTCTTCTACTGCATTTTTTCCTTTCTTTTACAGCATTTGACCCAACTTGTAATACTAGATAAGTGTTTGTTAACACAATGTAAACAGCATAAAACTGGGGTATATATTTTCTTGTTCACCATTATATCCCCAGCTCTTAGCAAAATATGGGCAGATAGCAGATGCTTGACAAATACTTGTTGAATCAGTGAAGACTGAAAAAGTAACTAAATTAGCATATCAACAATCTGTTTCAGGCATACTTTTACATTTATTCCTCTTTACTCGAGCAGAATATCTGTGATGGACACCAGGATCATAATTCATTTAAAAGTTAACCAAGTTATGATATAAGAAAGACTGGGGAATAACTATGGTGACAGTGCTCTCAATATCACATACAAAAGAGTTTCTTGAATACGGAAAAGTCAACAATTTAAAGGACTAGAATAAATTGGAAATTCTTTTAATAGTCAAAAATCAAAGTTTACATTTTCAAAAAATAGCTTTAGAACAGAGAGTGACATGCTATTAAGGTAATATGGGAGGGAGAGGGTGTGGGCAACAGAAGAAGACGGGGTAATTTAATATGAAATACAAAGTCATGAGGAAGCCAAAGACTTCATGCGCATTTAAAAATCACTAAAAGTAACAAACAATAAATCAACTTTATAAATGGCAAAAGTACAGAGACATAAAAGGGGGGATTACTAAAGTCTGGTGGGAGGGACAGCTTGCCTCATTCATTTAAGAGAAAATAACAAAGATCTTTGAAATGTTTGGAAGCATATTTAAGGCTTCAGCGACTTTTTATTTTTGTTTTTGCACTTAAGGCTTATGTTCTTAAAATATACACCAGGAGAACAGTTGGAAAATAGTTATATATATACTATTTTACCTACAAACATACAAACAAAAAGTCTATTTTTAAATATCACATCTCTGAAAATAATCACTTATAAAAGAATAGTGACTTTCTAGAGACACTCAGTTAGTGTACAGAAATACAATCATATCCTCACAAGATGGCCTCCTTTTCCAAATACAGGAAATAGAATGCTATACTCTTAGACAAAAAGTATATTTCAAATATGCTTATAGGTTTCTTCTTTTATTTATTATGAAAGTCAAATGAAAATATCCTTACAAAATTTTCCAGAAGATGACTGTAAACAGGGACTTTAAAAGCAAACTTTTAAGAAGAGCAATTATGTTTCCTTTCAACATAATTGCTTAATATAATTCATTTATTGAATACCTACTATGTACAAAGTACTGCGCCAAGGCTGTGTGGTGGGGGGAAACACGTAACTAGATGCCTGGATTGTAAAGCTAAGAACTCAAAGCATGCTCATGAACACATTTCAGAGACACGCTGAAAGCAGTATTTTCCCTGAAATCTACTCTAAACCAAATAAAATGTTCTCCAAATTCTGTAATAAGCTGAATAAAACTGTATACTTCCTCACATGGCCATCCCAGAAATTTGTTAGGGGCTTCACTTACGATTAGACACAATAAGGATTATAGCAGAGCTGAGGCAAACCTGGAACTAATATAATATTCTCTGGGGCCTTTTTTTTTCTTTATAATGTATATTATGACATTTAACATGTTAAACCTTCATGTTAGATTAGAGGAAATATTCAATGAATTAAACATATCTATTGACAATTTGCATGGCCTAAGAGGTCAGTATACAATGGTTTTAGGAAAGGTGATTTAAAAATTCTCTGAAATAGCTAATTCTTTTTCCAACTTATTCCCTAATAAGTGTAGATATCCAAACATGTTATTTAAAGTCAAAGTTTTAGGTGTTTTCTCAAGTTTTTTAGGCTTTTAGTGATTCTGGGTGATTTAGAGTAATTTATGTCTTTTCTTTTCCTATCACATTAAATCATTAACACATTTCTTCAGATAATACTTAAAGGCTTTACTATAACATGCACGGTATTTTAGATAAGATCATTTTATATAATAGGATCTTTCTAATATTTTAGTTATCAAAACTTCTTTTTACTAATCATAGCTATTTTATCACATACTGGGGTCTACAGTGAATTGTACAATAACTCCTAAATGCACTATATTTTCTCTACACTCTTACGGTAGAAAACAGAAACAAATTTTCCAATAGTATAATATACAATATGAGAATAACATTTTTAGAACAATCCTGAAAACCTTAAATCAAATAGATTATTTTGATATTTCTTTAACAATATGACCATGGTAAATAAACTTTGATATTAAATTTCAAATGATTAATTATTACATTGTGTATCACATTTATCTGAGGGGATCATGGTCTAGTACTTGGCGCGTATGACTGATGATCAACCTATCTGCACTAAATGAGATACACCATGCTTTGTGTGACTTGATTTTCTTATCTAAAATAAGGATAAGCATTTAAAAAAAATTAGTTGTAGATGGACACAATATCTTTATTTTATTTATTTTTATGTGGTACTGAGTATGGAACTCAGTGCCTCTTATGTGTGAGGCAAGCAATCTGCCACTGAGACACAATCCCAGCCCAGGGATAAGCATTTTGATCTACCTCAGAATACATTATTTTTTAAAACCGAATGAGACAAAATTATTTACAGACAGTTAAGAAATACAGGCAAATTAATTGCCTGTTGTAATGAATATCCTAATGCACAAAACTTTTTCAAATGTCAATTCTAACCTACTTCTGTCTATGGGAGTTAGTTTACAATTGTTTACCTTAATTTTTTTGAGTCTGGATTTCCTGAATCTTATTATAATTCTAATCATTAGCTTAATTTTCCAAAGAGTGGGCCACGCTATTTGTTATTTTTGAAATAGCAGCAATCTCCAAAATACTTTTAAAAATGAAGAGTAATACCTTAGAAATATACCATTTTAAACTGTTAGGTAATTAAAACTAAATTTGTATAAATGTTTGGAATGGGAGGTTTCAATAGTCTATTTTCTTAAATTAAAATGGATTCATTTGAGATTTAAATGCTATATTTAATTCAACTAGCTTTTTCCCACTTAAAAAACATACAACAATAAGCCTAACTATGATTGATAGTTAAAATTTACTTTTTTATTTAAAAACATTCAGACTATATATGTTCAAAGATTTCTACATGATACTACCACCAAAAATTTAGTCATGTGTTCACAGACAGAAAACACATAAACCACATTTTAATTTATCTAATGCCTTTAAAAGGTATTCCGTGTAATAATCAGTATCACTAAAATCACTCCCCATAAAATATTTGTGTTTGTGTGTGTTAATGATAAAAATCTATAGTGAAATGATGAAATAAAAAAACAAGTGTTCTTGTCAGAAGACAGGAAGAGAGTTTTTTCCCCTCCCTCAAGAAAACAAAGGATTCCTGGAAGCTTTGCCCTGATTTATTTTTCCAATTTTAAATACCTTAAGAGTAGCGGAACTGCTACTGGCATGGTAGTATTTCTAACAGTCAATAAATCTAAAATATTATGTGTGAATATTGGAATGAAGCCATTAAGAAGATTACAGCATGCAACACAGCAGAGGGTCCACAGGAAAAAAGACCTAGTAATTCAGGACAACTGTGACCACTGACCTTTGAACAGCCAAGACCACTGGTCAATCTGACACAATAATAGAGTGCACATGCATAGAAAGTCATCTAGCCTGTAAGTATAATTTAAATGCTTTGGTGGATGATTTTAAAACACCTTCCACCTAAATCTCAGTCAACTTATTAAACAATCAAACAATTACAAATACTAATATTCTTTAGGCTTCAAAAACGTACTATTAATTTAAATTACACACAAAAATTCAGTAAAATCATTTGTGATTTTAACACATCTCATTTAAAACATTTGCCATTTAAAAAATATGTTGTGATACTTCATCATTTTCCTATGGAGCTATAAGAGACAGGTTAAACAACCACCTTAAATATTTTTAGAAAATTACTATAACTTTTAAAATATTCATATTTTCAACAAATGATCCTTGCTCTATCTCAGAAGCATTTTCATTTATGTAGCCTTCAAATTATCTGTAATTCTGTGGCCTTCAGTTTCAAGCTTCTATATAATCAATCCACCACACCTGGCAGTGTTCCTTTTTACCTATTTTAAATATTTCAGTTTTGCTTAGTTATAATGTTGTTTATGAGTAGACTACACGATGACCTATCATCTTTTATATTTAAAACTCATATTTGTACATTTTGTGAATACTACTTATCATCCCCATCTATTTAAATAAGTGTCTTAATTATCAACTAATTCTAGTATTTCTCAATTTTAAAAAAGCAGAGTTCTTCTCAAAGAATCATCTCACTAAAGCTGACAATAAAATTTTTAATATCATATACAGAAAAGCTGAATTTCTTTCTCTCTTTATTTCTCTTTCTTTAATAAACAATCCTTCCTCAATTGAGCATTAACAGTACGAGATATATGCACACAGGAAAACATTCTTAAAAGTTGGAATTCTATTTTTTATAATTATTTCTCCATCCATTGAAGAATACTTTGATGGGATTCTAAATGAATAACTAATCATTTCTAGTAGTTTCTGCAAAAGTTTATAATGAGACAATCTAGTTATAATGAGCTGAAAAGATAATTGTTCATTGGCCTGAGTGTGGATGTGTTCAAACAGCATGAATTTTTACTAGAGTTAAGATAAAAGAGTTCAGAGTAATGTGCCTCAAGGTCAGCAAGCATTTTAGGTTATTTATAGTCATAAATAATCTGATTTGGACTTTGAAATAATATGTTTCCTATCACTAACTATAAGAACAATCAAGGCTCATGTGGCTGTATATTTGGAATTTAGAATTTTTAAATCCTTAATAATGGATTTCAAAGCAACTGTAATTTACACAAAAATGTATTATGATTTTTAATTCCCAAATTTTAATGTCCTTGAAAAGATGCTTTGCTTTTTGAAAAAGGGGAGTTAGTTTAACTTAGAACTAAATCACAGGATGTTTTTAACTAGCCCATTAAATAAAATATATACAGAAATAGTACTCGTTTGCATTTTGCCCTATACTAAGGAATACGAAGGCCAGAAAAATGTACTTTTTGAGACTATTTAACATGAAATACAGAATATGTCCCATTATAAGCTGCAGACACAAACGCACATGCACACAAACCCTCTGCAAGATCAAAGACCAGAAAAGAACTGGCACTTAATTTATCAGCCTTTACAGACAAAAGACAGTTTTCGTCATTTCAAAAGGATCAGATGTCTTTTATGACAAACTGCGTTTGCAGTTTAATTTACAAATAGAATTCTAAGTAAGCAGTCTTTGCTCTGCCAAAGCAAATGACAAACAGTGTAGGTTTTCATTCTTGCGGTCCTCAGCAGGATAGAAAAGATTAAAATAAAACTGAAATAATTTAGAGAAAACAAATAAATGTTTCAGAAAGTTGAGGGAGATCAAAGCCAGAATTTTCTGACCCCAACTGTACAAGCATTTCTTATTATATTGACCAGTGCCATCAGATCATTAATTAAAAGGAAAAGCGCTGGCAGGTGGCAGGGAAGCAAAAGCCGATAATTGGCCCCCTTCTTCTTCTTGCCTTCAAAAACTCTCTCATTCTTTTGCAAGACATGCCACTAGGCAGACAGAAATGCCTACTTTGTAATATAATGATTAAGATGAGATGAAGAGACTTACGTTTAAAGAAACTCTGCCTAATGAATGCATCTAGCTTTTTAATTATGATGGTACTTTTACAATAAGGAATATGATGTCCCATTCTACATCTCCTCAACTGCCAAAAGGTAAAAATGCTAAAAATAGAACTACATCAATTCCTCTCACACCACTTGCACACACCAACCCTTTTATTTAAGATAAAAAGTGAGAAAATAACTCTTAACTCAAGGGTCCAGGAGAAAACATATACATTCCCCACAAAATATCCTTCAGACTTACCACATCACTTGGCAGGTTGTTCAAGTCATTAAATGGTGATTCTAGAGTATTTGTGTCAACATTTAACATAACCACATCTTCCAATGATTTGTTTTTCACTCTCTGTTTAAAAAACACATATATGAAAAAGACAAAATATTTTCTATGCAAACTATATGGTTTTTGGTGTTTTTTTTAAACACCAAAACATTATCTTAATGCAATAGGCTTGAAAATTTCAACAAAAAAATCCTACATTACAAAAGGATATAAACAACTTCATATTCTTAGGAAGGAAATTTGATCATAATCCATTCAAAACATTTGGTAGAAATGCTTAAAATGCGGTATTTGCTCATACAATACTGAATTAATTCAACTACCAAAGAGATAATGCAACAAAAACCTATTATAAAATTGGCACACTTGTATCATAAAAACCTGTAGTCTTTAAAATTCATCAAATGAATATCAACCCAATAATACAGTAATTTGTACCCTGCTCCTCACCTAACTTTAGCATAAATCATACTGTAGTGACAACATAAAATAATAACTATGACCACAGTATTGATCTGCATTTTAAAATGAATAAATATTTTCTCTACATTTTCATACCAGTAGATATACCTTGATGATGAGGACTGAAAGTGGTCTAAGAGAAAGTAACAGAGAGGAGAGTAAGCTGGAACTTATAGTTAGCAATATTCCTTACATCAATTTCATGGTAAACAATGAAATTTAATAGCCTATCAGAATGACCATTTTATTTGTCTTATTTATTTAAAAGCTTTAAAATAGTCAACATACCTCAATATGTTCACAAATTATACTAAATTACAATTTTATCAAAATTTTTGACCTAATAAAGAAAATAGTTATGGTTATTTTGTCCTATTTAAATTATCATATATACTTTTAAAAAAGCATTGATTTCTATTTGTTTGATTTAAATTATAGCAAATGGTGATAAGTGATAAGTAATGTGTTCATTAAGGAAATAAATCCATGAATTTATAATTCCATAATTTTATAGGTCAACTAGTAATAGATCAATAAATAATATTTTAAAAACTATCATTGCAGAAGAAAGCCATTTTTGAAATTTATTATTTAAATATCTCAAATTTTAAATTGGCTAATTATTTTTTTAAACTGATTATGACTGAAATCTCTCTGATCTATTTAAGAATTTCAAATCTCTGCACATTTGGTAGAATGTTAAATCTGCTAGTGAACTAACAGCCTAAAGTAGGGAATTCATGTTTTAAGAGAGGTATAATATCTACGTATGATATGAATTCTTGGGAGATACACTATTTTAAACATCCACCTTGTAAAAACACATTGTATTATAAAATAAGACCTTAAAGATAGTCACTTCTAAGACACAGAGAACCATTTCTGGTGACACTAATGATATTATTTCAAAAAACATTTATAAATACACTCATTTCTTTTTCTTCCTATACATACTAAGAGTTTTAAATACAGAAATATGTGTTTACTTATAAATTAACTATAGTATAAATATAATAATCCATTTAATATTGTAAGCAAATATATATTATATTGGTGTACTTGTAGTAATGGTATTTGGACAAACTATGTTATATAATATACATAATATACATCTTCATTTTTAAGTTAGCTTTATACCAGAAAATATGTAAATAATCTGGGAGCTAGACACATATTTTAAGAAGTAAAATGAGCTTTTAAAAATAGCACAGGATAGATGGGCACAGTGGCGCAAGCCTATATAATCCCAGCAGCTCAGAAGGCTGAGGCAGGAGGATCACAAGTTCAAAGCCAGCCCCAGCACTGGTGAGGCACTAAGTAACTCAGTGAGACCCTGTCTCTAAATAAAATACAAAATAGGGCTGGGGATATGGCTCAGTGTTTGAGTGCCCCTGAGTTCAATACCCAGTATCAAAAAAAAAAAAAAAAAAAAGCACAGGATAGTGCCAATGTGCCCCAAAATGTTTTGTGATAACACACTAAAGTCTGAATAATTAATATGAAATGTTCACTTTTTTCAAAATTACTTTTAGTTTTATAAAGTCAGATAATAGTGCCCACGGATTTTTTTTTAAAAGAATTAATCAATAAGAATAACAACATGAAGCAGGGTGTGGCAATACAGGCTACTCTCAAAGCTAAGGCAGGAGGATCATGAGTTCCAGGCCAGTCTGGGCAATAGGGTCTGAGAAAGACCCTATTTCAAAAAGAGAAAAAAAATGAATAGAAAAATGTATTCAGTTTTAATTAAGAAACTGAGAGGCCCTAATATTGAAATAATTTTAAGAATGAAAGAAAGAAACGAAGGAAGTAAGGAAAGAAGGAGGGAAGGAAGGAGGCAAACCTGTATTTTTGAAAGAAAATCTGGAATAGCATCAGTATGTTAACTATTTTTTCTCTTCAAATCAAGCTTAAGCAATTTTTTTTTTCTAAATAGGTATGTAAAAATCAAATGTTACCTTTTTATCTGTCTCATATTTTTATACCTTATAAAGTTATGATATATAAAAATAAGAGTGAGAAAACATGAGAAAAGAATTCCTTTTTCTTCAAAAATAAGAAAATAATAACTGGACATAGACTAAAAGGCTTATTAAGAAAACAGTAAGGTGTTAAAGTAGGTTAAGTCTTTTCATGCCCTCTATTAAACCCTTCTGCAAATGTGACTACGAATGTACATTATACACATTAATGCAAAGAAATGACACCATGGCAGCAATCATATGACCTTATGAAACTGAACAACATGTCACTTATAGTCCTTTGTAAAATGAACAAAATAAGACAATTCTCATATTTATAGCTTTTACTCATTTACTCTTAATCACTTTTACATGCCTTAGTCTGCTTTGAGATCATCCCTGAAGTTTAGTTTTCAGGAAGAACAAAATACGTTTTTCCTTTATTTTAGAAGCTTTTTTTTATTTTAAAAAGAGACTTTTTGCCATTCTTTACTCAATGATTACATAAAAAATAATTGAAAAAATTCAAATATCATTAATATGATTTAGAATAACCATGGAAGTTTTTATAAACTGATAATATATGTGGAAACTGTCTTGAACAAGAAAGAGGAAAACGACTATTTTGACTCTTCCTTGAAAAATTTCATTGTAATTGCTAAAAAAAAAATGCAAAAACTTACTCATCTCAGTCTAACATATAAACTATGTAAGTAGTTACATCCACATTTTAATTATAAATTATTTATTATAAAATAAATAAGAACAAAATAAATTTTAGTTGAAAAGTCCAATAATGAAATAGTAAGAATAAAATTGCAATACATAATATCATTGTGTAATACATTAAGAAGAAAGTTACTAAATAACACCCAACTGTTTTAAAAGAATTCTTGAAGGCCCAAGTATATTTTTTCATTTACTATTAAACCAGATAAACCAAATATAGCTGACTATCAAGACACTGGAATAAACCCAGTGAATAAAAATTATAGAGATTTCATTCAACTAACCTAACTGTGGCTCTAAATATTCTTGTTTAATAACAAAAGCTTATTTAAAGTTAGAATGCACTTTTTTTAGACGATAATTTCAAAACGTGAAAAATTCTTAAGTTTGCTCCTTAAAAAATATTTTCTTTATATATGGCCAATAAATATATGATAAATGAAACTGAACACTTAAAACATGTATAATTTCTATATTAATTTTGGAAAGCCAATTTTAAAAATTGATATAGAATATTATACAAAAAAATAACCCATCAATAGGTAGTGTCAACAACTTTAAATATTTTGCATCTGTATAAATATACAGAAAAATTATCATCTTACATTCATTAAATACAGAAAGTCACTAATGTGAAAATGCATAATAATATGCACAATAATATAGAAGTCAAATTTGATGATTTCCTTAGGAAAAAAAAAATCTAACCATGTTTAGATACGCTATCAAGTCAAGCTACTGGTCAGGGCTTGGGATGCAGCTCAGTGGTAGAGAACTTGCTTACCATGTGTAAAGCCCTGGGTTCAATCCCTAGCACTTCAAAAACAATAACAAACAAAAAACTGATCAATGAAATGCTAGTGAGGTGCTGAGGCTGTGGCTCAACAGTAGAGCACTTGTCTGGCATGTGTGAGACACTGAGTTCGATTCTCAGCACCACATACAAATAAATGAATAAAACAAATGTCCATACATCTAAAAAAATATTTTAAAAAATGCTACGAAATATTCCATGATCTAATGCCAGACTGAATACCTAAATTCATCTATTCTACATTTCATATACTTTGTTTTTTCACTGAAAATGCCTGAGCTTATAGGAAAACTTTTATAAAAATGAATAAAATATAAGAAATCATAAAGTTATCCAACCTGAATTTCAATATAAAAAACAATTCAAGCCTATTAAAAATTCATTGAGATTTACTTTCTATTAATGATGAAGCAAATAAAAAATACTGCCTACTATTTTGCAAAAAAAAAAAATGCCCCAAACTAGAGCTCAGGTGTAATTCTATAATCCAGGCCTTTTGCAGGAACATGACTCTCTCATATGATCCTTGAGAATTTTAAAATACATCAAAAGAATCTTCTTTGATCAAAGGGAAGGACTGATGTATATAGTAACAGCAACTAAGAAAACCACATTTAACTCATTATTTTGTTAATTAGAAATTAGGTTAAACTGTTAATCTGTACAATCAGCCAAAAGAGAAAGGTATTCAAAGAAAACTGAAATCACCCATCATAATGTTTCCACTCAACTGACTCAAATTTTCTGCTTTCATACAAAGCTTTGTTTATTTTTTCACAGGCTAATCTTCCAAAAAGTCTACTCTGGAAATATCACTGCTTCAGATTCAAGAACTTTTAAGTTTAAGTAGTTTCACTACAATGATAATTTAAGTAAAAAAAAAAAATCATTTTGGAATGATCTAATGACAGCTAAAAAAATTCCCAAATTTTCATCCCCCAACAGGACTAAAAATTAAAATATAAAAAGAAGCTATATTCTAATTTCAAAGTTTGTCATTAGCATATTAAAACCACATAGAAATAAACTGAAAAAAAAATTAAGTTTTCAAAATAAAAACATTTCATTTTATGAGCCACAAGTACATAAATTTTAATTTTCAAAATACAGTTCCGAGAAAAAGATATAAAAGATATCAAGTTACCATCAAGAAAAGTAGTTCATTAAGGATTAAAGTTTTTAGTATTCAAAACTTACCATATGACTTCTATAAAATATAACCTATTTTCATGGGTTTCATGTCACTAAAAATGCTCATTTAATACACTAATCTAAATGAAATTATTTCAATGCTAACTTTTTTAAATGATCATTTAATTAGCTCCTAAATATAAAGTTAGTCACTGCTTGGTATTATTCATTTGATATTCTTTCAAACAAAACTGTTTTAAGTATTATTTTTAATGAGTAAATTTTATCACTATCTCGTTTCTGAAAGATACTCACCTCTATGAGGCTGGAGTGTATTCCAATCAGGTATGGCATTGGGGCACTAAATTAAAAATATATATAGATAGATAGATTCATATAGTTTGTTAAAACTGAAACAATAATATAAAGTAATTCAAGTGCTTAAAAAATTAAATTTACTAAATGCTCAGTTCCACAACAGCACATTCTACATTCAAAATTATTCAATATATAAAATTCAAATTTAATCCTAGAGGTCATTAACATTTAAATTAAGGTTGGCTTATATAAAAATCACAAAATCATTTGTAATTAAATTAAGAGTTATAATACCTAAAAAGCATTTTTTTATTTAAGACTCTCAGGGCCTAGGCCATAGTCTGAGTTGAATCTTTTCCATATACCTCACAGCAAATAGATCCTAAATAATCATCAAATTTATTACATTTTTGCACATATTTTATCATTCTTATTTCTGTGATTTTTCTTAATATGTCTTCATTATTTCATACCTACTATGTCTCCAAATATTTAGTCAGTCAGTCAGTCAGTTACATAGTCACAGAGTCATCAAATATTTACTGAGACTTAATGTGTGCCAGGCAGTATTCTGGAAGTAGAGTTGCAAAAAAATAAACAAGTTCCTCCCATAGTGCGCTTTCTCTTCCCTCATGTATATCACCTTTAATTTAAGTTTTATAAATTCAGATTTATTCCACTTTCAGTGTAATGAATAAAATAATTTTAATAAATTAAAAATACTCAAATACAACAAGGATTTTGTATTAATTAATTCAATGCCTGATATTGGAGGTGCCAGGCTCTGAGGTAGGGGCTTGGGAATAATAATAAACAATACGACTGAAATGTGTTTCCTTGTGAATCTTGTACCCTAGCAGAAATGCAACCATTAAAAAACTTTTAATATATAAAATCTATGCTACTAGTAATTTTAGAAATATTTCTTAGGAAATACAAGAAGAAAATTATTCAACTTGACATTTCAAACAAAATTATTATCTAACAGGAAAACATAAGAATGTACAGATGTCTACAAAAGTGATAGAAGATATGTGAACAAATAGCTATATAAAAATAAAACATTTTGGCAATTCTTTTATGGGCATCTTTGTGCTTTATTAATGCAAACCTTTTCTATTAAGGCAAACAGATAATCCTCTTTCTCAAAGGATTTGCATAATTTTCTAACCATCACTGCCATTATTAAAACAGTACTGTCCAAACTCTGTGCTCACTTTTCTACTGAGAACTAATAATAGATAAAAATAACAGGCACCTTGACAGATTCAGGTATTTCAAAGTAACCTCAGAAAGTTCCAAGTTCATTTAAGGATGGATAAACAGTAACCTATACTTCCAGAATTCACACACACACACACACACACACACACACACACACAATGGATGAAGTTCTTTGCTTCTCAGTAGCCTGTACGTTCTAGTTCATTACTTATTATTGTACTACATTCTAATTCCCAGTTGTCTTTGCCTTTTGTAGCTTTGTTCCTTCCTATTCTTTTTTTAATTTTTATGCAACAGACCATCTGGAATTGATCTGATATTCTGGATACTTCATTTGACTGAAAGTTGAGAGCTATTTATAGGTCTCGATATCCTTAAGACCCAACAGATTTTCTTCCGTCAAAAGGAAAAAGGAGGAACAAATGTGGACTGTTCCACTTTTACTTAAATACGGGAAGGCCAGTTACTCCCTAGTTCATGTTTTCATCCCTTGGACTCTACAGATAACAAAGTATAGATCAATATTCTGGGCCCCCAAAATCAGGCTTGGGCCACTGTCACTAAATAAGGTAGGCAACTCTCAAGATTTTTAAATATGTTAAGCCCTCCAAACATCCAAAATAGTATAAAATTATTAGTTACCACAAAACCTTCCAATTCACCCCCAGTTAGGATATCCTAACCACAAGATGTATAATACAGAAAGTCTATGGTATCTTAAATTCCAAAACACATTTTAATAGAAGAGTGCTTGCCAAAATATTCAAGGCTTTTAAACATAGTATGTTCCTCTTATACATGTTGAAGGGATACTGGATGGACCACAGTTTTATTAAATGAGAGTTCAAACTGCTAAGTAATCTACTAAAATTCTAGGAAATACATTTTAGACAAATTCTTGTTAAAGATTATGAAGGCTACTTATCTTTTGAGATACAAACAATAAGTTTATATAAATTGTAAAGATAGAATTAAAAATTCAGTAAAAAGCATCTATGCAGAGTAATAAATAATAAAATAATAAAGTAACTCAAAACTTTTTATAATAATAAAGTAATTCAAAATTTGTTTATAAGATAGCTAAGTAAGTATTCACAAGTTTTTTCCTCACTAATTTTAAATAAAATCCAAAAATAGAGCTATTTGAGGCACAAGCATTATTAATCTACAACACAGATTTTCTAAAGTAATTATGATATTTTTCAGAAAATGGGATTAATTGAATAGGTGTTTCCTTCCCACCTTTTCATAGTGGATTGTGTACCTCCTAATACAAAATAAGCCAAGTCTCATGGAAAGAAATTTTGCAAACCCTAGCTGAAATTTCCTAATTAAATTAGGGTGTTAATAAGTCAGGAAGAGATCCTTGGCAACACAGATGTTAACATCCATGTGCAAAACTGTCCTAGATCTTTCCATCAGTGAAGTTATTTTGAAAAGACAGAATATAGAAGGCTCTATTATGAATGCTGTTTCTTTTTGGTAGAAACTAACCTTCACTCAAAATATTGCCTTTCTTTTCTTTTTAGGTTTTCTTAACAGACTACCTGTTACTATAACAACAATCTATTGGGGGTAGTATTAAGATTGTAATCTTCCATTAAAAAAAAAAAAACTGTTCCCTTAGAAGCTAAATTGATCATTTCATAGCAGAATCAGATAGATGAGCTAAATGAAAAGATTGACTAACCATTCCCTGACCAAACAACAATTTACTTTTACTATTCGTAGATCACAACAACTCTTAAGCATTTATGAACTCAGATAGTTTATCAGTGTCATAAACTTGCCACATTAAAATACTCTTATTTTGGCTGATTAAGGGAAAAATACAGATTGTATAACTTTCTTCTGAGAATCATCCCTAACCTTCCAAGAAGGTGGGCTGTTTCTTCAATTTCCATGCATGGTTCTTTTGTATGTCTCCACAATAGGACTTACAATATCTGAGCTTTATGTGTGTATGTGTGTGCACATATAAGTTTATGTCAGTATATATGTATGTCTTCCTATCTGTGAAGCTCCAAAGGGCAAAAACTTAATCTTATTCATCACATTACATACACACATCTTGGCAAATAGTTGCTCACTAGATGTTTGATGAACAAATGTATGGATGAATGAACAGACCAACAAAGTAGTTAGGCTTTATCAATAAACCAAGATGCGATATTCACCCATGGTCACAAGATGGCATTATGGTTCTCCACAACCTGTTCTATGCCAGAGCTATCAGATACAAAAACAGAAATACTTTGAGGAGCTAGAATCACTTCAGGATTTGGAAAGCTCTTATCACTCTAAAGAGTTAACAATAATACATCTACTCCTATCAAACCTTCATGGTGTTATTTTGAACTGGAATATTAAAATCATTTATTCAAAGAGATTGAAGGGATAATATGAAATATTTTCCCCTTGTGCAGGTAGATTAATATGATTTTAACTTGAAGGATTCAAAGGGAAGAAAAACCATTTTTCTTAGAAAATTGTTTAGTCCACCAAATTTTCTAATAATGGAAGAGAGCCAGAATCTCAAATGGCTATTTCTAGAAAAAATATCATAGTTCTCAGTTCCTACAGTAGAAATGAACATATCACTGTGTCTGTAAAGTTCAGAAAGTTTCAGATAAACTCCTTGCTTGGGTATCATTGCTCTGTTATAAAAGCTGTTAGAACCTGTCCTAACAGCTACTTCAGACATTAGAAAGAAAATTCCAGGGTTGAAATATAGAACAAGCTTCTTTCATTATAATGGAAGCAGCAAAAAAAAAAGGATTTGATGTCAGGGATGGAAAGTATCAGAAAGGTAGCTTTGGAAAGATTTAATAAAAATTTCCCTGAGTCATTGAACAGTTTCTAAATAACATTAAATGTGTAATTCATTATAGAGAAATGAGTTTAGAGGTGTGTTACCTCTAAGAGGTCAGATTATTTTAATAGAAAAAATTAAGATGACATGAGCATTATAACCCGATAAAATATAATTCTAAACTTCATAATTAGAAGTGTTAGTTCTTGAAACACTCAATTGACCTATATTTTTAAACTGTTCATCAATACAGTAAATTTTAATTACAGAACACCGTGTGCAAAGAACTATTACATATGTTGACATGAATGAACTCCAATCTCTGCCTTCAAGGATGGTTAAGATATTGTAGGTGTGCTGGTCAAAAGAAAACTCTAAAATACATGCATAGGAGACTATTTATAGATTTAGCTTTACACTTAAACTTGTGAGTATGATACTTCACAATATAATTAATTGCATTCCTATAATCTGCGAAACATTTCTCCAAGGGCAGAAGAGCAGTGGTAGGTCACTGGTACCTACTTCACAGCATTAACAATACTACAACCATGCTGTGGAAACCAATAGAGCAGTATAATCAAAATATGTGTCCAAGTACATATACCGTTATTACCATCACTTATTATAAGCAGATTAGTCACAAAAAACTTAACTTAAAAACTTTAATGTATGAACTTATATAATTTTAATCCTTAAGTACTTTAATTTGTCCTTCAAGAAATAAAAAGCTAAATAAATGTTATTTTTAAAGGAACTGATTTTTACTAATATTAGTTAGGATTTAAATAAACACATTAAAGCTGAAATGATTTCCTCCTGTGCATGTATGTGTATGGTTTAAAGGGGAAAAAAATCACATCAAATTTCTTACAAATTAAGGTATGCCTCCAGAAAATGATTATGCAGTAAAGATAACATACCCCAGCCCTAAAGAAGGTCCCAAAGCTGCTTTTTAGTAGTCTGCTCCCTGCTATCCTCACTCTAAGTATGTAGACTCTTCTAGGGAGGAGAACAAGAGGGTCATTGGTCATTGTTCTCATAATTTCTAGAGGCCTGAATGAATTCAGACTGGTGAAATCACTGGGAGTTGTTTCTAAGGCAAGCAAACCCTTTATTATTACTCCCAACACTGTTTTTTCTTTTTCTTTTTATAGCAGCTTTAGGCTGAAATTTTGACTTAAACCAATATTATATTTTAATATAATTCTTATATTAAAAGCAACCCTTTTGTCAGTACAAGGTATTCAGTGTGCTATTGGGGAAAGCAGAGGTAAAAGAAAGTGTATCCTGGGGTAAAGGAAACAAAAGTGTGCCCTGACAGAGACAATGTGGTAACTGGCAGACTTTCCAGACAAGGTCTGACTCCTGGAACACTGGGTTTTCTAATTAATTCCATACTTCTGTCCAATTTTCCCAGCCACAAACAAAAAGTTTGTTTCTATTTATGCCCTGAATTATCTAAATGACTGCAGAATAAATTCACAAAATTTAAAGAGCTTTGTTTGCCAAGGGCAAATTTTCTGTGGAAAGAACTACTCTGGCCTCCATAAAAGTACTCTTTAGTATGTATTACTAACACAAAAGTCAAGTTCCTGTGATTTTTTTTCACATATACAGGAGGTTTACCTAATCTACAAATAAGCGGATCTGTTTTCTAATCATGAAACCTGGATTTAAAACAGTCTGGCAAAAGCCAGCTTACCAGCAGTAGTCCAGCAGGTGTGGAGGAAGCACTGGGATGTATATATGCTGCCAATACATTGGGTAGAGCAGAGCAGCCGATCCATGGAGACAGGCAGTTAACTAAAATTTACAAAAGGACAACAATAATAAGTAGCCGCTGACCCTCCAAACAAAAAGCCATGTCCAAGGTATCAAAGATGAATGATAATCATAGAAAAATTTACACAATGACATAACTCACAATGCCTTTACCAGTTATATAAATAAAGTCTTTTATGTCTCAGGGACTCCTGTAAAAAATATATAAAAAGCAAGAGTAGCTTCATGGGAATCATATGTAGATAGTTATAACCACATAAAAATATACTTTGGGGTTAAAATTTAGAACATAAATAAAGTTAAAACTGAAAAATCAGGTAAGCATCTCAGAATATATTGTAGGAAATTACGATTTGTGCAGCACAGTTTGCACATCACTCAGATTAATACAGCACGATTAAATATGGAAAAGAAGAGAGGCTGAAAGCTCCTGAGGGATATCATTAGGGCAAATTGCCAAAGAATGAAACATGAGCCAGTCAGGAGAGTCTGGAAGCTGCAATAATACCAGGGGACTTGAACGTTCGACAGTTGGAGCTTCAGTAATGTGTGAACTGTGGGTTATGGTATCAAGAGACTCTGTTCACTGACACATAGAATGTCACTATTGACCAGCAAACTGCCCAAGCTTGACAGCTGTACTACAGGAAGCCAAGTATATCATAATTTCATATTTAAACTGTTCATTCTAGATTAACATTTTGTTTCCTAGCTGTATATCACAGCAGCTGCAATTACATTGTTGCTATTTTAAAGGTAATTGCCATTTTAATTGTTTTGTTTTGGCAAGCAGTTAATTAAACATTTTTAATGCTTAACAAAGAGATATCATTTTTTTTCTCCTTTTTACTGACCCTCATAAGAATTCTTTCCATTTGACTTTGTTTCATTTTAATTATGTTTCTATAGAGGTAAAGTACATTTTTACTGTCTAGTAATTAAATCAGCATTCTTCTTTTGTCATTTTAAAGTTTTTCTGTAGCCTATAGTTCAAGGTTACTAATAAAATAATTTTGGTGAAACTGAGAATCAAAATTTTCAAAAAACTATCTGAAAATGGACCACAGACTTTCTATAAACCATTTTCTCTATTTCATTGTTATGCAAAGAAATTAAAACATATACATGAGAATCACAATTACCTTAAAGAATAAATGTAACCAAAGCAATCCCAATCATATTGGAAGCTAATTTGTTTATCTTTAAGTGAAAAATTGAAAAAAACAATTTAAATAATGTCATTCAAACCAAAAACATGAAAAAATTTCATTGAAATGTACTTATCTTTGTCATATGTGTGATATTTTTCCAGATTTTTGGTTAATTTTGTACAACAGATAATGTATCTGATTCCACATCATACTTTCATTAAAGGGTTTTAATGCCTTGAATTTACTATCTTTATTAATTTATGAGTATTCTTTCAATTAATATTATTTTTAAAAAAATGTAATCGGAGCATATCAGATTCCACTAGGAGGCATTCAAATACTTCTATTTAACAATTATAGATCATGGATTTATTTATGTTACAAAATTGAACTAGAAGGAAATGAAAACGGGGTTGCTCTAACTCATTGTGTCAAATTCTCCTAGAGCTTTTAGGTACTTCCTGGTTGTAAATTAGGCATCTTTAAAGCTGTCCTAACTCTCTCCATCCCTTTGGCATAACCTGATGGGTCAGGAAAGTTTAGGTAGCTTTGAAAGTCAGCTAATTACTCAATTTCTCCATCTGCACACAGATGACTTTCAAAACAGCTCATTTTAAATCTTTAAAAAGGGAGGGGTACTATTCCTTTTTATTTTGAGAAAATAGTAATAGTGAAGCAGGAGGAAAAACAAATTCTCAAAATGATCTATAATGAGGCTGACTTATTTCACTGGCCACACCCGAAGTTCAGAATACCCTTCTAAATGCTACACAGAATACTTCCTCTATCCGTCAATGGTCACCCTTAAATGAAGTTATTCATTATTCACTAACAAGGCACAATTGTATCTGACTGGATTTTTTTAAGAGGATAGTTTCAGTGATCATAAGCAGAGTCAAAAAATTTCTGTCATGTCCAACATCTTGTAGGGGGTCATCCCTGATAATCAAGATCTATCAGGAGAGATCAGGAGAGAATAAAGCTTCACAGGACTTGACAACTTTCTAGATGTGGAAAATAAATGGCAAGGAGAGGTAGGAATATACAACAACCTCTCCCCAGCCCCAGTGTTTAGCCTAAGCAATGAGAATGAATTATTAAGACTAATATAACAAAAATGCCAGGCTTAGGATGAATCATAAAGAACTTGAGTATGCAAGTTCTGTTTACCAGGAGACATCCAAGTGGATATTTACAAAGTAGAAGCATATCAAAGGATTGGGATGTGGCTCACTGGTAGAGCAGTTGCCTCACCTGTGTAAGGCCCTAGGTTCACCCCCAACACGGGCCAAAAAGGAAAAAAAATATCCCCAATCCCCTATATGCCTCCAGTTGCATGCAAGAACAACATCATTTTAACAATTACTTTGTAGAAAGCATAACAAAGTTGTAAGTAAATTATAAGAAAGTAAAAATAAATTTACTAGGAAATCAAACACATTCATATATGTTATATAAAATTATAATCGAGTATACGAGCCAGGCTTGGTGGCACATGCCTGTAATCCCAGCAGTTTGGGAGGCTGAGACAAGAGGATCAACTTCAAGTTCAAAGCCAGCCTTAGCAACTTAGCAAGGAACTCATTGAGACTCTACCTCTAAAAAATATATAAAAAAGGATTGGAAATGTGGCTCAGTGGTTAAATGTGCCATGGGTTCAATTCCTGGTACAAAAAAAAAGTATATGACAGAAGAAAAATTAGGGTTCTGACATTAATAAGCTGTGTGGCCTCTGGCACATCTAACATAATAAGTTGTGAATTTCTTAATCTTTAAAATAAGAATTTATGCTAGATGATATGCAAGCATTGCCTTTCACAAGTCAAACATTCTTTAAATAAGATAAATTCAATTCTTACTTTTTTAGATACTTAGTAATACGTATTTTCCCATTAAGTGGTTAACAGCATATTTTAACTATAATTCAGATCTACCTTTAAAATACATCTAAAGATTACTTCTCAGTGCTTGACAGTGCATTAGGTTAACTATGCACTTGGAAACATATTAATTCATTTGCTCAGTGCAACAAAAATTTTAAGGGCCTGCTTTGTGTTTTCATAAATTTCTTCCTAGGTAAAAGGAACACAATATTGAACAAAACAAAGTCCCTGTTTGTATGTGTTATGAAGAAGACAAATAATAAACAAACAAAACATACATTGTAGGTTGAGCATACCTATTCCAAAAATCCAAAATCTGTAATTCTCCCACATCCAAAAAGTTTTGAATGTTAACATGACACCACAAATGGAAAATCCCTTAACTGAGCTCATGTGATGGACTGCAGTCAAATATAGATGCACTAAAATATTGCATAAAACAACCTCCAGGCTATGTAAAAAGGGTATAGATGAAATATGAATGAACTTTGTATTTAGACATATGACTAAAGGTTTAAGGGGAAAAATCTTAGCTTGAAGTAGCATACGAATATTTTAAAACACATTAACTTTCATAAAGTATACTTGAAATATTGAACTGATATTGTCCCAAAGGAATGATTAATGGAAAATGAAAACATTGAGATAGAAATTTCTTATAGATTCCAATTATAAAATAAGTATATATGAGAACCATGTGATAACAAGACATATTCCATGCTTTCATAATTATCAAATAGATTTTACCATCATGTATAACTAAAAAGAACCAATGGGGAAAAAAAGATTCAAAACCTGGGGCCTATAAAATCTTCAGATTAAGAAACTTTGAAAACTAAGGTCAGCAATAGTGAATTTAGTTACAGAATAAAATGCACTTACAAATTTCAATCCTAGGCCACTTGGTTTAATAGCAGACTGACATTCATAATGACTGAAAATATTAATAATAATTTCAAATATTTATATATTGTTTGCCATATGCCAGGCCATATTTTGACTATTTGAAGTATACAGATCTAGTCCTCACAAAAATCTAATGAAAGAAGTACAACTATCTTTAATCCCATCTTACAGATCAGGACATGGAAGCAAAGTTAAAACAACTGCCTGAGATCATATATCCTATAAGGAGTAAAGTACAATTAAGTTTGAAACCAAAGTTCTCCTCTTTTGTAATATTCTGTCGTGATCTGTTCCTTTTTCTTGAAGTTAAACTCCACATATTAGAGTCAATTAGCCTAATAACAAAAAACTAAGCAGTGTTTTAAACATTAAGTAGGCATGTGCTTTGTGGAGGCAAAAAACACATCCATCAGATTCCCAGGGAGACAGCAGAAAAATGACTCATCAAATGTAATGACCACAATGGAAAATATAAAAATTCCTAACTGACACACTTTAGAGGGAAAAATTTCATATTGACACATTGCCAGTCCCATTATTCTAGTCTCTGTATCACCTGGCCAGATTGTACCTTATTCTTATTCTTGTATTCTTATTCTTAGGTAAAAATCCTACTCATTGCAACTAGAATTCTATGTGAGTTACTGAGAGGCAGATTTATATTGCCCCAAAATGTATTTATGCATAAAAGAAGAAATACGTATGTTAGAGATGTCATCTGACTTTTAACTGAAGCAATAGTTCATTCATAACTTTAAGCACTATAAATAACTACAAGTATACAGATTAAACTGCTAGAGATAGTAATGTGATAAATTCCGCCTGGAATGAAAAGAAAAATACTAGAAACCATAAAGAAGGCATCTGTTGAAACACATTTATTTTATATTCACATTTTAAAGTTTAGGCCAAAAAAAAAGTGTCAGTTCGATATCTGAAAACTACAATGTTATCCCAATTATAAAGTATTCTCACTTGAACAAAACTTTAATATTCAAATTAAGTGATAGTTATATTAAAGAAACAGCAACTTTAACAGTGAAAAAAAGTCAGTATTTGGTTGTGAATTTTTTAAATTTTATTTTAGAGCTGTTTCAGGTTCAAAGAAAATCTGAGCAAAATGTTCAGATATTGACCATATATACTCCCCTACTCTCACTGTTGCATATCTTTCCCAATTATCAATATTCCTCACTCGGGTGGCACACCATATAGTTGATAAACCTACACTGACACATCATTAATACCTAAGTCCACAGTTTACATTTGAATTCTCTCTTGTATTACTTAATCTGTTTACATGTACTTATTTATAGTGCTTAAATTTCTGTCAGTGGGTATAAACAAATTTATAATGATATGCATCTACCATAATACTATCAATAAAATCCTTCGTGAACTATTTTGAGTATAAAAGTAACAAAACAGGTACAAGAACTATGCAAGAAAAACTGCAAAACTCTTTTTTTAAAAATGAAATAACTAAGTTAAAGGAGAGAGAGTAAACGTTCATGGATAGGAAGACCCAATATTTCAAGATATTAGTTCTTCCCAAATTCATCTATAAACTCAATGCAATCTCAATCAAAATTTCAGGAAGTAATTATGTAGATACATACAAGCTAATTCTAGAGTTTATACGGAAAGGCAAAGGACACAGAATAGCCAAAAGAATTCTGAAGAACAAAGCTGGAGATGGACACTGACTTCAAAACTTACCATAAAGCTACAGTAATTAAGGCAGTATTGTGTTTGTTTAAAGAAAAAAAATAGACAAGTAGATCTATTAAACAGAACAGAGAGTTCAGAAATAGTCGCATGTGAATATAATCAACTGATCTTTGACAAAGAAGCAAAGATAATACAATAGAGAAAAGACAGTCTTGTCAACAAATTGTGTGAGGAAAACCTAGATATTCACAAGGCCAAAAAAAAAATGTAGATATAGACCTTATACCCCTAACAAAAATCTAATTCAATATCGATCACAGACTTAAAATGTAAAATTATAAAATGCAAGAAGATAACATAGATGCATAATGTATCATAATGAATCCCATTATCATGCATAATTATAATATATATACCAATTGAAAATCCAGAAGATATAACATTTTGAGGAAAATCGATATGACCTAGGGCCTGACTTTTTAGTTATGACACCAAAGGCATGTTCCATAAAGGAAAGAATTGATAAGCTAGATTTCATTAAATTAAAATTTTTAGTCAAGGACACAATCAATGCAACAAAATCAAAGGGCTCAGACTGAGGAAAAACACTTGCAAAAGACATATCTAATAAAGGATGTTATCCTAAGTAAACAAAGTACTCTTAAAATTCAGCACTAAGAAAACAACTCAAAAAAAAAAAAGGCTGAAAACCTTACCACACACCTCATCAAAGAAGATATACATATGACAAATAAGTATATGAAAAGATATCACATGTCATATGTCATCAGGGAAATACAAATTAAAACAATGAGATACCACTATTTACCCATTAGAATGGCCCCAACCCAAAACACTGATGAGGATTTGGACCAACAGTAACTCTCATTCATTTCTGATGGGAACGCAAAATAGCACAGCCACTTTGGAAGACAGTATGGTGATTTTTTTTTTTTTTTTTACAAATTTTTAAAAGAAAATGTTATTTTCTGTTTCATTATTTTCCTTTATTTTATTAGATGGTACTTTAGTCCATTTAGGCAGCTTTCACAATCTACCTGAGACTGGATAATTTATAAGTAATAGAAATTTATTTTTCTTTGTTCTAGAGGTGGGAAAGTCTAAGATCAAGGTGCTGGTGGATTCATTGTCCAGTGAGGGCTCATTGTCTGCTCCACAGATGACACCTTGTTACTGTGTCCTCACATGGTAGGAGGAGGCAAAGAGCTTCCTTGTACCTCTTTTATAAGGTCATTATTCCCGTTCATGATGGCTCTGCCCTCAATTTAGTCACTTCCTAATGGTCTCATCTCTTAATACTATTGTATTGGCAATTACATTTCAACATAAGAATTGGAGGGGTGAGATATTTAGGCCACACTAGATAGTAAATTCAGATACTTCATTCCTAAAACTCCATTCCTTTTTCCATCATACCCAAATCCTTTGGAAAGTTCTAATAATCACATATTTGGTCATTGGCTTATTCTAGCCAAATGATTTGAAATTTTTCTTATTTGTTTTCTTCCTTCATATATTCATTATTTCATTAATTATAGAGCTAGAGAAATTGAGGCAAGGCTGGACCAACTGCCAATTATCACACAGCTAGTAAGTGAGGCACCAAATGTTATTGGTACTGGGGACAGGGTAATGAACAAAATAAACAAACCTCTCTATAGCCATTACTGTCACATGAAACTCTTCTCATCTCATTGTATTTCCATAGCTCTCACAATATACATAAGTGCCAACACCATCAAACACATTCCCTCTCCTATATGAATTTTCCTTATTACTAAATATGTTCTTTCTAGTTCCTACTTACAATCGATTCAATAGAAGTTTTGTTTTTCTTGTGGAAAGCCCACTTACTTCTTTACCAAAATTAATAAGTCTAACACTACAACATTCCTTAAATCTACCTCACAACTACCTAGGCTACATTCTTATTCAATTTCTTCATTTTTTAGATAAGAAAGTTTATGATATAAGAAAGTAAATGGCTTATATGAGGTTACCTGGTATGTAGTTCATGGAATAAGAAATTAAATGGCTTATATGAGGTCACCAGGATCGAAACAAAAATCTGATTTTAGAAGATAATCACATTATTACCATATTTGCAGACAACATTTCAAATAACCAAAAAAATAAATAAAACTAACTGAAGCTACTTTTTAACCATTACATATATCCCAAAACCACAATTTAAAATATCTCTTGCCAGAAACAAAACAAAACTGACTACAAGCTACAAGGAACTGAAAAAAAGATAAGCACAAAGGCGAATAATTCCAAAGGAACTTCCAAATATTTATAAATGGGGTTAATAAATCTAATAATTTATAAATAACATTTAAGAATAATTATATATAATTTACTATATTAACATTAAAATGTTGTTATAAAATTCCCTTATATATGCTTAATATACATATTTAACATGTGTATCATATATGTGTAAGTATATACATCAACCTGTAAACACATATATGTAGGTATATGTGTGTGTACAGTGCACAGATACACAGGTCTAAATTCACAGGTAGCAAATGACATTAATCCCTGTCCCCTTATAAAGCAGATACTAAATACTTGGTAAAGAATAGTCCTTCTGCATGTCATTCTACACATTTCCTTTCCTGAGTGACAGCAGCTTCCCTTGTTTGTTTTGTTAGGGCAGTGAGACAAGTCCTATGAATAGCTTCTATTCAGGTCTATGAACAGCTTCCCCAGCATTCCTCATGTGACTTTCCAGTAAGGCTTGAAAACATGGCATCTCTCTGTGGGCAGGTCTCCTTGGCACCCCAAAGGACAGATTTTCAGCAAATTCTGCCAGAATATCACCATAGAAACTATCTACTATCTAATGAGGCATGGTAAGAACACTTCATCAGGGCCTCTGGATCTCAGATGCTATTTCTGAGGAGCCATTTCACAGTTTTAAAACTAATAACTGCTTTAAATCTGCTATTCTTATATTTTTAGCGTTATCTATTTCTTATCAGCTCATCCCTCTTTACTGAATCCCATTATAATAGTTTTAATTCTTTATGCTAAACTTTCTATGTTCAAATTACCACATAGTATCTGTCTCCTGATTGGACCCAGAATGATGCACAGGCAGAGACTTCATCATCTTACCTGTAGAATGCTACCTGGCATGAGTTCAGTGACCCATAATGAGGAAGATCCAATGAATAAACAAATGAACTTTCCACAGGGAAAAAGCAGTTAATTTTATACTTAGTAGTATATAAAGACCAAAAAATGTCAAAACAAGTCCTGAGCAAGAATCAATATTGCAAAAGAAATTCATGGAAGTAAAAAACAAGTGTACATGCACTGATAACTTCTACCCCCAAGGCATTCTGATTTTAGCATAGACCTTAAATTGAAATTCTCTGCAGAAAAGATAAGCACAAATCTTTAAAATTGAAATTCTCAATAGAAAACATAAATGTAAATCTGTTTTATAAAAACGAAAGTCCAAACCTTCATGAAAATTAGTCTCCAATTTAAAAACGATAGTCTTTAACTTTTTAAAAGATTAAGATCTAATAGGAGATCAACATGTGATGGTCATAATTATACAAAATACATGTATGAAGGCTTGAATTGGGTGTCAACATACCTTATATACAAACAGAGATATGAAAAATTGTGGTATATATGTATATTAAGAATTATGGGCTGGAGATGTGGCTCAAGCGGTAGCACGCTCACCTGGCATGTGCGGGGAGCTGGGTTCCATCCTCAGCACCACATAAAAATAAAATAAAGATGTTGTGTCCACTGAAAACTAAAAAATAAATATTAAAAAATTCGCTCTCTTTCTCACTCTCTTTTTAAAAAAAAAAAGAAAGAATTATAATGCAAAAAAGTACATGTATAATGGCATAAATTGACACGAACATACTTTATATAGAGAGATACGAAAAACTGTGCTAAAAATAATAATAATAAAATCAATTTAAAAAAGAGATCAACAAATTCACTAATGATTTCAATTTGAGAAAGCTATAGTAGTTCATAGATGCAAGATGTAATAAGAGTTACTCATAACTACTAGGCTTCTACAAAGAAATTTGTATTTCAAAAAAATTTCAAAGGCATGGAGGTAAGAGCATTCAAAATACACTTAAGCAAAGAAAAAACTGCCATTTTATGCATTCACTCAAAAATTTCTTTGTTAAAAGTCAGTTATATATCTTTACTCTCCTAAGAGCTAAATATATTGTAGTGACTGAATCTGATAAAAAATCTGCCCTGAGGAGTTTATTATCTAGAGACCATAGTAGACTATAATAAATAGTGAGAGAATTTAGGAGAAAAGTCTGGGGTCAGAGAACAGATAGTTTTTAATGCCAGATTAAGAAGTATTAAATAAATAGGAGGGGTTTTTTATTCTGAAGTATTAAGTAATTACAAATAGAATTAATTTAATAGGTGATAAAATGGGAGCTACAAATAGAAGATAAGTGCCACTACTAAAAAAGCAGTGTTAAAATGGGAGAACTGTGAAGATGTAAAAACAGTACACTACAGTAATGCAGCCACTTCAATGTTTCTGGCAGCGCAATTAACAATTGCTAAACTGTGGAAGCAACCTAGATGCTGTTCAATAGATGAATGGATAAAGAAACTGTGGTACATATACACAATGGAATATTACTCAGCATTAAAAGAGAATAAAATTATGTCATTTGCAGATAAATGGATGGAGTTAGAGAATATCATGCTAAGCGAAATAAGCCTCTCAAAAAACCAATGGCTGAATGTTTTCTCTGATAAGTGAATTGTAATCCACATGGGGTGGGGTGCATGGGATAAGTGGAGGAACTCTGGATGGGGCAATGGGGAGCGGGGAAGGGGGAAAAGAGGTAGGAAAGACAATGGAATGAGATGGACATCATTACCCTAGGTACATGTATGATTACATGAATGGTGTGACTTTACTTCATGCACAACCAGAGCAGTGAAAAGTTCTGCTCTATTTGTGTACAATGAACTGAAGAGATTTCTGTTGTCATGTATAACTGATTAGAATAAATAAATAAATAAATAGATAGATAGATAGATAGATAGATAGATAAAGCAAGCAATACTGAAATACTAAAAAAGAGAGGGGAAAAGGTAGCAATGTAAGATATTAATGGACAGTTAACTAAACTGGCAAAGACAAACTGAAGCTTGTTATGCAGAGGGATGCAATATAGGTATAGAAGGTAAATATGCATTTGGTTTTATTAGACAGTCATTGTAAAAGGCAAAATTACATAAAGGATGAAAATATATATTTTGGCATTAGAACTGGCTTAGCCACATGTGGGGCTTGAGCAGCTTACTCTCTATAAATTTCAAAATCCTCATCTTTACCTGTCTACTGTGGATAACAACAGTATTTATTACACAGTTAGTGATAATTATGTTTGTTTAAATAAATTCTCATAAAGGTGACTGATAGTATACACTGTCACATATAGACAATACTTATGACTATAATCATTGTCATAATTTTATGTAAATTGAGATAATGCTAGTATTCAGTATATATGATCTAAAAAGATATTCATAGAAAGTGATAGTTGCCTAAACTAAGAACAGTGGACAACTGTAATGGAGAACAGGGATCAGAGAAGAAAGCTTTAAGAATATAATCTATAGGACTTGGGCAGGGAAGATCGAAGAGAAGGAGGGGACCCCCAAATTATCACTGTATAGTAGGAGAAAGAGATGGTGGGAAAAAATGGTGAGCTTCTTTTCTCAATGTTGAGTGAAATATCCAGGATGAGTTAAACTATAGCTCAAATCTAAGGCTGTTCCTCAGAAGAAGAAAAAAAAACACTTGCAGAACTGCAAAATGAAAAGAATCTATAGTGTGTAAAAATATATAACATAGAAGATACATTTTTAAAAAAAAATAACCTGTCTTCAACAGTTTTATCAAAGAAACAAAACAATACATACAAATTTTCTCTTATTTAATGCTGATAATCACTAATAGCACAAAATTAAGTCATTGTTCTTTATACAAAATTCTTCAGTAAGCTGAAATTGTCCAAGGCCACTCTGGTGATTTGTTACGAGAACAAAACTTATAGAACCTAGGGGAGCAACAATTTAATACACCTCTGAGACAATTCCATAATTGTTTTACTAAAAATTCTTCTTTGTGAATTAAAAGCCAATTGTTCACTTTTAAAAGACAAATGGACTAAACTCTAAGCCAGAAACATATGTGATTAATTCCATGAAAACAGAGCTTTTAGCTCCAAGAGAACTGCAAGTTAGAAATACTTCTAGTTTTCCTTTGAGACCTCCTCCAAATAACCTCCACACATCCCTACCTAAAAGGCATTTCATGATGACATCAACATGCCCATTTCAACACTGCAGTCAGTCATACCACAATGCTCACAACAGCAGTGTACATATCAGACAATGCAATGATAAGCAGAATTATTACCTAGAGTTTCAGCTGATATAATTGGGTAGAATTCACAATCTAAAAATTGTTCCTAAAATATCTTTCCCTGAAAGGTTCTGATAATAATTTTTTTAAAATATTTATTTTTTAGTTATAGTGGGACACAATATGTTTATTTCACTTATTTATTTTTATGTGGTGCTGAGGATCGAACCCAGGGTCTCACACATGCAAGGCAATCACTCTACCACTAAGCCACAACCTCAGCCCAATAACAATTTTTAACTGCACCACTCCTTAAAGCCTTAAGAACACAAAGGTCAAAAAGCACTCTTCAAGAACCTTAAGAAACAAGTAGGCCTGCATACTCTTTGTTCTTCTGCCAACAATCTCTGAGGTTCAGGTTTCAGACTAAATGCTGATACAGGTGGTACCATTAATAGACAAATCAAGAATATGTACAATCCAGATGGAGAGGTTAAAATCCTCTGGACTCCTCTTTAGTCAAACTAAACATATAAAATCTATGTTTTAAGAGCTGATTTTCTGGGGAATCACAAGATTTCCTTTTGTGTATGCCCTTGATAGAATTAATGAGAAAGGGAGAGAAAAGCATATGCTTAAATGCCTGGGGGCAACTATAACAAAGGAAGAAATTACAGTTTATTAATGCAATTCCAACACTCACAGCATATTGCTTGCTCTAAAGAGTCTAGAAAGAAAAGGCACTGCACAATCAAATCTCTGTAACTAACATGCTTACAGACTTTAAGATGGTAATATTTACCAACTAAATATTGGTCCAAATAGTATCTAACACTTAGACATCTGCTTTAAAGAGAAGCATCCCTTCCACCTGCTTCTACAGGCCACAAAGATACACTCTAGTTAACATATTACTGACAGGATGATGAGAAAGCTCCTGTCAGATGCTGGCCAGCCGGGTGTTTGAGACAAAATGCACAGCCCCAGCTGACTAGTTAGAGAAAGTCTGGTGTGGTACAATTATAGAGGCATATGACAAGGCTTCATGCCTGACTGATTTGAGAATGGATGACATGACTTTAAACAGCAGCCCTCCCTACCTATGGTCACAAAACAGCAATAAGTCAACTGATACAACCTTGTAATACCATTATTTATTCCTTTGCTTTGAATATATGAGAGTCTGAGAGGATATTCTGCTAGTCTACCAAGATTCACTTGGGGCTTAAACATCTAAGGCCTGCCTACAGCATGCATAAAATCAATTTTCTAGTTCAGGATTATTGCAAACCATTTCATGTATACTTATTAATGTATAAATCAAAGAATAAAAACAAAATTGATGATGTCCCTGTTTATTAAACTCAAACATGTAAAAATATAATAATTAATCCTAACACAATACACACTTGAATAAATGGGAGGAAAACCTGTTAAAATCTTCAAGACATAATAACAGTCTTGATATTTTTGCTTATATATCTTAAAACTAAATATTTTTATTTTAAATTTTATCTTTCACAAAAGTTAAAACTAATCATTCTTAATTACAAATAGCATCTGAAGAAAGGGTCCCCTTAAGTTAGTTGATTCCCTACCACTGTATTGCCATGAAAAAAAAAAAAAAAAAAAAACTACAGCAAGCTATAGTTTGACAAACATCACTTTAACATAATCAGAAAAATGTTATGGTTTTCAAGAGTAAACAACCAAGGCAAACAAACTGCTAAAATAATAGAATTGTGAATGTTAAGACACTTTAACTTATATGGGTTCTTATAATAATTGAGATTTTTGGCTATATATATTTAAAAGATGATCAAGGGGTGAAAAAATGTTTGCATTAATATTAAGTAAGTTATAGTTCCTATGGTATGTAAAAATACAAGAATGTAAAAATCTTAAAATCAAGTCAATTATTTAGTGATAATTCTTTCTTTGGATATTTCAGCGATTTCATTAAGTTTTTCTTAAAAAATACTTTATCTCTAATTTATATCATGATATTAATCCTTCATCTTAAATTTTACTATCCATGGAAGTTATAGCACATATATTTATAGGTACTATATATATCAGAGAATTGGTCAAGATATATTCAAGTAAAGCAGCTTCTCCCACATTACAAGGGTAAGAAGATCATGAAAAGCAAATTGAATTATATTTATTTTATCAGTTCAACTGCCCCAGAGAATGATCCAAAACAAAGCTGGTAACTTACAGGTGACATCACCCAAAAGTTTTTAAGAACTGTCATAAACTGCTGATATTAAGTTGACCTTGAACATAGGAAACAACTCCCTACATAATACCAACCTTTAAAACAATACGTTTTAGTAAAATATTAAATTAAAGGATAGGCATGTTAATTTTTGCTCTAAACTACAAATCTAGGCTGTTATAAAACTACAGTTAAAGGCTGGGGATGTGTCTCAACCGGTAGCGCGCTCGCCTGGCATGCGTGCGGCCTGGGTTCGATCCTCAGCACCACATACAAAACAAAGATGTTGTATCTGCCGAAAACTAAAAAATAAATATTAAAATTCTCTCTCTCTCTCTCTCTCTCTCTCTCTCTAAAAAAAACCTAAACATTGAACATTTATCCTACATAGACACAATCTTAAGCACTTCAATTATGTGTTTGTGTCCATTAATTCTTATAGCAACCCTATGAGATTAAGATTGCAATTACTCTTGAAGAAACCAAGTCAGAAAGGTTACACATCCTCTAAGAGAGGGATAAAAATTAAAATAAAACCAAATATTTTTCAAAAACACGTGTTCAGATTTATTCCTACTGTGTTCTAAATGCAGCAGCTTACACTCCATTCACATAGCTTATTTTCCTCAGATCTCTGCCTAAATTCTATCTCACTGAAGAGGCATTCCCTCCCACAACTACCTTATATAAAACCAAAACCTGGCTCTTGCCTTATCCTCTGTACAGGCACACTCACTTTATCCTTTAACAAATAGCACTCAGCATTGTATGACATAACAACTATTTATTTGTTCATTTGTTTATCTGTTTCACAACAGTCGGATATAAGCACCAAGATTGCTTGAACTTTGTTTTGCTTTCTGTTGAATTCTTAGTATGTAGGAAAATATCTGATGCATAATATGTGCCTAATAAATATTCATTGCATGAATTAATCCTAATACAAATTAGTTCTTATAAAGTTAATCCTATAAAACAATTTGTAAAATTATTTTAATCTTCATAAAATCAATATAAAAATATCCTTTATAATATTAATATCATGTTTAAAAATTAAGGAGGAAGAGGTGGACAGAGAATAAAGAATGGGTTTACTTCAGTGATAAGTTAAAAACAATAGAAACTCAAATAAATAAAATGTTATGGTTTAGATATGAGATAACCCCTGAATGCTCAAGTGTGAACCAATAAAGGAATGTTCAGAGGTCAAATGATTGGATTATGAGAGCTGTAACTTAATCAGTCAATTAATCCATTTGATGGGTTAATAATTTGAATGGATTCATGGGTGGTAACCGTAGACAGAGAGGGCATGGGTGGAGGAAGTAGGTCACTGCTGGTGTGCTTTTGGGGATTATATTATCCATGATTTCTTGTTCTCAAGTGCTTTCTCACATACCTGCATTCATTCTCATTCTCACTCTCTCTCCCTCTCTCTCATTCTCTTTCTCTCTCTCTCTCTCTCTCTCTCTCTCTCTCTCTCTCTCTCTCTCTCTTTGTCTCTTTCTCTCTCTCTCCTTCCTGGCTTCATGAACTGAGCATCCTTCCTCTACCATGCCCTCTGCCATGATGTTCTGCCTTACCTCAGGCCCTGAACTATGGAATCAGCAGCCAACCATGGACTGAACCTCTGAAGCAGTGAGTCAAAGTACCATGTGATTCAGACTGAACATCTCAACATGTTTTAAAGATGTATAAGAAAAATATGACCTACATTACAACTGACCAGTACTTACTCTCTGATACTACCTCATCACTTTTTCACATTTACTCCTTTATATGCTTACATTTTTCAACATGTACAATGTATTTCAATTTGGGGAAAAGTGAGTTCATCAATATTAAATATTTAAAATCTCAAAATTTTACTTTTTCAATTGTAAAGCAAAATAAATAAGCCAAGACAGAATTAGGAAACCTAGTTTCTCATTAATTATTTCTAGTTTTTTGGCCTTGGGATGACCATTTAATGTCTCTGAAAATACCTTTCTCATTATTAAATACTAAACAGATATCCCAAAGAAATAAAGAAATCCTAACCCTCATTCTACTTTTAGGTGCTAAAATATTATAAAATTTTTATTTCTACTTCAGGAAAATAAAATATTAAAATTATGGTTTTATTTATTATCAAGTAAACAAATATGTGCAGAAGCAAACTCATGCAGTATTGAATAATGGTTTTTAATATCTTACAGATTACTCAAAACTTTAAGTTTGTATTAACTAAAAAGTTGAAAAAAACATATTTTTATGCTTAATGCAGAATAAATTATGAAAACTAGTAAAATACATTTAAAATTTTTTCTGTGACCCAAGAAAATCCTCCTATTCTCACAGCCTTTACCACAGTAATGAAGACCTTCCAAAAGAACATTTTAGTGAGTGTCATAAAACCTGTGATTTATAAAAAATGCTACTTTGACTTTTAAGTTATTATCAGTCTGAAGAGCTCCTCCAAACCAGAACTATTATAGAATCTACTCCCAAACCACTACTTGGCAACAAAGATGAATCTACCTATTACCAGGTTAGGGTAGCAGCTATTATCATGGCCCCTTGATTTCTTTCAAGTAGCTCCAATGGAAAAAGCTATAAGTGAATAATAAAGATCTCATAATAGCTCTTAAGAATTCTTTATGTGGTAGAAGGTACTAAAATGAACTGTGGAGAGTTAAAAAGAGGAAAAAAAACTCTCATCTCCTGATAAGAAAAAATAATTAACCTGATTTAATGCATCTGAGAAAGCCTTCTATAAATCAGACTTTTTTACTTCAAGAGCCAGATTAAAACCATATATAAAAAAGTATGTAGATATTGTCTTATAAGTACACATAACACATTTCTAAATCTGCAGAGGTTTTTAGGTCTTTTTGTGAAACACTCAATACATGCTATTTAAAAGGAAAGTGTGAAGTACTTACAGTGCTTAATTTGCTAGAGGTAATAATGATGCGCCTTTCGTGCAGCATACTGGCATACAGTTGCAGCATATTGTTCACATCCACAGCAACAAAATATTCTGTAAGATTTCTCTGTACAAGTGAAAAATAATTCTCAAGTTACAGCTTATGGTGAATATGAAGAAAAACATTTTATACTTTTATCAAAAAGTCTTAAAGTTCAAAGGATGTTGTTATTAAAAGTGGCATTCATTAAAATAATTAAATTTAATACTATTCTGCTGCTACATGAAGCATGCAATATTCCATTATTATTGGAAGCATAACCCTCTCCACAAAAGTGTTTCTCAGAGGGTGATCAGAGGGTCGCATATTTCCCAGCCTCCCTCCCCCAACACCAAGTATTTGAAAAGAAGCTGATTTCCTGGGCCCCCACCAAACTACTGAATTATTATCTTCAGAGTATGGTCCCAAGAAACTGCTGTTTAAACATATACTCCTGATGATTCTTACAGACAGTGATTTTTGAAAAACCACTGTTTCAGAATTCTCTGAGTCTTCTCATGTTTGTCATTCACTCTGCGGGCAAAAATCACTGTCCAATACACAAGACAACCAAAGGATAAGATGGATTTATAAGAAGTCCCTGATTCTTTATTAAGGAATATCCTTTGTTTATACCACATGTCAGGTTTGCTTTATACCACTATAACCAAATGTATTTGGTGATATCCTAAATTGATTCCTTGATTTAACACTCTTATAAGATGTATCCTACATAAGAACAAAATTGGGACAAATTACATTGATTTTCAGATTCTCTCCTTGAAATTACTATTAGCTTTCTGTAATCAAATTTAAGCATATCAGAAAGCAATAAAGTAATGAAGAAACTGATTAAGATATGATAATAAATTGAAACTGTACTACCAGGTGGACTATGACCTGGAAGAATGAAACTTAGTTGGGCAAAAAGAAAAGAAATCCTGCTTTTTTTTTTCAATTTTGAAAAGACAGAAACTTTATCAGAATAAACTGGTAGTCAGAGAAGAACATATCAGTAAAGACTATATATCAGTTAGTGATGTTGAATTGATGGGGAGAGATCCATTTCCTGTTTTAATTAAGGCCCACTTCACCTTCCACTTCAACACTGCATATACAAAGTTACATTCACAACATTAAATATTAATATTTTCCTATAATTTTAAAGATAGATATTTTTAGATAGGGAATTATTTCACAACACAGAATGCTTCTTGATATTTCTGTCCTTTGTTTGTTTGTTTGTTTCCCCCTAAACAAGACTTTTTTGCTAAATAAAATGTGTTAAGGGAGATTTTAAAAACTTTTATTCTCAGTGGCATTTCATTAGAATGTTTAATTCTCTAAAACTTTCAAAGTAATAGTCTTTAAAAATCCATGGTATTTGTTAATTGAAGCTATTAGTTGTCTGTTGGTAAATGTAAGAGAAAGGTGGAGAGGATAGAAGGTAGAAGAGAGTTACTTTGACTTTGTATTAGAAACTCTGCTGTGAAGGGGCCACAACCACATAAGCCAAGATATGGTCAGTTGTCCATGAGGTAAATATAGGAGGATGCCCTGTGCACAAGGTGCAGAGGTCAAGACCCCACTATCTGTGATGGGCCTTGACACTTGAGGATCTACCTCAGGCCCATAGTAAGTGAAATAATGCTAAGTCTTTTCATAGGGGTTGTCTAAAAAAATCATTTTAAATAGGGTTTCCCAGGATTCACCTCTACTAGAAACAGTTTTGATTAGATATTCTATTTTGAGTATTAGAATATTTACACTTGCCTTCTTTATTTTCACTCAGTAGGTTTGAAAACATTTGAAAAAAGAGTAGAATTCTTAGGTAAATAATAAGTGTATTTGAACATATTTTTTCCAATTGATTTTCCCTTGACTTTTGATTGAATTATTTAGATTCAGTTCAACTTTCCAAGAGAAACTGAAGAAAAAGTATATAAGGGAATATTTTATTTTCATAGTTATTTTAAAAAGCAAAAAATATTTGTTATTTCCAGTTACCCGTATAAACTTTTCCATAAAATATTAATTTGTGACATTATAGAAACACAGACTATTTCTACTATTTAAGAGGCTCTTAAATGAAAAATTATTTAACAATATTTTTTTCACACAAGCAGTTAAGGCCAAAAAGAGTACATTACCAAAGATTTTTTACACATATACACACACCTCAACTTGATTCAGGGAAGCTCAGGACCTAACTGAATATGTAAGACCCTACCTAAGTGTTCTAAATGACAAAATACTTTCTCTCATATCATTTTTCTTAATTTTCTTTATCAACAATATATTAATTTGAACTCTAATTAAAATGCAAAATTAATTCATTTTTCCAATTTCTTATAATACTCTTCAAGCTTCATGAAATATATATTACTTTAAAATAAAACCAGGAAATCGAGTATAGGACACTTAGATTAGGACAGAGTCATAGACAAGAAATCTAAAATGCAGTCGTCAGTTCATTAAAGTAGCCATCTCCTGAGACACGTTCTCAGCTTTGTATAGGGAAGCAGAACCTAACAGAATGTTCATAACTATTCCTCAGATAATTTTTCCCAATTTTCTTTATCAACGACATATTAAGAAAGGTATAACAGGGCAGATGCATAAAGAGGAAAAGAATACAACACCATTATTGTTTATCTCTTCATTATTTCTCACAAATACAGACAGTTATAATGTATCTTATTTCTCTATGCAGGAATCCATAAGAGTGAGACCAAAATAAATAAAATTTGTAATATAAGTAATAAAAGTAAAAAACAGAAAACTTACACTCTCAGGTATTGTTGGGAGTCCAGTTACATCAGGGGCAATGAAGTAGGAATGCTAATCAGTAAAAATAAATCATGTAAGAAAAGAATTAAATTTTGGGATTAAAAATAAGAAAATAGTTTAATTAATAAATGTCATGGGGGCTGACACTCAAGATTTGTTGAATTTAAGAAACTCTTAAATGAAAGAGCAGGTTTATATAAATTTAACAATGACTTTTCAGTTAAGGCCAAAAAGAGTATATTACCAAAGATTTTATACACATATACACATACCTCAACTTGATTCAGGGAAATTCAGGACCTAACTGAATGTGTAAGATCCTACCTACATGTTCTAAATGAAGAAATACTTTCCCTCATATCATTTTTCTTAATTTCTTTATCAACAACATATTAAGAAATGTATAACAGAACAAATAAAAAGGAAAAAGACATAACACCATTATTCCTTATTTCTTCATTATTTCTCACAAATGCAGATATACTCATAATTATACTATTCTTCTATGCAGGAATCCATAATGTAAGTAAAAAAGTAGAGAACAAAAAAATTATACACACACACATATACACCTGTATGTATGTGTGTGTGTGTGTGTGTGTGTGTGTATATATAATTACGAGTATATATTCTTAAAACATATCTAATTTAGGTAGACTAGAGAAATAAAGCTTCTCCTCCCAAAAATATGCCAAAATATATTAAAATTCCAGAGTTTATAAGCTAAGTCACAATAAATCTCTTTGTAAAACACAGTTATTAAATGCTTAAATCTTAAAAATATAGTTGCTCATCACAAAATGACCTTCACACACCAAGTGAACAAGGATCAAATGCTACAATGTACCAAACAATACAATAGCTCACTGAAATATTTACATACAAAACATAGTATATATGCCTTCATATTTCCCACAATATCTACAAATATTTATAAAATCAAAGTGCAACTTAATCACCAAAAACTGTTTTATTTTCTGTTCATATTAAGCTCCAAATTATTTTAATATCTTGATTTAGTATCATCTTTAAAATTAAAGACTCAGAAACTTTTCTAGGCAGTATTAGAGCACAATTAAACTAGAGAGAACAAGGCTGGTTAACACAGTCATAATGTATCATTTTCCATGGTGGAAAAATAATCTGAGATAAACCACAAGATAATCTTGTGACAAAAATTTCATGCTGTGAATGTGCTTTAAAACTGCTTTTTCTGAAGATGGAGAACATGCATATTTGGTCTCTATTAATTTTATTTGGATAGGTTTTCAATAACTATATTTGATAAGACCATGGTTTAAAAGATAGTATAAACAGAAAATATATTCGAAATGATTATTTTTTAAAGAGTCAGTCTACCATTTCCCATAGGACTGAGGTGAATTTTAAAGGCAGAGAAAAAGAAGCAACTTTTTTCCCAATTTCATAATGATTTTTAGAAGCCAATGTCTTTCAACTCACCGGTATTAGTGAGAGCTGATCTTTCAATACTTGCTCACTGGCAATAAATATTTCTTGATTCTTATAATACATAAGAAAAAATGAATATAGGGGAAACTTATGTAAAAGTGTTTTTGAGAGAAACTCATGCAGCCACATTATCCATTGATTATAAGTGTTATTTTAAATGCTGATTTGGTAATTCTATGCTAGAAAAAATCCTAAAGAAAGTATTTTTATATTGTGAGTAGAGAACACTATGGTTATTTAATGATTTTTGAAACACAGTTTCAAAAAAATCAATTTTTAGACATTTAACATCTCATAAAATCTGATATTCTAGTGACCACTAACCCACTTTCAAGAAAACTTCCATGATCATAAATTTTTAATCTGGCAACATAAAACTAAAATCTCTACTAGTAGTTGAAGATAAATGTTCTAATCCCAAAATTGTCCCTCATTAGCAGTGTGTAACACTGGGTACATTCTGTTATTAGAAGCAAATGAAATTTAAACATAGGTAACAAGTTATTTTACCAAACACTTGAGACTAGGTGTAGAAAATGTGAAAGATATCATAGGCTATTCAAAGGTCTACCTTACCAAAATATATACAGAAAAAAATCTCAACATAAATAGCTATCAAGAAAATGCAAATCAAAACCAAAATGTGTTATCACCTCACCCCAGTTACAATGCTATTATCCAAAAGACAAAAAATAATAAGAGTTGTGGAGGGTATAAAGGGGAACTTTTATACACTGTTAGTGGAAACGTAAATTAGCACAACCATTATGGAAAACAGTATAGAGGTTCTTCAAAAAATTAAAAATAGAAATGCCATATGATTCAGTATCCCCACTACTAGGTGTCTGGCCATAAGAAGGGAAACCAGAATGTCTTCACTCCCAGGTTCAATGCATCATTGTTCATAACAGACCAGACATGGCATTAACCTCCCCATCTGACAATGAATGCATAGGTATTTTTAAATGATACATATATACAACAGAATATTCAGCAATAAGAAATGAAATTATGTCATTTGTGGCAACATGCATGAAAATAGAGCTTATTATCTTAAATGAAACAAGTCAGACACAGAAGGATATATAAGTGATTTAACTCATATTTGAAATCTAAAAATTTGTCATAGAAGCAGAGATTCCAAGTATAACTAAAAGATTCTGATTTCATTGTCATATAATCTACACATACACAACACTGCATCCCATAAATAGGTAAAATTATTATATGTCAATTAAAGGGAAATAAATTTTCATAACTCTTTAGCAAAGTGTCAGAATCACTTCAAACATAATACTTTCCAAGAAAGAGGAGTTCTTTTTGGAAAACCAACGATTATTCTTTGTTTTGCTTGCACTTTCTGCTGCCTTTCTGCTGTATTGCCACTAACCATACACACTGCATTCTTTTGGCTTTCATGACCTATGAGTGTGAATTTCTCCCTATCTGCTCTTTCCTCTATTTTTTCCACTGGATTTCTTTTCTTCGTCCTCACAGTCTAATTGGGCAATTAGACCTTAGCCTCTTCTCCATATTCCCTCTACAGTATATTCTTCACAAAGCTACAACTATCTCTGCTGATGACTCTCAAATTTGATTAAAAATATCCAGGGTCTTCTTGGCTTTCCATCCCCAGTCTCTTTCCACTTTGGCAGTATCCAACAAAAGATGATTCAGACACAAGGCAGCAGAGATCACAGGAAAGAAAGAACACGTTGAGGTGTGTGGCAAGAGCTTCACAAAGGTGGGAACTGAGCTAGTCTAAATATAGACAGTCTATAAATAAGATTCAGTGCAAAATGAAAGCAAGATGTTCATTCAAGAAACTGGGCTAAACAATGTGACCACTGTAGGGACTGATTTAAAAAAAATTGTGATACAGAACATGAAAAGTTAGAGTAAAATTAGAAATTGGATGGTCCAGAAAGCCTGGCCAAAAGTTCAAACAAATTCTGTATATAAAATGAGGAGTTGTTTTTTATTAGTGGACTTTACAAGGTTTAAGGTGGTTTAATTTGAAGAAAGAACTGGAAGGAAAGATTCTAGACTAAGGACAATCTGAAGTGCTTAACACCTGAATGAGGGTGTGACAGTGAAAATGTAAAGAATGGAGTTAAGTAAGAAAAAAACTATTATTAAATTATAGTATAAATATAATTTTATCAGGCAAGGAGAAAGTTGTTACCAAAGAAAGAATAATAATAATGATTTCCTTATCTTGCAAAAACACAAAATACCTATTACTATCTATATTTCAAGTTACTTATCCTAGCAATTTTTCTTGCCTGGTAAAATTTTTTCTTGTTTGTTAATATGGAAGTTTACTATCATTGTGAAAGAAACAAATCAATATAAATAAAATTCAACCTTCAGTTTCACATGCCAAAGTAATGGAGAATATTAATGAAAATATCCACATTTTACTACCATGAACTTTGTTTTTAGTCTATTTTTAGATATAGATGGCACAGTTCATTAAAAAGTTTCAATAGTAAACAGGCTTGCTGTTTTGACAAACTCTAATGATACTTACATTATTTTGTGATTATATCAGAAGACATATTTCAGACTAAGGAAAGAACAAGAACTCTTCATCCAGTATTTTCATCCTGCATGTCATTTGTGGCAATGTCATTTTCTATTCTTATTAACAATTGTTTTCATTTTAGGGGGACTAGTGATTTTATCTACACATATACACACACACATTTTGTATTTACTCCTTTATTTATACATGACTTTCACCTGAAGTATGAATGATCATCACAACCATTCAGTTCATCAGATCATCACAACCTCACAGTTATTTTCAGTTCAAAATATTTTTTAGTGCTTCAGTTTAATAACTACTAAAATACACAACTCAAATATATCAAGTTATGACAATTATAGCTCATCAAAAGACTCAAAATTATCACCTACTAATCTTAGTCCTATCGCTAAAGCTTCTCCAGAAGCAGAAGCATGGGTGACATGGTAAATAATTTTTTAAAGTAACATTGTTCTTAAATGAGAAACTGCTAAGATTTCTTAAAGCATTTAGTGATTACTTACCACACTCAAAGTGACGGGAGTGTTTGCCTTTGGTACTGGGTGGTTATAGAGTGATTTGAGTGTTTCATTCAAATCATTTTCCTGGAACAGAAAAAAATCAATTAATAAATGAAATAAAGCAAATACAATCAAAATTACTCTAGTACATTACTAGTGGGAATGTTAAATGATGTAGCCACTGTGGAAAATGGTAGGATGGTTCCTCAAAAACTGAAATACAGAATTACTGGATTACCCAGCATTAACCCCTCTAGGTATACACCCAGAAAAACTGAGTATAAGATTGAAAGATGTGTATTTGTACAACTGTCTTCATAAAAGCAAAGCCAAAAGGCAGATACAATCTGTGTCCACCAACAGTTGAATAAAATAACAGACTTCAGCATATATAGATATAATGGAAAGCCACCTTCAGTCTTTAAGAAGAAAGGAAATTCTGACACATGGTACAACATGGGTATCTTGAATATAAGGATAAATATTGTGTGATTCCACTTACATGAAGTACATAGAATCATAGTGGCAGATATAGTACAATGGTCATTTTCAGGAAAGAGGATAGAAGGAAATGGGTAGTTAAAGTCTAATGGGTATTAAGTTTCAGATTGTCAATATAAAAACTTCTAGAGATGTCTAGAAATTGATGGATGTAGAATAATGTGGATATATTTAATGCCACAAAACTATATACTTACAATGGTTAAAATGATAACATTTTATGTTATGTATATTTTAACACAATAAAAATAAAATAAAAAATATAGCTTACCAGTTCCTTAGCCAAGTAATCTGCCAGAGTATTTAGAAGCTTGTAATATACTTCAAACCATGGCAAGTAACTATGACAAAACAAATTATTTTAAATGTGCATTTGTATATACACGTCCACATAAATATTTAAAATTTATAATCAGAAAAAGGCAGATTAAATAATCATTAAATTTATAATGTTTTGAGCAGACTGATCCTAAAGAACAGAAAAGAACTATACCTACATTCTATTCTCTTTACTGCTTCAGAAAAATTTTACACATTATCCACTACTGGTTCTCATAAAACAAGTCACAAATCAAAGATCTATTTGAAAAATTGCCCATTACATACTTTTTTAAATATCAACAGCATCTAAAATTAATCCTAGTTCATAGTAATAACTAAAATCACAGGATAAAAAATTAACCATTGTAAAGATAATATTATATAAAAACTAATGTTAAAAAGCCTTAAAAATAATATATAATTACAGTCATGTGTCATTTAATTACAGAAATACATTCTGAGATATGTGACCTTAGGCAATTTCCTTATGTGAGCACCACAGAATGTACTTATACTTGCTTGTCCTTACACAAGCAAGATGGCTTCAATGTCACTACTGTCCCAATCTTATGGGATCACCATTGTACGGGTGGTCTGCCATTGACCTTCACATCATTATGCATCACATAACTATATTTCTTTTTAAATATTACTACAAAGAAAAAATAATAGAATTATATGTTTATTCAGTTCTTCAGAAATGATGTTTAAGTAGGATGATAAATTTCAAAATAAATATTAATACAAATATCAGAAAGACTAATTTAAAAATTTCAAAAAGTAATAATTGTTTTTAGATACCAAAATCAAAAATGACTTTAAGTCATTCTAATTAATTTTACTAGATCAAACTGAAATTTTTTATGAAAGTTAAATACTAAATCCAAAAATCATCTGTATGCAATAAAATCTATATTATTATTAACAAATAAAAATACTAGTATATTTAAAATTGGTCCAAAGTTATTAATTTAACATTTATTACCATGTTTCATTTCCATATGGAAAAATAGTAAATCACAACAGTTTTGTTAATTATGAATTAACAAATACCCATTTTTTTTCTTCAAAGCATTAGTATAGTAAGCTACTTTTAAAGAGAAAACACTCTTATACTTCTACCAAACAATGGTCAGAGAAGAGAACATGCATAAAGCATATTAAAGATAAAATAATCAATGAACTAAGCTTAGACAAACAGTATTCTATTAGAATTTCCTCATAGAATATTTGCTTTCCTAGTGATGATGAATGATGCTTTTTGAACCATGAATAACCTAAAGTCATAACAAAAGAGGAACAGTTAGGCAAACTATAGTACTTTTACTCAGCAGAATAATACAAAATTCTTTAAGATAATTACAAATAGTAACTAAAAACATAGAAAGTGCCAATAATGTTTAAATATATTTATACAACTTGTTAAAAATAACAAACTTAATAATGCATTTATCTGTGCCATTTGGAAATACTGTTAAAATAGCAATAAATGAGTAAAAAGGGTATGAATTGATATGTACAAGAGAAACTTAAAAACCAGCAAGACAGTAGATGTTAAACCCACCTCTGCACATAGTATATTTCCAATTCACTTTACTACCATCTTCTTGAATGTAAATGAACAGTCCAACCACCCAATACTTGAAGAAATACAGACACAAATGCATTTTTGTAATGAACAAATATAAAAGGATCTCCAAATAAATATAGACTATGAAAACAGCAGAAGAGAATTTCAAAACTTTCCCTAATATCCTTAGGGGCAGAATAAAGAACAATATCTTATTAAACAAAACTAGATTTAAATTAAAAAGAAATGGAGGAAGAAATTATTATAGAACAAAAATAGAATTCTTGTTGGAAGTACTAAAAGCGCAAGAATTTTAAATCAATGGGAAGGTAGAAAGTACCATAAGAAAATCTCCCAGAAACTAGAATAAAGAGACAGATAGATAATAATGTTAAAACATCAGGGCATTATTAGTCTCATATATCATGTAGTTGGCAAGTAGCAGCTATTAAAAAAAAAAGAAAAAAAGGGAAGAAGTGAAAGTTTCTTTCTTGAAAATGAATGAAAAATTTCGTAGAACTTCAGATCCAAGTTTCCTGATTAAAAGGGTGACTGAATAGCACAACAAATGAGCCAAACCAGAGCATCACCATGAAATTAAAGAAGAGGGATAGAAAAGTGACTAAGAGTTCCCAGTGACACAAAACAGGTAACATACAAAGGAGTCACGTTGAAACTATCACTGTACCTCTCAAAAGCAATGTCTTCAAAATACGAAGTTAAATTTCATGTTCAGAGAAACTATCTGCAAAGTATGACCATAGAATAATACCATTCTCAATTGTGTAAGGACTCAAAAATTCTCCTAAGCCATCCTCAACAAAATAAGGGCAATTAAGAGGGAAGAATGCAGGAAGATACAGAAAACAAGAACTCCAAGACCATGGGAGTATAGAGAAGTCCAAGGATAAGAATTGTCCAAAAGCCTAGAAAGCAATCACTCCAGACTGAAATGAAAACAAAAGCTTCCTAAAGAAATGCTGGAATAGGTGTTTGCAACAAGCATGCTGACAGCTTTGTGTGAGAATCTGAAAAAATTTGGAAAGGGATGTGACAAATCTGTGAAAGCTTTTGGGGAATCTGAAAATCAGAAATTAGTATTGACAACTGCAATTTTCATATTATTCAAGTCTTTAAGTCCTACTCTATTATATCTTTCATTTATTAAAAAACCCTAAATATTATTAAGTTATCAACTCAATAAAATGCAAATGAGTACACCAGTTTCTGAAAGAAATAATTTAATGGAGCTATCCTATCAAGACATACTATACTGTTAGAATGTAATTCTTTCATTTAAATTCATTTCATATTCACATTTCAACTTTTATTGGCCTGAAGAAGTGACTAGTTCAAGAAAATTTCAATGTCATATATTTCATACCTATACATTTAAATAAGACAAGCTCTAATTCTAATATACTCAAGAATCAGTCAGTTTGTTCCTATCCTGTTCTCAATGAGTTTTAGAAAAAGAATTTATTAATTTTAGGCAGTTACATATCTTACATTGTCATTTTTCATCTTATGTAAATACTGTGAAACTTTGTTTAACCTTATTCTTTTTTCTTAGTCCACTATAAAAGGGAAAAATATAATATAGATCCCATAATATAAGCTATTAAAAAGTAAGATGATCTTTTTCTCTCTAGACCATATACCTTAATGTTCTTTTAAATGTTCTGGTTTTCTAATCTACATACTTATTTTTCATTTGTTATAATTTCCTTTCAATATATGAAGCTTAATTAGAGCTCAATTTTTCATTAAGCAACTAATTTATACAGAAAAATATAATTTATGTGTAGGATTATTTATTTACTTGTTTTTCAAAGTGATAAATCCAGATAATAAAAAATATTTAAAATATCCATATTTAGTTTTACTTTTAAACATTTTTAAATTCTCATGCTAGGCCTTCTATAGCTATATAATTATTATTGTTTTATAAATGTCTAAGAATACTTTTGCTGAATTTCGTCCTGGCACCATACTATGATTTCATCTAAAAATCAGACTATTTAAAAACCAGCTTTACCTTTATGGGATATTTTTCACAATCATCTTTCCTAACCCCAATATGCTTTATTATTTCTATTTAGGGTGTATTACTCAATAGTCAGTTATATATCCATCTGGGTATAGAGGCAGAAGCTAAGAATCACAGAATTTATGTGTTCAAATAGTTGAAAGGGAATAAAATTCTGAAAAAAAATAGTATAACAGTGTGATATTTCTGTGTTACCTTGTCTAATTCTTATACTACTACTTTAATATCTATTATTTGACTAAAATAATACAAAGCAACTTAACCACAATTACAAGGATGCCAAATGGCAATCTTGGGATTGGAGTTCTAGTCAACCTGCATCCAGCTCATCATCCAATGTAGACAAGTATTTCTAAAATAAATATCCAGCCCTTGAATAAATATGTCCAATGACTGAATTTTTTTTTTTTATTTAACTGAATGTTTTTTACATGGCTAAATAAACTGGACTAATTATGGTATAATCTTAAATCAGCTAACTCATAATTCCTAAATTTGTGTATCTCTATTAATGTTCAGGGCATTTCCTTTATATTTTTAAACTCTCATTTGTTTAGATGTGCTAATGTCTCGGATTTATTTAATTTGGCTTTTTCTTCTAATGTTTTGGTAACTAAACCAATTTAAATTTTTATACTGCTTTTGTTTTCACTGCTGTAGCTAAAAAGTTTGGGGGGGAAAAAACAGTCTAAAACAAGGTAGAAGATGCCTTCCCAAATAACTTAAATTTATTTAACACTCGAATGCTTAGACCTCATCACAAGATTCATAACTGCATTAGCTAGCCAGCATTTTTCTGTACACATAATTTGTGAAAGAGTAAGACAGAATCAAACTTCTGTTTAAGCATGTCCTGATATGCCAGTACATAGTATCACTATAAAGAACACAGTGTAGTCACAGACAATGTGCTCTTTATGCACATACACTGGTTCTCAGTGATATTATCTCCTTTTAAAGAGTATACATCATTCACAGCTTTTAATAAAAGCATAACTTATATTAAAGTGAAATTAATCCGAAACCCAGCCACATGTTCCTGAAGCATCAAGAAAGCAAGAACATTTTCCATTGCAAATATGCAAGCATCTAGAACACAGATTATAAACTGGCTATCTGCAGGCTGCAACCAGCCAGCCCATGGCCATATTCTGTGTGATCATCACAGTCCTGGAGTAGTGGCTGTTGTTTAATTGAGTAAGTTGTCAATTTCTAAATCTCAGATAATTCACTTCAAAATCTCAATTTCTGTTCCTATAAAAATCAAAGAACTGGCAATACTAGACACTCATTTTTCACTCTGTTACAAATGCCTAAAGCTGAATATTGACTTCTGTCTGTATATGTGTCGTATGTTATTCAGATCACCAAACTTACGTCCATAGTTAGGAACCTAACCTACTTTTCTCATTTGAGTCACCAACCTGGTCCTTGCAGGTATAACTGAATTCACAATGCCTGATACAAAGTAACCACTCAACAAGAAATCCTACTGTTCAATTTTCTTACTGACAAGAAAACAGTCCAGGGTACATAAAGTAGTATAATAATGCCAATACTTTGAGTAGATTCCATTTCACACTTTAAATCAAAATATGTGGAGAAAAATAACATCCTTTTTTAAAAAGGAAACTATGCCCAAAACTTTTGATCTGAATATAACACACACATATACAGAAAATGAATACTGTAAATTATAAACTTACATTGCGAGAGTTAAGAAATGTTATTTCCATACCTTTATTTTTGTGATTTCTGAGGAAATTCTCAAATAATATATGTTCAAAGAAATAATTTTAACTAATCTATTAGCTCTTAAACTGATTATCATTAATATTTTTCATTAAATCTTATACATCCAAAGATATTCAAAGTCTGTTTTTCACAATCAACCTAAAAATCCTAGAAGTTAAAAAAATTACTCAACATATTGTAAAGACTAAATATTTAAAAACAGATCATGTAATTTCTTTAATAGTCAATGTGACTTTCATAGTATTGCAAATATATACAAAATGAAAAACAAATACATTAAAACTAATTATTTTAAAACAAAAGACAGGAGGAATTTAAAGTTTAATTGTAAGATTATTAATTTTCTTTAAGACTTACAACAAAAGATAGATATGGTTTTGTGTGTGCCTGTGGTGTATGTATTTATGTGTGTGTGTGTGTGTGTGTGTGTGTGTGTGTGAGAGAGAGAGAGAGAAAGAGAGAGTCCATTTTGCGGCACAGGAGGACTCCCACCATAGAGCTGATAAAACTTTTACATTCCAAAGTCAAAGGTTAAATAAAGGAAAGGAAATGTTTTTTGTCAAATAGTCAGGTAACCAACCACTAACGGTCTGAGTGATCAGCAGGAACCTAACTTATAGTAATCAAATAAAACTAAGGAAACTGCCTTTCCGTAGAAAAACGTCTAATGTCTAGAGGCTGTTTTTCTGTCTGGAAAATTGACACAAAATGTGTAAAATTGAAACATTCGGCTTCTAAGGGATTTGCCCAAAGGAAGAGTGTGAAAGCTTGGAGTTTGGTATGAGTTAAAGGGGACAAGGGGAACTACAAAGGCCCTAAACATAAATCTGTCTTCCTTATTAAGAGTATTTCATTTTGAACCCTTGGCACCAATTTTACAGTCATAAAATTATGTTAATCAAATTAAGAAAAAAAGTTATTTCTTGCATTTTTGCTAGCCTATTAAAAACAATTCTAAGTAAAAATAATGGTAAGATTTAAATTATTAATATGTCAGAAAAATAATTAAAGCATATTACAGTGGCTCAAAATTAAATATCAACTTTTATATTACAAAGGTCTAAATTCTAATTTTTCTTCTAAAATGTGAACAAAATGAGTACAATTTAAAAAAATACTAACTTCTAAGTTTTATAATAGTGTATGTCTAGGAGGAAAAGAGTACATGGTTTTTTTATGGCACTGTGTACAAATTATCCCACTTAGAACTTGAACATAAATCTAAATTATTTTAAATCTCATAATAGCATGATCCAGGAGAAAAGTAGCTTTAATGTATTGGATATAAATTTCTAATTTAAACTCCAAGAATTATTTTTAAAATAATGCATATAAGTCACTTAGCAGAGAATGTGGCTACAGCAAACAAACACTGCATGATGCTGCTAATTCACTGTCATCAGGAAAATTATCATTAATTTAAGAGTCCCTGCTATTCAAAAAGTCAACCATCAAAGTTGTTTTCTGCTTGCGCTAATGAAAATTTTCTATCAATTTGCAGTGGTTTATTTTACTTTGCAATAAAGTATCTTAAAATTCCTTATATAGGTAGGTAGGTAGATAGGTAGATGGATGTATTATTTTATTATAACTACTTTAAAGGTCCTAAAACATTTCTAACTGTTCAATATCAACAAAATCTCAAGAGTCATTTATAAATATTTTTCTTTTAAAATTTTTAGATCACTGAAACACAAATCACATTATGGGGTAACAACATAAATGAGAATATGGGGAGACATATTTGATAACAACAGAAAAATTCAGAGTTCATGTTATTGTAGAAACGACAAAAAAAACAACAATTAATTCTACCCAAGAATCTTAATTCATTTGCTAATGAGTATGAATAATAATAAATGAATAATCAAACCAATGTCTCTCACAATATAATACTTAAAGACGCAGTATGATTCAATATAAATGCATTAATACTGTACCAAATGACAGCTTCAAGGACAAGGTATTAAATGTTAACATTCAAAAGTCATACTTCAAGTAAAGATATAAGTAACTGATTAAAAATAACCTGTAATCAGAAGGAAAAAAACGTGTGTGAAATTTCACCCTCTAAGGAAACAAAAGAGAAACACAACCAAATGTCAGATTAGTGTGAAAAATTCTCTGCACTAATGGATGATATTATAAAAGTCACTGGAACTTTCTGGATTTATGGATTACTTTAGATACATTCATGTATTTTAGTAATTATGAATAAAGACTACAGTTAATTATTTAGTTTGATTTACTGTATAAAAGTCTGTAAATGTACATTAACAAGTCTTATGGCAATAAGACTAGAACTAAATACCAAATGTAAGTATTGATTATGTGGCACAAATGTATGACTTATTTTATTTTTTAACCTTCTCTGAATCTTCTTAGTTTTCATGATAAAATATAACATGTTTTTATCAAAAAATCTAGTTAAAAATATTTATGTAACTTCCTTACATAAGTATTTTGTCAAAATCTTCAATAAATTTTAGCCCTATTAACTACATGAGTTAATACATGAGTTCAAGACAATCCTACAAAACTGCAAACATTACTCTGAGGCTTTGACTAGCCACTAGTAAATTCTCAGAAGAGCAACATAGTTGATCTTCTTTCATATACCACTGGAAGCAACATAGCCTGTTATAAAGAAAACTGGTCTATAAATTAGGGGGTCTTCCCCAAAATAATTCTGAGTAGTTTATAAGATATTACTGTATTTCAGTAATATCTGTCTTCCCCTATTCCTTCTAAAAATTTACTACTTATTCTATATTTTGGTTTGATATATCGTGTGTGTGTGTGTGTGTTAAACAAACTCTTTTGTAATACATCTTAAGCATACTGTCAAATGAGCATTGTTAAAAGGGGGAAAATAGGAAATAAAATTTAGTATTTTATATTAGCATTTATCTAACTATCTCATAAAATATACTGTATGTTTTACATTGAAATTACAGAAAAGCACTAATATCTGACTCTAAGATTGTCATAGTCACAACATCAGCAATAGTTTTTTCTTTCCAAGGTTATTCTTTCACATCTTCACATTTCTGGAGTATAGGAAAAATCTCCCCCTTCCCATTTTAATTCTGTTACACTGCCATGATCAACTTACTGACTATACTGAAATACATTAATAAGATAGTTATTTTATCAGGGAAAAGATGATTTTTAAAAAAGATAATTTTTAACATATTATCTATAGTTTCATACTTATAGTTTATTATCTGTAAAATGTTGGAAGCTCAGATTTTCAGAAAAAAACAATTGAAATGATTTTTTCATATTGCAAAAAAAGATAAATTCTAAAGTGTTTAATAAACAAGGAAGAAGGTATCCTTCTAGACTTTTTGATAAGAATATGCACTCATAGACTAATATACTATAATTTGTCATAGATTAGCTACTTCTTAAAATACATATTCAAATACACACATATGATATGTTCTTTATAAACACAGAACATACAGTCTCATAAACATTACTTTGAAAATTTTCATCATTTTGCAATCAATCTCCAAGAAATGTTCATGAACATTTCTCCAAGTCAGGATGTATATTTGTGTTTAATTTTGCCTAGCAATTAAATAACATTCCTTGTATTAAGCCATTCACTCATTTGTTCTACAAGTATCTATTATATCTACTAAGCAGTCATATATGCCAGGCACTACTGCCAACAGTGGGAGTATGTCAAAACTCTTTGTGCTTTTGGAGGTAGCATAAAGAATTCTGGCATAGAATGGAGGCTGGGAAATGCACCATAAAGTACTTAGTCAAGTTCTGTTGAAGAATATTCATCAATGTGGTCATCAAATGTTTTATTTTTATTATTATTTAAATTGTATATAAATGATATGTGTTAATCATGTAAATATCATGTTTTTTTTTTTAAAGAGAGAGAGAGTGATAGAAAGAGAAAGAGAGGGGGGGGAGAATTTTTTTTTAATATTTGTTTTTTAGTTTTCGGAGGACACAACATCTTTGTATCTGGTACTGAGGATCGAACCTGGGCCGCACACATGCCCGGAAGCGCGCTACTGCTTGTGCCACATCCCAGCCCCTAAATATCACGTTTTGAAGTATACAAGTATTGTGGAATGACAAGATCCAACTAATTAGCACATAAGATGTATGTTCACTTAAGCTTATTAAGAATATATTTTTTCAATTCTGTTGATCTAAATATGCTCTTTTTTTACTTTCAGTATGGCTAAGCAGCATTCATAAGCGTACTACTCACATTTACTCTGAGTTATTCAGATACTTATTTCTCTACTGATTTCTTTTTCTTATTAATTTTTAAGTATTTAATATATTATGACTATTAAACCCATGTTATAATGGTTATAAATTTATTTCTACCAGTTTATTACTTATATTTAAAGTGTCCTTATTATATTTGTCACCAAACAAAAATATTCATCATCATCACATGGGCAATTGCACCAATTTTTCAGGTTTCAGCAATCCATGTTAGGTACATAAAAGCTCTCACCATCACAGTAATATTTTTAAAGTCAGCAGTATTTTTTCTAGTATATTTATAGTTTCATCATTCCTTTCAACAATTATAAAGTGGTAGAGGATGATCCAACCAGGTAGACAAACCAAAACCAAGAACACTATTAGTCCTCTAGCTATATAGCACTTAAAGAGATTTGCCAAAATTATTTTCCAAGAGACAATGCTGACTACTTATAGATAGATATTTACCCATCCACAACAACTTTCTGAATAATTTGCTTAATTCTACTATAGTTGAATTCCCTGTTTACTGTTAAAACTAAATTATTATCTGACTACTCTAAATAACTGTTCTCAAAGGATGCTAACTTTCAGACAGATTAAGATATGCCATTAAAATGTCAAACAGGAAATATTTTCCTAATTTACAAAGAAAAATAAGGAGGAGAATAGAATTTTCACAATTTAAAATTTTTCTCTGTGATTATTTTCATAGAGCTTTTAGATATATTTCACATCTACCAAAAAGCAGTCAAATGACCTAAAAAAGCCATCACATATAAAAGGAATAATTTTAATAAAAGATAAAATAATGAACAATGCTTATATGACAGGTTACCTTGATTGACAAATACGATTTAACTTTTGATATTTTATTGTATTTATGTAAACAATTTTTTTTGGAGATAACACTTCTCCTAATACTTAAAGAATACTTCAACATTCAGGTATTCTTTGCATACACAAGTTTGAGAACCACAAAAAAAAAAAATTGACTACTGTGTTTTAGAATCTGTTCCTACAAATGAATGAAAACTGGAATGCAGATATGGAGACTGTACTCATGCTACAGTCATTTAACAAATAGTCATAGTTTATATTTTATGTAAATATTCTGAAGTAATGATGGCTTTACTAAATTTAAATGCTACATGCAAATTTATTTCTGATTCATGAGGACACACTGCAGGAATGCTTGCCTTTAAAACCCCTCCTCCTCAATAGCTAGCAACTCAGATTTGAGGTCCACAGGCCAGAGACACAGTCTACCTACTAACTCTAGGCCCATCAGGAAAGTTATTGAGACAGAACAGGTAAGAACTATGGAAACTAGCAAGATAATTACAGAACTAAAAATCTGACATGCAGTTTCAGCTTATTGCTGCCATTGGGGAGTAAAGGACCGTAATTAGCAGATATTCCCATTTCTCCAAAGGAATTAGAAATATAAATTTTATACAAAGCATCCTAAAATTTATAAGGTTAACAACATCTTTTAAAATTTTTAAAACACCCAGTGGCCGAACAAAAACCTTTAACTTCTGCTCCATCACAATTTTGCAACCTTTGCTTTAAAACAGCAATTCATCTCAAATACTCTGAAGTTGTGGTTCAATGACAGAAAAGGGCACACATTAGTTTACTTGAATTTATTGTATCCTCTTTAATATGTGAAACTCACATATTATTTGAACTCATATCTTAATATTTAATTTTTAAAAATAAATCCACAAAACCTTATGTTTAAAAAAGTAAAGGTCTTTGAAGAAAAATTCGACTATGGTACTGGTAAATCTTTACACATAACTGATTTTGTATGTAGGAAGTAAGAAAAATTATTGTTCCACTTATTCAGATTTAGAAAAAAAAAGAGTTAAGAAAAACAAAAGGTTTACTGTTTTTGCTTTCTCGTAACAAAATAAAGAATAACACAGTCTATCCTGCAATCAATTTTTCTACTACAATTACTTACCTAAGGATGCATAAACAAATTTTGCCTCCTGATGTGAGTCTGCAGAACCCAAATCTTTGTTTACTTTCAATGTCTGTCAGTACAAAGGTAAAGTGCTGTCCAACTTGATTTTGGGATACCCTAAAATATAGTAAAAGTATGAAACAGTAAGCCCAGTATTTTTATTTTCCAAAAGAAAGACAAAGGCAAGAATATATCTATATGTGGTATTGGTTTCATCTATCCCATCAGTTGGGTTTTTTTATTATTTTTTTAAATTTATATATGAGAGTAGAATGTGTTACAATTCTTATTACACATATAGAGCACAATTTTTCATATCTCCCATCAGTTGGTTCTTAAAGCTGGAACTGTCTTCTAAAACTAGAATGAGTGTGAAATGTGTAAACTCACTCATGAGTCAAACATCAAGATAAATTGTAATACCTCATAGACTGAACAAATTGAGCATATGCTAATCCCTTACCAGGAAATCATAAGACAATTTGTTCTAACTTGACATAAACTAGAAGTCCTCAGAAAATATTTGTAAATTATGAAATAACTGTTGCTGAAACTGTAGAAGCTACATGTGATGACTGAGTTCTTGTGCTCAACTCTATTTTCCCAGTCTGCTTTATCCAATATTAATTGCTTATATAGCAAATCACACTGTTCCAAAATCTAAGGGCAACTACCGCCCACTCTTTAAAAATTGCTTCTTTTGTTAACATTCTCAACCAATAAACTATCATAACAAACAGTGTTTTAGAGCTATCAATGTACCAAGGAATAAATTTTCAGGTAAAAAATAAGAATATGGCGTCTCCAAAGGAGCATACTGCTAAGCTGTAAATAATTCTAATTACTATCATAACACTATAATATGTGTTACACTGGGGTTTAAGTAACAGTATAAACCATTAGATAAAATCCTTACTACTAAAATATATGAATATACTTTCAGATACTAAATATAACCTTAACATTACAAGACTAATTGAACATTTGATGCTCTGTCCCAAAATTTAAAAATCCATTATTCCTTAACTTTGGTTCTAAAACAGCCATAGTGATTGTAGAAAAGAAAATAAATTATTACCAATGGACCAATACTATAAACTATTTTGTCAGAAAATACTGAATTTCAAGTGCTGGATATTTAAGAAACATACATTAAAGTGGGCAATTTTTTTAAACTTATATTCTTCAAATAAAACTTCCGCTGACTAATGTGTCCTCTAGTGCTCAAAATTTATGATATCCTTTCACAACTTTTCTTCCTTTTTTTTCATTCTTCCTATTGATTTGAAAATTTTAACTTTGGGGAAGTGAGGGAGGACAACTGAGTCCTCAGGTGTGAGGTAAAACAAGGAGTAGCATTTATCAATAATACTTATTATTATCAATTATCCCATCATCAGAAGGGCTTTATCTTTAATATAGTAAAATTTCAGTCTCACTCATCCTTAGCAAAATATTTTCCTTAAATAAATTTTTCTTAAAACTTTTCACATCACACACTTAAGAAAACTGATAATAGGGTGTGAAAGGCACATATAAAACAATAAATGATCTGTTATCATGCTCAAAGGGATATAACTCTATTAAATTCCCACTACATACAAGTAGTTCATTCAATATTTGTTCAGTAAAATACAAACAAAAGATTTCAAAAACTGCTAGAAAAGTTTTTGGAGTCTTCCATAATATTGTACTGTTTCTATGAAGCTACACTTGGGAGACAACTAGCCATGAGTATTACAACATCATACAGATGGTCTTTTCAATTAGGATGAAGTGAGATAGAAATGAGAACATATACACTTAATTTGAAAAGACACAATTCAAAGGCTCTGATCAGGGAACATTTCTTTTATTCTGCTAGTGCTTACAATGTATACCTGAAGAATAAATGGAAGAAATACAACCTATTGGCAATACTGCTTTAAGATTTCTCCTAACTCACCACAATGGAGAAAGTAAAAGATACAATAATCTTCTTCGTTCCAATATTATTTAACTTTGAATTTCTAGTCTCCACTGTTTCTCTAGAAACAATGAAAACATGTTTCATTTTATCAAAAAAAGCACATGAAATCATTTTAAAGTATGCCCTAAGATGAGATAAAATTATTTTAAATAGTGGCTCATACTGTACCTTTCAACGTCAAAGGGGAAACAGAACTTTGGCACGCTCTGTAGTACTTCCTACAAATGCAAATTAAAAGAAGAAACAAGAAGCTTTAGAATGTTTTTTAAAGGTGCAGTTAAAATGCTGAGACATTTTCTAGGGGGAAAAAAAGTTTGCTGGGTTTTTTTCCCCCTGAAGAAAAATAGCACAGGTTCCTAGACTAAAATAATTGATTATTAAAAAGGAATTAAGTTTGTGCTTTGGCAGATTGCACTGACAATGCCACGGAAGCCCCAGGAGGGAAAGTCCTGGCCTGAAGGGTATTAACACCCTTCACATCCCGCTGGGATTCCCTTCAACAAGGCCATATGGATTTTACAGGAAGCACCGCACCATATGGGTAAGCTACGTCTGCTGCTACTTGTACCACAGACTAGCCATAGGGACTTCTGACAGATCCTGGCTCAAAAATATAAATGTTGTTTCAATTAAAATGCAGGCAGAGAAAAGGGAATGAAGTTGGCAGCTGAATGAATCACTGAGAGGTGTTACAATTCTACATGTCCCATACTCAAATGGTTTAACAATGAAAAAATTTTCTATAGAAAAAAAATCATAACACTTGGAACTAAGTTTTATCTTAAATAATGAATGTATATCTATAAGCAAACCTTTACATTAAACTATAACATATATTCTGGGCACTTTAATTTAAAAATTGCTTCATATTAAAATCAATGTTTTATGTAGCATAGAAATAATCTGATTTTGAAACCTTCAATGATTTTGTACTAAAAATAATTTTTAAAAATTTCAGAAATCACAAGTTTTACCAATTATGAACAGAATGCAAAACATTGTCAGGTACTCAGAAAGAAAGAAAGAAAGAAAGAAAGAAAGAAAGAATAAATCTCACTAGATCTGAAAATTTACTTCAAATTAACTGACTCAAAAGCTAAACTTCAGAATTGAAGACAATATCATACAAATTCAAAGCCCTGGTGATTTTAGAAAACAAAGCAAAGATGTATGAGGCTATTTCCTATTAAAAATGGGGAGAAAAGCAAATATCTTCATCATCCCCAATAAAAATACTTTAACAACCACCTCTTCAGCAATAAAACTAATACCTTGTGAAATCATCAATATCAAATTTTTAAACCCAACATATAAATATAGTGCTGAGTAGAATGTCTTGAATTCTCTCAAAGTGTACACTGCAATAGAATAACAATAATAAAACATTGTAGAATTCCTATATCAAGATCTAAGAAAGCTCCAAAAGCCTTAACTCACGGAAGCAAAAAGGAAAAGCCTGGTGTAAAAAAAAAACAGCACACTTCTACCCTTAAGGGCATTGTACCCAGGCTTCCTTATGAGCATGGACCTTTAAATGCAAGAGCACAGGCCCCATATCTGGAGAAAGCTATTTTACTACTGATAATATATTGTTAAATTTAATTACAGGAGTCACCAAACTGGAAGTAAATTACTAAAAAATAGTTCATCACAAATAAGAATAGTTTATTTTTACTTGACTGTTGCTTAATCTTTAACTTGTGCTGCATCAAGTGAAGCCATTCAATTTACTACAGACATGAACATTATTCAGATATCCTCCTACAAAACTGCATATGTAATTTCTATAATGGTCTAAATCCAGTGTCCACCTATAAATATATCCAAATTAGTCATATATGTCACATCAATGTTAAGACTCAAATTAAGAAGGAAGCTTCTCAGTTAGTTGCTCAGTCTTTCACACCACCCCCCTCCTTTTTTCCAAAAGCAACACACATGCACACACTTCTGCAAAACAGCCTCAGCTCGCTTCCCAACTGGCAGAAGCATCCCTCAGGGGACAAGTCTTTAAACCTCCGCACTCTTTAAAATTCAACCAGCCAGCAGGTCTATAGACTAGTGTATAAACAGTATAGACAAAAAAATCCTCTCTCAGCTTATGTCAGTGACAAAGCAGCTCAGCAGTTGACTGTTTCTCCCCTGACAGTATAAGCAGGGTTTACACAGATCAATAGCTGGAAGTCCTACCTAGCTCCCAGGGCTCGGTTTTCTTCCTTAATTACAGGTGCTATTCAAACTGAAGTTGTAAAAGAAAAGAAAGAGAGTTGGAGGGAGGAATAAATATTCAAACAGTTTTTTCAACGCTTTTAGCAATAGCGCTAATTGAAAATTTTATTTCTACATTTATTGGGGAAAATGCTCATAAATGGCTGATACTTCCACCACACAGTTTTTAATATGACACATATGCATGCACACACAATTCTAGATTTGCATTCACAGATTACATGAAAGGTTTAAGGCAATGCTTTCTAGAAGTTATCAGTTTCCTGTTTCTACAGGCTTTCATTTTTTTAAAAAGATCTCCTTAGCCAATTTCCTTATTTAGAAGTTCCAGAACTCCTAACTCTCCTGAATATATTATTCTTATATAAAAGAACATATCAGCTAACACATATCAAATGATAAAAACAGAAATAACAAGAGGAATAGAACAGAATACAAAAATATGCATAGTAAAATACAAGCAGCAATAATAAATGTCTGTTTAAATCTTAAAAACAAGACATCTATTATCATATTAATGACTGTAGACAAGGACTAATGAAAATTTATATATTTCTTGGTCCTATGTCAATCTTATAAAAGAGAAGAGAATTAACTGATAGTGCTAGCTTTTTATTCTATGAGGTTACCATTTAACATTACAAATTGATCAAGTAATACAAGCATTTCAGAAAGAATTCGCCTTTTTAAAAAAAAAACAGTAAGTTCCATAACTACAAAGGTATCAGAATTTCTCTGGGGAAAAAAAAAAAGAAAAACTAACATGAAATGAGATTTTTCATAGTGGATATCAGTAATCATTTTTTTTTCCTCCTCAACCACTTCGACTCCTACTCTATATTGAAATACTAGTGTTCTCTGAAGTTCCATATTTTTCTCTTCCCTACTCATTAAGGAGTATCTGCACCTTATCTATACCTAGGGTTTCAAAACTACAACTACTCTTCATCTTATACTTTGGACATATCTTTGAACTCCAGGACTATATGCCTACCAACTTTCTGGTATCACTTTCCAGATAGTCCCAGATACCTCACATTATGTACAAAACAAGTTGTTCTTTGAGTTATATAGTGCTTTTTATCTAGAATGACAGCACCATCTACCCAGTTACCTAAGCCTAAAACATGGAAGTCATCTAGACACCTCTTTTTTCCTTGGCCTCTCCATATAAACCATCATTCACCAAATCCTTTAATTCAGTTTCATAACTTATTCCAAAAGTTCTCAATGGGGGGGAAAGGATTAGAAGGAAGATGAGAACAGAATCACTTATGTTTTTCAAAACACATTTGATTACTTATACTGCAATCCCCCAAGGGTCCTGAGTTTTTTGCTTCAGTTTGAATAGCATCTACAGTTAAGGAATAGAAATAACTTTATCAGCTAAGAGTATTTAACACATATATAAACAGAGAGACAACGCAGACTTGTTCAAGGACTGTTTAATTCAACATGGTCCTCAAGGACTCCTTCTGCTACGCTGTGCTGAGTCTCCTAGCTTTGTCCTCAACTACTTCTCTACTCATGGTCACTGAACAAGCTAGCAAAGTTCAGAACATCACACTAAGACACAACGGCAATATAGCAGTATGCAGTGTTTAATATCAGTGAGGAAACCTTTCCCCACCCCTGACTTTCCCATTGTATCTAATTAGCCACAGGGTTACCAATCACCCTAAACTAATCACTGACAGGAGCACTAGCTACCTATGATCAGTTTTGCCTTAGACTGGTTAGAGAAAAAGTCAGAATTCAGACCCACTCACATTCTAACAACTATGACACATGTAATTATAAAGAAGTTTGGGTGAAGCAACATTTTTTTCCAAAGAATCCTGAAAATCAAATTAATCAGATAATAAAATTTTCACTAAAGTTCTCAAGAAAAATATATCACAATGTTATAAAAGGACAGTTTTCAAATATCCATGATTTTATTTACATGAATAACACTTTCAGAATAATTTTGCAAAAACAAAAGGTTCACTTGTCATATTAATTACATTTTTCACAAAGGCCATAGATTTCTAAAAAGATGACTGCTTAATTTTAAGTACTACCTTTCCATATAAATGAGAATTAACACCATGTATTCCTTCAATCTATATGTGTTTTATATAAGAGAGTAATAAGGTTGTTTTTTTTTTTTCTTAAAGGAAACATTTACTGAGTGACACAGCCATGAGCAGGTTGCATAATGCAGAACTGAAATTCCCAAACTGTGCACTGAAATATTTCAGGGCATAATAGCGAACTATCAGGGACACTACCAGATATTTAAATTTTCCAGGAAAACATACACACACAGTTTTAATAAAAAGGTGATTATTTACTTTTTTTCTTTTTCTTTGTAGTGTTAGGGATCAAACCCAGCACCCTGTATATAATGAGCAAGTGTTCTACCACTGAGCTACATATACCCTCAGCCTCCTAACAGAGTGATTAAATTAGAAATGCATTTATCAAAACTTTCTGATGAATTTTATTATTAATAAATTAAAATAACTGCCATTGGGCTGAGGATGTAGCTCAGTTGATAGAGTGCTTGCCTTCCAAGTACAAGGCCCTGGGTTCAATCCCCAGCACCACAAAAACAAAACAAAACAAAACAAAAAATAACTGCCTTGAAGTAAATACAATTATTTTTAAAACTGCTAAGAAATACAAATTTCAAAAATTTTAATTCTATATGTATCAGTCTTAGGTGATAAGATCTACTCCGTCTCCTATCACTTCAGTTTGATCTAATGCTAATGAAATAGCCCAGATCCAATGCAATGCAGGAGACTGGGTGTGGTGGTACACACCTGTAATTCCAGTGATAGGCTAAGGATGAGACAGGAGCATCACAAGTTGGAGGCCAGCCTCAACAATTTAGCAAGATTCTCAGTAACTTAGAGAGACCATGTCTCAAAATAAAAAAAATTAAAAGGGCTGGAATGTAATTAAGAAGTAAAGCACCCCTGGGTTCTATCCCCAGTTCCCCCACCCAAAAGGCAGTGCAAAGTGACAATACAAAATGTACCTATACACACATACACACACACACAAAAAAAAAATGTTTACTTTTGCTAATTTAATAAAAAGAAACATTTTAAAAGCATGAAAGGATACGTAAAACAAATGGGTTTCAGAGTTTTCTTGTAATAAATTCCACTACAAACTGCCTTTAACCCATTACAAACCATTTTTCCTATACAGAATTGAAAACTTGAGACTTAATGAGTTAAATTTTTATCCTTCACTTTTAAGCAAGGATTTGAACAGCATTACCCAACTCTATGAAAAAGCCATTTAGGAAGGCGTCCTTTCTTTTTCCATAATGACAATGGAACTTCACACCCTCTCAGACTAATGTAACTACTCTTTGCTTCATTCATTCCTATTGTAACTAGTAACATCTTTAGATTGAGTGAAATAAGTTTTTTAAAAAAATAGATACTTCCCATAATATTTAAATGCATTTGTAGATACTAGGGTATTTTAAAGTGAGTATCAACCAATTATTTAGGTCAAGACAAGTTGGAGTAACATAAGTTTGAAGATGCTTCAAGTTTTCTAAACAAAGGAGTTTTACATCAGTCAATTTATCAGCTATCAGGATATCCACCCACAAATCAATGCTGTGATGGGTAAAAAAAAAATACGATTCATGATTTTCTGAAGTGGGAAAACTCAAGATTAGATTATGAGATAAGACAGGCATGCACACCAGTATATATACAAGATGACTTATTTTCTTTTGTTTTTTTGTTTGTTTTTTTTTTTATGGTGCTGGGGATTGAACTCAGGGCCTTGTGCGTGCAAGGCAAGCACTCTACCAACTGAGCTCCCAAAGTTGACTTGTTAGAGTGATTCAGTGGACACTGCTTTGGAGTCAAACAGCTAACATCTAAACACTGGCTATGCAATCTACTGGCTAGGTACTTCAGTTACCTCATTTAAGAAATGGACAAAAATTAGTACCTATATCATTGGATTAAATGTGGATTTATTTAAGGATTTATGTGAGGTCCAAGTAAATCCATGTAAAATGATTAGGACAATGCCCAGCGTATAAAATGCACCAAAGCCATTTTGATGATATTAATTCTGCCTATACAAGAACATGGAAGGTCTTTCCAACTTCTAAGGTCTTCTTCAATTTCTTTTTTTCTTTTTTTCCCAGTGGTTCTACACTTTTCATTGTAGAGGTCTTTCATGTCCTTTGTCAAATTAATTCCTCTCTTCTCTCTCTCTCTCTCTCTCTCTCTCTCTCTCTCTCTCGACCCCCTTATCTTCTGCGACTGGCCACTATGGTCCCACTAATAAAATCTCGGACAGGTAAAAAAAAAAAAATTAATTCCTAGACTTTTTTTTTTTTAGGTTATTGTGAATGGGATAGTTTTCACAATTTCTTTTTCAGCAGATTCAGTACTGGAGTGTAGAAAAGCAACTGATTTGTGTATACTGATTTTGTATCATGCTCCATTACTAAATTTGTTTATCAGCTCTAGAAGTCTTCTGGTAGAATTTAGGTCTTCTAAATATAGGATCATGTCATCAGCAAACAGGGATAATTTGACCTCTTCTTTTCCTATTTGTATTCCTTTAATTTCCTTCTTTTGCCTGATTGCTCTGGCTAGATTTTAAAGGACTAAATTGAATAGGAGTGGTGAAAGTGGGCATCCTTGTCTTGTTCCTGCTTTTAGAGGAAATTCTTTGATTTCCTCTGTTTAGTCTGATATTAGCATTGGGTTTGTCATATATAGCTTTTACAATGTTGAGTAAGTTCCTTCTCTGCCTTCTTTCTCTGGTGTTTTAGACATAAATGACTGCTTTTTACTTTGACAAATGCCAACCTAAGCGTCCTTCAACAGATGAATGAATAATGAAATTTTGGTATATATATGTATACACAATGAAATGTTACTCAGCCATAAAAAAGAATGAAATTATGGACACTATAATGCTAAGTGATGAAATAAGTCAGATTCAGTAAGTTAAGGTTCAAATGTTTTCTCTGATATGAGGAAACTAATCTAAAATTAGGGTATAGGAGAGAGAGAAAAAATAAATTGGGGGGGGAATATTATTTGCATTGATGAAGTCAATACCAAAAAAAGATCAGGGGAGAAGAAAAAGGGGTTTGAGATAGACAAGATAAGGGGAAAACAATGGGATGAATCTGACTATATATATGAATAAACTACAGTAAATCTTACCATTATGTATATCCAACAAGACACTAATTCTTTTAAAAAGTATAAATAAACCAATCAGTACAGTACAGGAAAGGGAACAGGGGGAGGGAGGTGGGAGAGAGTAAGGGTAAGTACTGGGAACTTAACTAGAGCAAACTATACTCCATGCATTTAAAATTATGTCAAAATATATCCTAATGTAATATTATAACTATGATGAACCAATAACAAAAATAAAATTCTCCAAACAACTGTTATCTTTATTAGCTACATGTTACTAAATTAAATGAAGAAAGATATTTATATTAATAAGTATTTACTGAGTTAATTATAACATTAAAGGTCCTGTGTTCTGCTGCCAAAACTTTAATATAGTGAGATTATAAAATAATAAAGTATTTATTGAATAATTCATCTACCTCCCTTTAAGATTTTTCATATATTTTATATAGGTGTATTTGGATATAGACATAGATGCGCATATGGACATATTGGGAATATCCAACCACTTCTTTTTAACCAACACAATAGACGCAAACACTGTCATACAATGGTCATATCTGATGATTTCGATATGTTCAGGAAGCTTACTTCCTTCGAATCGGCTGCTTTCTTCAAATTAAACATTTCTTCAAAAACCTATGTCAGCAGATATTTTTCATTTAAGGGGAGATTAATAAAATTCCTTTTTCATTCATGTACTTATTCCTCAATCCACTTAACAAAAATCAAATACCAAACTTATGTAAAGCAGTGACCAATTTAAGTAATGGAAGTATTTTTCACTCTCTTCCACAATCTCAAATTAGGACTTTCCCTTAACTGTCTTGGCAAAAGATATTCCTGAAAGTCCACTTTGAAAACATCCTCTTTCTACCACTTCCTCTATTCCAGAATCATGTTTTCTATTTTCTTGAATTGTGAGGTAATTTCTTTTTGTTCTTTGTTAACATATTTTTAATTTTTCCTCAGTCTTAATGATCATATTATTTCTCTACTTTTCATATCTGGACCCTTCACATTTTTTCCCTCTTCATATTCTTTCCTTCTTCATATTCATGCAAATATTCTCCCTTCATTTCCCAACACTTATATTAGAAAACTGATTTTTGTGCAACAGATGGCACAGAGATACATATTTCAGAAGAGTAATTTACAATTATCCCCCCACCTTTTTTTGTTCAGGTTCTGCCCGGAACCTTATGGAGAACCATCCCTAAACTGCTTCAATAGTGGCTCTTATGATAAATCATGCAGGAATCTTGTCTTGTTTGTCTGAGGTGTTTTAAGAAATAATAAGACCTTTGTTGCTGAGATTAAATCAGGGTGTCTATGAATCAAGGTGTGAAAAAGTATCTTTAAAGGGCTCATATTCTAGGAGCAATGACACATTTATTATATCTCTGAGCCATAAAGGGCCTAGGAGCCTGAAAAATCACCCACAGATATGAGAATTATTATTTATTTTGAGTTTTTGGAAAAACATAATTGATTGTCCATTCAGTTATTCGAAGGCCTTGTCTACAGCAAATAAATTATAATTACAAAATTACAAAAAGTCAATTGATCTATAAAGACTATTAAGTATAAAATCTAATCAGTACTAATTCATACATTCACAAACTCAATGTGAACCTATTTATATAAGTAATGTTTTATGTTGATTTTATAAATATACAATGTATGAATAGCAATCATAGCTAAGCAATGAGCAGGGTAGTAACAGCAACAGGGAGAAAAAGAGAAAAACACCAGGGAGTCCAGAAGAAGTTAAACAAACCAAATTTGGGAGGGAAGTTCCTGGTGAAGCATAGTCAGATGTTCCAAGGAAAGAGATCACATGTAAGTAACGAAATGAAAAGTGAGAAGTTGGCAGAGCTACAGCAGGAAGGAAGGGAGAAGGAAGTGCACAGGTTGGGGGGTTCATCCACTTCTGGTATAGTAGTCACAATATGTGATTGATGAGCCAGCAGCCAGATGGGTGAAATTAGTAGTTAGCCAGAAAGTTCTAGTTATTATAACTGGCATAATCAATTGGAACAAATGTATCTCCAAAATCTTCAAGTGCTCGTTCTACTTGGAGTTTCCTTAAAGCCTAACCAGTGCTGACACACCACTCAGGCTGAGAAAAAATAAAATTGAGCTCATGAAATGACACTGTTTAGTACCATCATAATCAATTTCCTGACAGCCCTTTTAAAGAAATGTAATTTAAAACAGTCTTCAAGCTTTCTTTTCTATCCTCTTATTAGATAAAATACAATAAAATAATTGCTTACTATGTGCCAAGTTCTGACCTAAGCACTTAACATATATTAACTAGTTTAATCCTTACAACACTCTGTGTTTCATTCTCTTTTAAATGTGAAAAATACTAAATTGAGGAACAGAGAGGCTAAAACTTGAGAAAAGTCATACAGCTAGCAAATGGTAAAGTCAGCATCTCCATATTTCACGGCATAATCATCACAATGGTATTAATATATATTCATAATAATTCCATGCATCCTAATCTTGCATCAAAGACAATTTAGTAATAAATGATTTTTATGTAATACTGGAACAATTTTTTTAAAAACTTCCAATTTTTTGTAAAAATTGGGATAAACTGGCATAAAATCTGTGATAATAATGTAATGAAATATGGTAGACCCACAACCTGAAGCTGAAAGCCATTATGTCCCAACCTACGCATTTTGCTTTGCTCTTTTTTCCCCAACCAGGTTGTAAACTATAATTAGCAGATCCATATATCTGATGCCTACTTCGTCTCTATGATAGGTATTATTCATATATATGAAAAGTTAAGATACTTCAATTAATACTTCAGAATCAAACTTCAACCAGTTATATTTATGGAAAATAAAATGGCAGAGAATCAACAAATGGTAAAAGTCGAGAGGTGGGACAATATGTAATCACAAATACGAGTTTTACTTGACCTAGACTGTTCTGTTCTCTTAAAAGTAAGCTCTGGGGGGAAAAAAAAAGATACTGCTCATATCTATGCTTGTTTGTTACTACTGAAGATATAAGATTTGTGTCAAAAAATATACCTAACTTCTTTCAAGTAAGAGACTTGTAAATAAGAACTTAAAATGATTCTCAGTTGAACAAAATGATAAATGAATTTGAAGTATTTTATTTAAAATCTATGTTGCATTTAGAAAAAGGTTATATAAGATCAAATAAAAAATACTAGAGTAACACAGGCAGGATAAGATTAAATGAGGTCCATAAAAATGGACAAAGAATTGAGAAGGTATTTCATTAGCTTAGGTTCTGAGAATCTGTAGATGGATCAAAGCTGTCTACATCTTGCGGCCAAATAGAAAACTTTAGCTCAGATGGCAAACACACTGGGGTCAGTTATTATACTTTTAGCAACTTTATTCAATAAATTTTATTGGACTTTTTAAGTCCTTCAATTTAAAGCAGGAACTAAGTACTTAGTAATTAAAATAAAGACTGACTCAGGTTTTATTTAGCCAGAAAGCTGAACTAAAAAACTCAATAATCCAGGAGCTCCAATTTCTCTTCTGTATTTTTAGGTGATATTAAATTATGCAAGATTTTTCTTATAAAATATGCACATGCCTATAATTTTTAATTTGAAGTTATAAGTGGTTTAAGTAAGTATTTCTAAATAGAAATACTGTGAGCTATCATGTTGCAAACTTATTCTGCCGCACCCATTACAGAACACCCACCTCTTGAAATAGAAATTTAGTTCACACTCCCTGCTGATGTAATCTTTGGCCTCTTGCTGAGACTCTAAGGTGCCAATTTTGTTCGTCGTTTTTATAATGGAGGACCCTTTCTATGAGAAACTGAAAAATGAACACTGCTTCTTTTACGTACAGAAAGCCATCAAACAGCCCTTACCAAACAGCAAGGAGCTTTGCTCAGCCCTAATCTAGGCCACTTTGGCACAAGTGACCTTAAAGAGAAAGCACAGTTTCCTGTGTCTTTTTTAAAGGATTTTACTCAATGTATGAGAGAAGTCCTAAAACATTTCTAAACATTTTACTTGATATGCTTTCACAGTTACATTAATTATTATATTTCCCCTGAATAAATTATCTCAAATCTTTTATTTATTCTTTACAAAACACTACTTTATTTGGGATATAGGGAAAATAAGGAGTAATATAAAAACAAGAGCACCTTACTTACAAAAGCAGATTAAGACAGATTATATAAAGTTTGATTTGACCTTTCATGAGCTACAAAGTAAAATAGCTCATTACACTGTAAATGTCCTGAAAGCATACTTTCAAGACACTCAACAAATTTCTAACCCCCTTTTGTTTTTTAGTCTTTTCAAGCTACTGCTGCCAGTGATCTTGGATCTACATGAACTAGTCTATTCTCCATCCTCTATCGTATTTTAATTTTGTAATATTGAGCATCCATTTAATGAACATCATTTAATATGAGTATCTACTATATATAAAACACTTGGGATTCACAGATGAAAGTGTTCCGCCCCTGGATCTGAGAAAACCAATGCTTCTGACTAATCTCATCCAGCTCAAAAGTATCTTCCCCAGATGTCCACATTCTCTTTTTCTATCCGTCCATCTTGGTCACTTCTTTTCATACTACCACCCAACTCCTTCTCCATAAGCCTCCCTATTGGTGTTTTCCAGGGTCTCAGTGAGGAATCTACTCTCACTGTCATACAATGGATAAAAACTTGGGCTTGCTGGACTGAATGCTAGGTTTAGAGTCCAATATAGCTACTTCACAGCTATATAAAATCATGTACATAATTGTTCCTTATCTATGAAATAACAAGGGCATGCTGAAGATTAGATAAGTTAATTCACATAGTAAAGAAAAGTTTCAACACAATGAAACTTTAAGCATGCTAGGACATACATACCTTTATTATTCAGAGGCAGAATAGCATAACAGTTAAGTGTATAAATGCTGAGTTCAGATTGCCTTGGTTGAAAGCAATGATCTGCAACTTAATTAACTCTGGAGCCTTGAGCAAGTGATTGACCTCTCTGTGCCTCAGTTTCCTTATTTATAAAAGGATATAATTTCTAATATCTATTTTGTAGACTTAAGTGAAAATTACATGAATTAACAAGTGTAAAGTACTGGGAAAGCATTAGAAAAGGTTTTTCTTAATATTAATGCCCCATGTCTTCCCAAGGGTGCACATTTTTTTTACATTTGCAACTATTAATATTTAAAGAATATAGAAAGAAGTAAAACACACTGTTTCAAAGACTTATCTAATTGTTCTCCTCAAAACTTCTTTGTCTTTAATTAATAGCATCATCATTTAAGTTTTAAAACTAGAAACTTCAGCCCTCTTTTACTCAATTTCTTATAGAACTTCCAAAAGATGCAGAAAAAGCATTGACAAAATTCAATAAATTTTTAAGATTTTTTTAAAATCTCAAGACAGAAGAAAAGGCAATTACCTCAAAATAATGAAGGCTATATATGAAAAATTCACAGTTAACATCATACTTACAGGTGGAAAACTAAAAGCTTTTCCTCTAAGATCAGAAACAAAGCAATAATGCTAACTTTTGCCACTGCCATTCACTATAATAGTAGAAGTCCCAGTCAGAGCAACAAGCCAAGGAAAATAAACAAAAGGCATTTAAATTGAAAAGAAGGAAATTTATTTCTGCACAGATGACATATCTTATATGTAAAAAGCCCAAAAGAGACCATCAAAGAGTAACAGAACAAACTAATTTAGCAAAAGTTACTGGATGCAAAAATCAATGTACAAAAATTAGTTGTGTTTCTATATACTAACAACAAACTATCTGAAACAGATATTGAAAAAATAATCCCATTTACAAATAGCAACAAAAAGAAGAAAATACTTATGAATAAATTTAACCTAGGAAGTAAAACGTTTATACACTAAAACCTATAAAATACTGATGAAAGAAATTTTAAAACATATAAATAAATGGAAGGGCATCTTGAGTTTATGGATGGGAAGACTCAACATTGTTAAAATATCCATACAGCATAAAGTGATCTAGAGATTCAATGAAATCCCTAAACTTTCAGTGACATTTTTTATAGGACTAAAAAAAGATCCTATAATTGATGTGGAACTAAAAGGACTCAAATATGCAAACGATTCTTGACAAAGAACAGAGCTGGAGACATCACATATCATGATTTCAAAAACTATCACAAAGCTACAGTAATTAAAACAGTATGATACTGGCATAAACACACAGATGAATGGAACAGAATAAAGCCCAGAAATAATCCCATGTATGTATGGTCAAATGATTTTAACAAAGGTTTCAAGAATAGCTAATGTAGAAAACACAAGTCCCTTTAACAAATGGTTTTTGGAAAACTGTATTTTCATATAGCAAAGAATAAAATTGGACTTTTATCTTACACTATACAAAAACATTGACTCAAAATTGAAGACTTAAAAGGACTGGAAAGTTTAAAACTCCTAGAAGAAAACATAGGGGGAAAGATCCATGTTGTGGGGCTTGGCAATGATCTCCTGAATGTACCACCAATATATGTGATATAGATGTGCATGGATAAATGCAGAGGCTAGAAGGCAAACACTGAAAGATGGACTACATCAAATTTCAAAGTTTCTAAGCACCAAAAAAAAATGACCAACAGTGAAAAGACAAACCATACAGAATGGGAGAAAATATTTGTAAACCATACATATGTTAAGGAGTTAATATCCAAAATATATAAGGGACTCCTATAACCCAACAGCAAGATGATGGAAAAACCTGATTAAAAAATGGGCAAAGGATTGATCAGACATGTCTCCAAATAAGACACTCAAATGTCTAAAATGTACATGAAAAAAGATGCTCAACATCACGAATTGTGAGGAAAATACAAATTGAAACCACAATGGGATACTCACTCCTAATAGGATGCCCACTATCAAAAAAAACAAAATAAAAAGAACCAAAAGAGAAGTGTTTGAAAGAATATAGAGAATATGGAACCCCTACACACTGTTGGTAGGTAGAGAATGTAGGACAGTAGGCATGGAAAAAAGTTCCTTATGCAACTACCATATAATCCAGCAATTCCCCTTCTGGGTATTTATCAAAATAAGTAATATAGGGATTTCAAAGGGATATATGACCTCCTATGTTCATTGCAGCATTTTTCACAATTGAGATAATGTATCTGCACTGATAGATTAATGGATAAAGGATATATGACATATACATACAGTGAAATGGTATTCAGTCTTAAAAAGAAGGAAATCTGGCTACAGGTATAGCTCACTGATAGAGTACATGCCTAGCATGTGTAAGGCCCTGGATTCAATCACCAGCATAGCAAAAAAGGAAAAAAAAAAAAGAACAAGAAGAAGAGAAAGTAGAAGGAGGATGAAATCCTACCATATGCAAAAAGGTGGATGACTCTTGAGGACAACTTGCTAAGTGAAATAAATATTTGTTAGAAAGATTCTACTTATGTGAAGTATATAAAATAGTTAAACTCCTAGAAACAAAGACAAATGGTAATTGCCAGGGGGTGGGAAGAGGGGGACACTTTATGAAGAGGGTAGATCTCATGTATCTATTTCTCCAAAACAAAAATAATAATAATCTCAAATTCATTCCCTTTTCCATTTTATCTTTGATTCCTTAGTTCAGACTCTCAACAGTTCTTTTCAACATTTGCAATGGACTTCCACTTAGTCTCCATATCTCAAACAAGCTCCTGTTCTCCTTTACAAAGCACTTACCCTAAAATTATCCTCCTAAAATACAGATGGAATATCTGGAAATCTGCTTACCTACATACCCTTCATGGTTATCACTTAGTTCCTAAAGGTCACCACCAAAGAACATAAACCAAAGCTCTTAATCTGGACCAAACAATCTTTATACTCAACATCAAGCCCCATCCATTCCAGTCACACTAAATTAGTGCCTATTTTAACAAGTTCTTGTGCTTAATTTCATATACTGTCCTTCTACACTTGAAGGCTCTAAACTTACAATTATTTAATATTATTCTCCCTCCTTCATATTCCATATCCTAGAAGTAATCAAGTCACACTTTTTTACTTGATTTAACTCCATGGATAATCAACAAAATTTTTGAACCATTGAAATTTGCAATGCAAAATATTAAATGATCCTACCTGGCCAGCTAGAATCTATCAGATTTGAAAGAGGAAGTCAGATATATTATCCATCTCTTTCAAAACAAAATATTTATGTAAAAGTCATAGAGTATGATTATCAAACTAAACTTATCATTATAAGTTTATAATAAGGCTGAGGTGTATAGAAGCAGCAGATATTCTCTGAGATGCTATATCTTAGCTTTTTAAGTTCATTTACACAAGTAAAGTCCATATAATCATTCTCTCCTTAACTTCAGTCAAAGGTTTCCTACAACTTAAAAAAAAATATTCTTCTGGAATACTTTACATAAATTGAAAACACCATCCTCTTTTAAAATATGACCCTCTTCCCAAAAGCCTTACTTTTATACTCTCATGCTAAATTTCTCCTAGTCTAACTTTTCCCAAACTGTAGAATCAGGGAACAATCTCGTATACGAAGATGTCAGAAACAAGTTCAAGCCACATGTACTTAGCATCTGTATTTTGCAAAAAATGACCACTAGATCGCATTGTTATCTGGCAAACAGCTGGATATTATCACTCAGTACTAATGAAGATAAGCTGCAATATTATCACTTATCTAAAAAATACATATTGATAAACATTTAGCTATCTATTTGAATAATTAAGTTAAAAAGTAATTCATATTCTCAATAAAACAGTCACATTTAATAAAAATAATATTATAACATGAGGTCAATTTTTAAAATAGGTGTATTAAAGAAGGCCAAATATTATGCAAGACATAAAACATTTCTAAAAAATATCTCTAACATTATATCCTTAATATTTAAAATGCCTTAACATATGCCAAGTCTATTTAAATGCACATAATTTATCTGAATCAAAATGAAAATGTATCTAATAAATAATACTATTCATCTCGCCTCTTTTAGCTTTCCCTTAATACACAAATGCATTCCTTTTCTGCAAAACACAGCAGCTGGGAATGAAAGAAAAGATTTCAAATGATCATTTTCACATCATATTCCATCATCTTTTCATTAGTTTCTCCTAGCTTTTCTTTGAGCCCCATTCTTTTACCAGAGGTCTCTTCTTAGATCAATCCATATTTCCATAATCCACACTGCAGTTTCCTCTTCTTCTCCCCAGGGTGAACTAACCCCCACATCCAGAACTATGGCATACAACTGTCATTAAGCCTTATAACAATAACAAGATAACAAAAGAACGGGTGGGGATGAGGCTAGCTGGTACCATATGTTGATCAAGTTCAATACTTTCGGCTGACACAGAATATTTTTAAACTTAAAATTTTCAATAGTTGAGTGTCTCCATGTTTACTTGTTTCCCAAGTTGTATTTCAGGCCAAAAATTTAAACACTGATGAGCAATTTGGCAATACTTCCTTTAAAAAGATTATCTACTAATATCATAGTGAAAAGGGGAAGAAAAGATAGAAAACATTAAATATAAAAGTAAAATGGCAATTTATGGATAATTACTATTTTACCTCTGAAATCCCATTCAACTTAAATCTATTCTTAAAAATAAAATTCCCTAAAAGTCATTTTTAAGGCAGTATAGTTAAAATAAACAAAATTATTTCAAAGTAACATGTGAATGAACTGTAACTTTATGTGAGTTTTAAGAGACCTCATTTCCATCAAGTAACATCTAAACATGTTATTCTTGTTGTTTCCATACTTTGTTTCATACCCAAGTTTAATTTCTTTTTAAAATAAAGGTAAATAAAAACTTTAAGAATAAAATTTTGAACTAGAAGAGAGACTTTAATGTTCCCATAATATTATGTTCAATTTGTTTTCCTATGACTTTGGTAGAATTTATTCTGATTCATCAGCCTGTGTTACATTGAAAAACCATTTCTCTATTCTGCTTCTCTCAAAGACTCAGAACCCTTTAATAGAACTAAAGTCTAATTTTACTTTTGTCAAATGCTTAAGTAAGTTTCTGCAAAACCACATTGATTTACTTTAATCTATATTATATATTATTTAATTTCTAAAAGTTGCTTAAAAATATTGGATATTCCAGTTAAAATATAATATTTTTACTGTCATAAAATAGATATAAAAACCTTACCTCTAAGAACTCATTAAAATAAAATCTTTCATCCTTCAGCAGAAAACTAAGATGATTGTTATAGGAGTTTTCAAATAAAATTTAAAATCCATTAAAAATATTTTATTCAATAGGAATTTGCTAAATCACATAGTTTTGTTATAAAGAAAATACTCAGGTCATTCATAAAGCAAAATTTCTAAGATATCACCATTTTTTCCAAAATTAGTTTCCTTCTTTTGAACAAAATTTTAAATTGTATCAGCACAAAATATAAAATGAGCATTTATGTAAAATAAGAATGTGATCATGTTTTGCCTTGAGCTTCCCAACACTGCACCTCCAAAACAAACAAAACTGGTCTATATAAGCTTCGTTAGATAGAAAAATATAATTACAACTGATCTGATCTTTGATTTATTTTTTATGTATTTTCCCACAGGCTTGCCACCTTATAGTGTTTCTTTTAGATTTTCTTCTTTTAGACATAGCAATGTACCAAAAATACAATAAGTGTTATCTACTACAAAGTAAACTGATGAGAAGAAATTGATATTTTAAGGTGATTAAAACAGATCACTTACAAAATTTTTGGACTATGAAAGAAAGCAACAAGTTATGATATAATTCCCTTACAATTACCCATTATCTCCTTTATGAAATTTTATTTTGATAAAAATGAAGAAATCATTTGTCTCAGAAGTGTGTTCATATATAATATGTATATATATTCAGTAAGTAATGAAATAAAAATTTATTCTCTCACATTAAAAACCAGTTTAAGTCATTCCATTTTTTCCATTTAGAAAAACAATAGTTGATTTAGAAGCGATTAAATTATCTTTTGTTTGGTATAATCAAATGGTAGTTGAAAATGACAAAAGAGCAAATGAGTAAAAAGTTTTGACTTAAAAAATTCACAACTGTTGAAATTATTTATTTTGAGATTATTAGGATTTAATAGATTGTTTCTACTTTATGATCTACTTTATGACTGATATAAGAAACAAACTTATAAAATTCCCAGATATCAATGTTCCTCAACTTTAAATTTGTTTTGACAAAATCTCTTAAAAAATCAAAAAAATATATTTTAATATAGATATAAATTTTTATTTAAAAACAGGCATTTTTCCTAAACCATGCAGAAAAATCATTAGGCATTGTGGCACATAAAAAGAAAATTGTATACAATGTAGAATACATTCATTTTAGTATCAGCTGATTAGTATGCTGCCTATAGATAAAAAGAACTATAAAGATATACCTGAAGGATAAATTTTTCAATGCTCTGCTACTATTGTACAATACGTAGCTATTTTTGGTATTCGTTATAATTGTAATACAAACTGTTTCCAGATCATTTCTGCCCAAAGTTACTTAATGAACAGAATTATTATTATTATAAAAATAATCATGTGATACATGCATTTTTCTAAAAATATTTCTAAATGCACTTCGATCACCTATCATGGGAGCATACACCAGGCTGAAATTTAAATTGTTTTTAAGCCTTCCATAGAGATGAGAGGAGGGAGGAGGAACACATGGATCAAGTACCCATCATGAGCAACCATCATGGACCCACTCACTAAATTTCAAACTGCCTAAACCCTGTGCCACATCACATCTTTTCACTCAAATTTTAATGAAACTGTACTTACATCCCTTTCAGTAGATTACCTGCCTCCTGTTTTTCTAAGATGATTATGATAAGATATCATGAATTTATTCAACCTTCCTTTGACCTGTTACTCACTCAAGGAGACACTCAAATAATGTTTATTCAGATACCATCATGTGCCATCTACTCTGCTAACTGTGGAAATTGATAATGAAAATGTTCTCCCTTTCCTTCAAGAAACATACAGCCCAAGTAGGAAGGAAGGAATAAAGAAAAATAAAACTGTAGAATATAGAGGAATATAATAGAGGCTACGGAAGTGTAGACTATTAGTTATAAATGTTCATGTAAGTCTTCAAAGAACTAATTTTCAAACTTAATCTTCAGAATAAAAAGAACTGGACAAAACATAAGAAGGAACAGAATGGAAAAGGGGAGTAAAAATAGAAATATCACACAAACACACACACACACAAAAAAAAAAAAAAAAAAAAAAAAAAAAACACTGAGAAACAGGTATACTAGGTGTGAAGGAAATTTAGCCAGGCCTACTTCACTGCTTCTTACAGACCTTGATTCCTATTGTGGATCCCATGAAATAAGTATTATGTTATTCATAGCAGAGGACGTTTCCTAATGGTAAAAATAATATAACTGACAAGGTTAGGACTGAAAGATTAATGTAACCCTTCAATTAAATGTAAGGAATAACATTCTAATATCTCTATCACTCTGCCTCAGCTTTGAATAATGAAATAATTTTATCATTCTTTCTAATACAACAGATTATCACATTCAGTTACCCTAACTATGCATGGGATTGTCCTTTACTCTCATCTGAAGAAAAACAACTTACAGAAAAAAAAAAAAAAAAAAACCTCAGTGGTCAAATAAAGCTTACGAATCACCTCCCATGCTCCCTTTCTTACTACCAGCATTCTCAACAATGCACTCCTGGTAGAAGCAAAGCCAAAAATAGTTCACTTCAGATGCCCAGGCCAAATCTTCCTTTTCTCCAAATCTTCCTTTCCCTAACAGCCTTCTAGAATGCCTTCTTCTGTACTTTTTTGCTCCTTGCAAAAAAAGTACTCGGTGAATAATTTTAAGTTTTTAAGGCAAGATAATGCTACATGATAACTGCCAAAGTTAAAATTTATTCAGTTTTTGGCAAAAAATCTCATAATAATCAAAAACATCACTAAAAAGCCCTTGAAAAAATATCACATTATTTTATAAATTTATTTTTCAAAACTAGATTATCTGTTCACTGTAAACAGTATACCTTAAAATATCACCAAAAAAATTTCCATCTGTGATAGTATAGTATATGTCTATAATCCAGAAAGGCTTTTGCTCATGTTAGTATGAAATGTTTTTTCTATTATAAAGTCTCATAAATTAAAGAAGCACTGTTCTGACTGTCTTACAAAAAAAATGTAAACTGAATATTTCTAAAGGTCTTATAAAATTAGAGAAAACTGAGTTTCTAATATCTTAAATGAGGTAGACTTTTAAAGTAGTTCTTATTCAGTCACAGTGGAACACATCTATACTTTCAGCTATTTGGTAGGCTCAAAGAGGAAGATCCCAACATCAAAGCCAGGCTGGGAATTTAGCAAGACCCTGTGTCAAAATAAAATTTTTAAAAGAATGATTTGTAGTTCAGTGGTAGAGCACTGCCTAGCATTTGCAAAGCCCTGGGTTCAATCCCGAATACTTCAAAATAATAAATAAATAAATAGATAAATAATTCTTCTTAGAAAAATCAAATTCGCGTCATTAAGACAAATCTTTAGGAAACGTGTTAAGATTTATAATTTTGGCTTAATGAAAATAGCCATATCCTCTAATTTAGTAAATGTTAAGTACAGTACAAGCACATATTTTATTCTATTTGAGTTTGTTTTTCCCAAATTTATCAGATTACTGAACACATAAACTAACATTTACATCACATGAATGTACATTTTTACCCAAATACCCAGCCATTACTTTAGTACACTTTATTTCTGCAGTAAAATTACATTTTGTAGTATGTCTTCTGAACAAAAGTGGGATAGCAAGTAGACGAAAGAAGAAGATCAAAGAGTAAGCAATACAAACAGCATCTGCATGTTCTGTAGTATTAGTACATTCACCAAAAAGCACACAGTATAACCATTCCTCAAGGCCCTCTGCTAGGCCCCTTATAAAGCATGGCTTCTTCAGCATGTAAAGTGAGGTAGGTAAACAAAATGGTAACTAAACTTCCTTTCAGCTCTAACTTTCAAAAAGTCTTGGAATTTCTGTGAACTGAAATCATTGGGGTTAGGGATGTTCATCACTATTACATGGTTAATTAGTCTTGTATTTCACTAAGAATGAGAGGACTTATTGATATTCTGATGACCTCACAAATTTAAGAAACAGAGCAACAATTCAGCTCCAAGTGAAAAATTCCAAGCATCACTTTAAGAGTCACAAAGAAGAAAAGCTATAGCTGAACTCACAAAAAATTCTTCTAGGAGTAGACCCAACAAGTACATTATCACTCATATGCAAATCCAGATAGGACTCTTTGGATTGCCTGAAAATCCTTAGGGGTAGTCTAAGCAGTGAAAATAAAAATAACAAAAAAGACCTGAAAAGAGACAGAAGGTTTGTTCCTGGGTCAGTTGGCAAGAAAGAATTGAGAAGACTAGGAAAAGAACATTTCAGAAGGATAAAATGAGTCAGCAAGTCTCTATTCTTCATATACAACTTGGGAACATATCCAATTAAGCTTCTTAATTCCAAATAATGTTTTCACCACAGGGACTTCTTTTATATATTTAAGATATTTATAAATCTATCTTTTCTCTAAAAGGCTAAAACCATATTAAAAGTACATACCTACTTTCTATTTGAAACCACTGTCAAGGTCTGCACTAGATCTAATTAATGCTTAACATGCTCATTTAATTGACTTTTCTTTCAGATTTCTTTCATCTAAAACATTCAAAATCATGCACCTGTCTATTTCTGAATGAATTGTTTTAAAGGTATACTGTTACCAGATTTAAGTTTGGTAAGTTGTCAGAATCCTATCAGTGAACTGAAATTATAAATTTGTAGTATTATAATTCTAACAGTGATAAGATTGTTTTATCCCATTTCTTTCAAAACGAAAGGAACCTACTCATTATATATCCAACAAAAAGTACTTATCTCTATCAAAACTTAAATTTGTATTGTTAATCATATATTATATAGCTCAACTTCAAAATGATAAATCTAACATACAAATTTTAAAATATTTTTCTATTTACATATATGATATAAAAATATTTCATCATGTTGATAATACTAAATACTTATGAAACTATAGAAGACTACAACTTAAAACACAAATGGAATAAATTAATCCTGCAGACACTCATGCTATGTTTAAGAAAAGAAAGCTACAGGTAAAAATTATCTATAAGTAAGAAGATATTGATAATTCAAACTCTAATTGTAAATATTTGAGATATCACCGTGATAAGGAAAGAACTAATCACTTACTTATAGCAGTTATCCTTAATTCTAAGTAACAGAAATAATGTCTACATAGAATTAAGTATAAGTATGAAAATACGTTGAAACTGTAAATATCTAGGCCCTATTATTTTCAACATAAGAGAGTCTTCATTGATCTACTTGGTAACACCTAAAAAAGATTCTTCTACCTATTGTCCACACTTGCTCCTTCTTCCCTCACATTGATCAAGAAAAAAAAATTATGGCAATTTAAGTGTAATAATAATCATAATATTCCATTTCTAATGTTTTTAAATTATGTTGTCCCAACCTGGTCTCCAAAGTCCTCTGGGAATTTCCACAATATCACAGGATCTGCAAATAATTGATACATATCATTAAAAAGAGCCAAAGAAAAACATTTAATTACACAAACTACAATCATAATTTTTTGGTCAGGGTCACTGTGTGCTATTTATCAAATTAAATATTTTAATCTTTTAAGGTTTTAGTGACTTTTGAAATAGGATCAAATAAAATTAATAACTTGGTAAGGTTATAAAAATCATTTTTTAGCAATTGACATTTTATTTATATATCATATATTTTAAGATTCTGAGTATTTTCAATGTTAACTATACTTTTAAACTATTGGTTTTAATATTAAATTAAAATATAAATGTGGTAAATATGTAATCAAATATTACAACTGACAGAGACTAAAACAAAATAAACTCTATAAATCAGTTTTAAAATAATAGATAAGTTAATAGGTAGGAGAAGACTGCTTATTTAAAATACAATTAATATTTGCAGGTTATTTCAGAAAATTTTTTCTAATATATCTATGATATATATATATATATATATATATATATATATATGTATTCTTTTACTTATATTCACACCAGTTTTACATTTTCATTGTTCCTTACACTATTTCTCTTCCACTTGGTATAATAAAATTCTTAATTATCACTAGGTAAATATTTTGGTCATACACTTATTTTTTAACTGTCAAAAATAAAATTCCGAATATGTTAAATGTTTTAAAAGGTAAAATGAGTTAATATTATTTCTGGGGAAAAAAATTTTAAAAACTTTTGAAAGTCCACAAAATCTAAGACATGCAAATTAAAAAGTGAATAGCTAAAATGTTGCTTGTAACTTCAATAGAATTTTTTTCAAGTATTTTAACTTAAAATGCAAAGAAAGCAAGCTTTCCATAACTAAACCTTTTACTTATAAAGCAATAAAAACTTTCCATATAAATTAACACAGGTAAGTCATTTAAAACATATACATTACAAATTTATGAAGTAACAACAAATGATTATGCCCTCCGTAAAACAATGTAGACATATTTGAAATGAAGTTAAATGAACTATAGATCACTTAAAAATCCTGAGGCATTAATGTCCTGAGGAAAACTATTACCAATTGGAATACACATACACACACATTTATATGTTTCACTGGCATATAAGATGATATGTTAAGTGGCAAATAAAATAACTGATCAGATTTAAATCTCCTAAAACAAAGGTGTATGACAGAATCCTCATGAAATATCAAACAAAAATTATTACTGTTGATAAATTAACACAAAAATTAATGGCTATATAAATAAATCATCACACAAAATGTAGGCTAGTTCTTTTTCATAAATAATGAAATTAAGGGATTTCAATGTGCTTAAAATATCGCTTTTAAACAACTTTTGAGAGACATTTGAGAAAATGTCTGTGCAAGTGTTTTACACCTATGTCTTTAAGCCAGGCACAGTGGCTCATGCCCATAATTCCTTCCAGCATGAAGAAGGGAGGTTGAGGCAGGAGGATAGCAGGTTCAAAGCTAGCCTCAGCAATTTAGGGAGGATGTAAGCAACCTAGTAAGGCTCTGTCTCAAAATTAAAAAAATGAAAATAAAAAGGACTAGGGATGTGATTCAGTGGTAAAGGGCCCTTGGGTTAATTCCTTCCTAAGAAAAAAAAAAAGGCAAAACAACAACAAAAAACAATGACTCTCAGGGCTAGGATTGTGGCTCAGTGGTACAGCGCTCGCCTTGCACAGGTGCACAGGCGGGACTGGTCAGATCCTAAGCACCACATAAAAATAAAGGCATTGTGTTGTGTCCATCTACACCTAAAAAATAAATACTTAAAAAAAAAAAAAACAATGCCTCTGTCTTTAAATAAGGACATTTAACTGGTGTAGCCCTCACAGTTTGCCCTCATTGTTAGCAGCATTTAGTTAAGTATGGTTTACTGCCTTACTTTACACTAATCCCTTACTCAATCTTTTTTCTTTTTTTCTGTATTCACAGAGAAAGAATAAGTGAGTACATAAAAAAAGCACCTACTGGTTTAATTATCTAGTGGCATATATCCTATTGTTTTCATTAAATAAATTTTACTCTTCAGCACTCAAAACTTTATTATAATCATATGCATCCATATTTTAAAATGTATTAACTTAGTTAATATTTATGTGGTTATATTTAGACCACATCTGACATATCTTTGTAGCAACTTTTCATAAGTACTGCAGAGGAAGAAACAAAAGGGACTAAAAAAAATAATAATTCAATTCTACAACTTTGCACAAAGACTGAATTTTCTGTTCCCTGAGGATTACTTTCTAAATAATCAATCTGATCTGGCAATGTTAGGCCAATTTTATGCTGATTTTATGGGTGAAAGGATGGGAACTGATGGCAGGAGTCATCAGTGCAGTGATGACTGATAATAACAGTTTCTCTTCTTTCCAACTTCTACTAGTAATTCAAAGGAGACTCTTTATCTTCATTTTAAAAATACTTTGCTGCCAACAATCTAGAAACTAAATAAATATGAAAGGAAGAACGTATCTTAATTTTGACATAAATATAACTAATTTGTTTTAATGAGATAAATTACAATGTAATAAGAAAAATACACAAATTTTTATCAAATCAGTAAACATTTAAGGAAAAATGTTTAAATTATTATCTGTGCTCTACTATCACAAAGATTTTTAATTCATGATTAAACCTTTATAAAAATGGAAAATAAGATAAATTTGATGATATTTTATTTTCTTTCTCAATCAGATATTTCACATTTTTTGACCTACAGTGAAAAAGAAAAATTAAAATAACTTGGAATACTAATGTGATTCTACTGAATCACAAAAACTAAAGAGGGAAAACTTTCTAATTGCAATAAGTGAATAAAACTGACTTAATTCATAGAACTCAAAAATGAATTAAGAATACACTATCTTTTAAAGTATGCACTTGTCAAAAATTCACAGTTCAAAAGGACATATTTTTGAAAAAGTAGAACATAAAATAATAATATTTTGTTTGTTTATACCTTTTATTGCTTGATTTACTTACATTATAGAATTAGAACAGAATTTATATATGAAGAAACAGAAGTCAAAATAATGAGAAGTTTGCTTAATCATATAGCTATCTAATGTCTGAGATTAGAGCATTCTTAAAATGTAAGAAGCACCTTATTTTAAATAATTTCCAAAAACTAATCCATTTTGTGACTCATTTAAGTTTATTTTGTTCAAAACTCTAAAGACTGCTTAAAAAAAAAAAAAAAAAAAAAAAAAAAAAAAAAGTCTCTGTCCTCCAGTACCTACAGTGTCATGGACAAAAATGTCAAAGGCTATTTAGTTTTTGTGCAAGGTATTATTCTAAACATGGTAGACTTCAGGGTCATTTTAATTCAACTTAAAATTTCATCAGCTTAATAATTTCAAGAAATGTTGCAAATGAAGGAATGAAGATGTGTTTTGAAAAAAAGTGAGCAAAAAAATTAAACTGTTTTTTGGAAAATGTGTGACTTTCATTCTTTTAACTGTGGTGATATAATGGTCAATTTATAGAAAAGAAAAACATTCAAATATGAAAAAAATTTAATGTTGGTTACTATGATAAAAGGATATCATAAGGAAATCTAACCTACTTTAGAGAGCAACTAAAGAAAAGGACCTCTAAATTGACATTTACATTACACAAAGGATAATTTGACTATAAAGTGATAACGGAGAAAGTTCTAGACTAGAGAAACAACAAGCATGAAATCTTGGGGGTTAAAAGAAAGCAGAATGCATTTTAGAAACGAGAAAAAAAATCTAATGTCTAGAACATAAAGTAGAAGGGAAAGAATGTCGAGAGATGAAGCTGGATTGGCAAGAAAAGCTATTCCAGCAGCTAGTGGTATAAACCAAAGGAGAAAAACAACCCGAAAGTAGGCAGAATTCAGCTAGAATGTTGGTGAGGAGGCAGATTTAAGATGACTATGGAATAAGTATGAGAAAAGAGGCAATGTGTATGGAGGCAACTTATTTAAGGAAGGCTACATAGGGCAGAAGTAAGTAAAGGTAAATGGAAAGATTAAGGTAAACAGATTTTTTTCTTTGTCAGGATAGTTTAGAACATGCTGATAGGAACTAATAGCCAGTGGAAGCCAACAAAAAAGGAAAATAAGATCCCTAAGAAGGCAGGAAGGGTGGAATCCTGACCAAGATAGTGATATGAGCCACGGACAGAAGCTAGAGCTAGCCTTCCACTGTTACAAGGAAAATGGAGGAGGGAGAAGACAAGTTTGTGGGATGTGTGGCTCAAAGATGAAACATGTAAAAACTGGTATTTTTCCCTCCCTGGTGAAAAGCTCTCTAAAACAAGTACTCAGCTTAGAGAGGGACTGTGGAGGTTCAAGGAGAAGGTTTAGGCAATAATTAATATTCAGTTTATGCAAGTGTCCATTCTGGCACTGAAAGGTAACAAAGTAGGATTTTCCCATCATGATCCAGCAGCTCAGATGAAAAGATAAAATTGGTGGATTCAGTCAGGGTCAAAGTTTCTCTCCGACATGTGTGATAAAAAGAGAACTTGCACAAAAGAGCACAGACATAAATGACTTACCTAAAACTAATTAAAAAGGAGGTGGATTGTTTTTCTATAAAATCCAACAATATATGTTATATAGAGAAATACATATGCACTTTATAAATATATTACATATATCCAAAGACTGCAGGATTGAGAAATAAGATAAATAAAATGGAAGCATTGTAAAATTATCAAATAAAGCAGCTGATGGCCTACCATTAATAATACAATACTTTTTATGACTAGAGACAGATCCTTTAAAATTCTGAATTCTTTATCTTTCTCCCTTTTTATTCTCTCTAGGTTCACATGAAAGAAAAGAATATCACCTTTTTTTCCAAGTACACCAAACAAATATCATTTTTATACAGGTACTATTGTGTAAAAAAGATTGAAAAGTATGTAGTTAGATAATTATGGTTAAAATTATAATTTTTGTTAAATCTGTCACAATAGATTTCCAAACCATTAATTATGGCATTTTCATAGCAAGCCTGACTGCAGAAAAATTTTAAGAAAGCATCTCACTCAATTATTTAGGACCCTGGTGAAGTTAGAGATCCAGAAAACTAATACCTTGACATTTTTCCTTGGTATGCACTCCAGCAAAACACAAATTTAAAGCATTGGTGGAAGGATATCAGTCCCATAACAAAGGATTAATGAAAAGCTCTACTGATTCATACCCCACCAAAAACTAACCTAATATTATGGATTGCATTACAAACTTTAAAAACATAAGGAGTAGTAAAACTAAAATAAACAATAATAAATTCAGACTACCTCCTTTCCCCCCACCCCCCACTACTACAGGGATTTAAACGAGGGTGCTTTTTTTCTTTTTTTTTTTTTTTTCTTTTAAACTTAGCCTCACTAAGTTGCTGAGCTGGCCTCGAACTCATGTATTTTTATTAAAATATATATAATCAAATATTATACAAATTAAGGCTAACATACAGATGATAGGCAACAGATATACCAACTGCCCTATTCTGAGCAATACACACTGTTTACATGCAAAGAAATGTCATACTGTGCCCCATAAATATGCACAATTCCTATGTTAATGTTTTAAAAAATGTTTGATAATATAGAATTTTAGTATCTTCTTAATGCACTATTCAATAGTTCTCAAACTTCAGTATGCAACAGAAACACCAAGATATATACAGAAAAAATACTGGGTCCCACTCAAATAAGTTCTGATTCTGTAGGCCTCACCATGGGTCTGAGAAACTGCAATTCTAACAAGCTCCCACGTGATACTGATGTCACTGGTTCTATGAGAACCACACTTTGAGAACCATTTTCCTCACATACCATGTTATCCTTCACAATGATCAGTATTATACAACACATGTCAAGGAATTTAATATTTGTTGATTAAAAATATTATTTAAAAAAGGGCAGTAATTCCTTTTATTTCATACATATTTTATTTGACAAGAGAGATATCTTCTTGAAGCTTAGAAAAAACATCAACCATGGCAATTATAGCAGAAATTTTAGCAAAAAAAAAAATGCTGACAAAATATCTTTAAAACCTTTTCTGTACTAACAAATATTACTAATACTATAATCCTATAGTATTAGTAATATTTTACTAAGAATCTTATTTCAAAATGTAATATTTTATAACATTGTAACTATTATTTAAGGAGCACTTATGGAGACTGTAGTTATATGTTCATAAATATATGCTAGCATTCTCTACCTCTGCATGATACATAGACATTCATAATCCAATATTTAAATAAGATAGATTTTTTTTTGTACTTTACCATCTCAGATATGTGAGAAAATATTTTTGATGTGTGTTCTTAGAAGCCTTTCCTTCACAGAATTTAAGCAGTTACTTTGAATCTAAACAACTGAAAGATTAAATGCACAGAAAGGATATCTGTAAATACATATATATTTATTTATGTGTTGATATTTTTAAGAAATGTCTCATTATATATGGATAGAATCTTGGAATTTTTCTGAATGAGAAGGGATCTTAAAGATTATATTGATGATCCAGACTTAAAAATGTTACACTGGATCCTGGGTCTTGAGCTAGAAACTACTAAAGACAAAATTAGAATTCAGTATCCTTGTATCCAGTAGGACTTCCTTCCTAACTATGCTGCTCTGCTGGGCATAAAAGAAACTACATTAAAAAAAAAAAAAAAGAAAGAAAGAAAGAAACAATTTGCTCTACTTTGTAGATCTCCCTTCATTCATTGGGCAATAGTTTAGGTCAAAAATATAGAAAATTTCTTATCCACAGGAAGATACTTTCAGCAAACTATGTATTTCAAAAAATTTTAAAATAATAGCGAAAAACCCTATAGAACACTTCTAAACAAATTTTGAAAACATTATGTGAAGAAACCTAGAAAAGGCTATTAATCATGAATAGTATTTCAATCAATACCATCTCAATCTGGAAGTAACATAATTCCTAACCATGGAAGTTTGAATACATATTAAAAAAAAAACATAAAGGAAATGAAAATGTTATTTCACAGTGTTTTACAGAGAGATTACACTTCTGTGCTTTATATAATATATATGTTTAAAAATAAAAGCAAGCAATTTTTTAAATTTGGTCATTTTTTTCATCCTCCTAAAAAATGTACATAAGTGGTAATACAAATAAAAACTACTGTTAGGATCCCATTGCAATTCTCTTCATTGTAAAGAGATAAAGGATAATCAAACTAATCCTACTATAGAATTATTGTGATACTTTTGAAACTCAAACCATACAAACAATTTAATGGAAAATTCTACACTTTCTAAATGTATCTTCCCAGAATGATCTGAAATTAGCATTATAACTCAAAATGAAGAAGCATTTTTTTGTTCATAAACTAGAAAATTCTAATGAAGGCAATTAAAATAGAACTTCAAAGAACCTTAAGAAAATATAATCCAATTCATAGCATGATAGATATATCATTCTGTTTCTTTCATTCCCTTTTTAAAAAGACCTATTATAATAAAATGAAAACCCTCATCAATCACCTGATAGAGTAATTCCAAACTTAACCAAACAGGGCTAATGGGTGAGAATTGAATTGAAAACACCTTGACAAAGAAAGCAATTTCTTTTCTTCGCACTCCTCTGAAGCTGTGGGTGATCATGGTAATCGAACCATCAACAGTGAGGGGCCATCTGTCCCAAGGGCCCTTCATGAGACTTAAAAAAAAAAAAAATACCAACAACAAAAAAGGGAAAGAAATGTGTACCACAGATGTTCAATCTTGATTAATCTATGACAAGGAACTTACAACTGAGAATCAATGTTTTGACGTTTTTCAGATACCAATCATTAAAAGCCAACACAAAAGTTTTTATAAGAACACAGGGGGAAAAAAGTTAATAGGTTACTGTAGAAAGATGATCTGTCATATAAAACCTGATATGCCCTTTTAGTCAGCTGATATGTTCAACATATCCTCACATACATTAGCTTTTTCATGATTCCCTTAGAGAAAGAAGGCAAAAGCCAGGTTTAGCAATACACAGTTATTTTTCTATATTATTTTTATAAGTAAATGATCAAATATAAAGAGATATACTTCTTCTCAAAATTCATTGTATTTAACTCTGTTTTAAAATATTTACAAGAACTACAGCCTTAACATGAAATTTCAGAAATATAAAACTCCTAAGGCAGTTTCAATTTATTTCTAACATTTAAAACATCCCTAACATTTAAGATAATTTTTTAAAATATTTATTTTTTAGGTGTAGATGGACACAACACAATACCTTTATTTTTTTTTTATGTGGTGCTAAGGATTGAACCCGGGCCCCACCCAAGCTAGGTGAGCGCTCTACCAAAGAGCCACAATCCCAGCCCCTAAGATAATTTTCATATTACAGCATAATACAGGTGTGACTGGAAATACAAACTTGGAAAATGCCTTTAAAATTTTTTTTTTAGTTGTAGATGGACACAATACTTTTATTCTATTTATTCATTTATTTTTATGTGGTGCTGAGGATCGAGCGCTGGTAGATAGATCAGTGGTAGAGGTGAGCACTCTACCACTGAGCCACATGACTTAATACAAAAAAATAGTCTGACCTATGATAGACGCCTAGCATTCTTACATGCAGTACACACAGTTCCAGTCTTTTGGAATAAGTTAAGTTCATGAATAGAATCATACTAACTATAAGAAAGACTCAAAGTTTACCAAAATAAAAGTATGTGAAAGCTATATGAAGAATAATTACTAAAAACATTTAAAATTAATTTTCAAATGAAAAATACAATTAGAAATCAAAATATTAAAAAACCAAATTCACCCATGCATCAGTTTTCCAAGAATACTTTCAAGTTAGAATCAAATTAAATGTAAAATAAAGTCAATTTAAGACTCAAAACAGATAAATTCACTAAGAAATTTACTATAAGTACAATAATTATTTTCTTATTTATCTTTTTATCTACAAAGCCTATGGCTAGATAGAAGCCTGTGAGCCTGGAGAGTTAGCATCTCAAGTATGTTGCAAAGGCAAGTACAAGTGCTCTTTCAAAGGAGAAACACTCAACTCAGGTCTTGCCAAACAAGATACTGCAAATCTAAATACCTGTGATCAAAACCCATAAAAACAAACAGAATAAAATTAATCCTCTCAATCAAAGACTTCTGATATTACAATTATCTAAAAAGCAAATATGATAAAAATACTTAAAATGTGTAAAGAATAAAATAAGGATTCAAAACATGAGCAAGAAATGAAAATATTTTTTAAAAGGCAAGTTCAGAAAACTAGAAGTCTACAAAATATAAAAGTATAATATATTAAATTAAAAACATAATGGATAGAATTAGCAACATACAATATACAACTGAAGAGAAAAATTGTGAACTGAGTTAGACACAAAAACACAAAAGACATTAAAAGAATGAGGCATAGAGAGATGAGAGAGACACATAAAAAAGCTAAGAAAAACAAAGATCAGAATAGTAACATAACATCTTCTTAGAGTTCTATAATATCTGACCAAAGAGACTGAAATGTGTATAATGGAAAGGGAAGAAAATAATATTAGAAGAACTAAAGACTGATTTTTCCAAAATGTTGACAGCTATAAATTTTAAGATTTACAAATCACAGCAAATCTAAGCAAAAAAAAAGATGACTAGATGTATCATAATGGAATTGCAAATATAAAGATATATGTTTATCATTAAAAACATCCTAAAGAGAAAAAAATAATCAGAAAATATAGGTTATTATACCGACAGCAGACTTCTCAATAGCAGCAATGAAAGCCAGAAGACAGTGGAATAATATATTCAAAATCTTTAAGAATATATGGACAGCAGTATAGCCAAAATAAAAGCATTTTCAGAAAAAATAAAGCTGAAAGATTTGTCAAGGAGTAAAGAGTGACTAAAAACTATAACATCAGGAAAAACAGATAATTATCCAAAAGGACATTGTAAAATGCATGAAAAATTATACGTTTCCTGTGTGCCGACATATATGCACAACAGTGTTTACTGAACCACCATTTACAATTAACAATGTTCTGGAAATAATGTACATGCACATCAATATAAAAATGGTTTTATAAACTATTATTCTATTAAATACTACACCATCTAGAAAATACTACGGTTTTTTTAAAAAATTTTACTTGTTCATATAAAGAAATCTCTGAAGATATAGTATCAAATAATAAAGGGAGATAATATGAGGTCAGAAAGATAGGGGAGAAAAGAAAGAATCCACAAGGCCTGAAGAGTTGTAAAACAGCACCTGGCTCATGCTTTAGGGAAGGAAGCCACAGAGAGCTGGAGTAGGGCAGTGACGTCATCTGACATAGTTTAACAGGATTACCCTGGCTTCATGTTGAATATAAACTGAATGATAAGAAAATAAAGAACTTGGGCTGGAGTTGTGGCTCAGTGGTACAGTGCTTGCCTGGCACGTGTGAGGCACCAGGTTCAATCCTCAGCACCATATAAAATAAATAAACAAAATAAAGATATTTTTAAAAAGAAAGAAAGAAAATAAAGGACTTGGGGGCTGAGGTTGTAGCTCAGTGGTAGAACACTTACCTACCATATATAAGGCACTGGGTTCAATTCTCAGCACCATATATAAATAAATAAAATGAAGGTCCATTGACAACTAAAAAATATTTTTAAAAAAAGAAAAAAAAGAACTCAATTATAAAGTTACTTTAATAATTCAGATAATGTTCAAATGAATTTCCTAGGATAAGAACCTGGATCTTATATAATATTAACTCTGGAATTCAGACATATGTGGGCAATTCATGGAGAAATAGCAAGGAAGGAGGGAAGCAGATAATCCACTCTTCTGAGACAGAATTCATGCCAAAATACAATAAGACCTAAGGGTCAAAGGGAAACTCTCCCTGAAGATTATAGTGAATATTTGTTTTATGAAAATGATTTGACCCAAGGATGTTGGTGGCATGTGGATAATCTTGGAAGGAAAAGACTATGTTCTACAAAACTAAAAGAGGGTTCTTCTTCTGCAGAACCTTTAACACAGATGATGAAGAACTACCTCTTTGTCCACTTTTCAGAACTATAACCAGATTATAAAATATCAAGTGACACTGAAAGTACAAAGAGCCATAATTGCAATGTCATCATGAATGGCAGTCCAGGAGCCAAGTACAGCAACAGAGATACAGGGTACACTTCAAACAGTCTGAGTTAAGGTTACATGATCAGTATCAACCAATGTCACAAGCATTAGCCTACACAGAGGACTAAAACAGTCTAGAAAAAGAACTGCATCAGTGGAAATATCTGCAAGGAAACCTCAAGGGAGAAGGCATAAAGCATAGTAGTTGAGGGAGATGAGCAGCTCTTGGGTACATTTGAGATACCCCACAGGGACCACAGAAATATGAAAAGAAAACAAATGCCTCAAAAACATGAAAAGAAAATTGAAAACCTCTAGGTCCTCCTGGATTGAGATCCAAAAAATACTCAGAGGTGATCAAGCTGTCAACATCAAGTCTAAACATCAGTCTGATGTCACCTATACTCCCAGAGAGGCCTAAGAACTTCTAGGTAAGCTTTAAAATGACTACAATGAAAATTAAGAAACTTATTAAGGGTAAAGTAAAATATCAAGCAAAATGAGCATAACCTAGACATTAAATTTCAGTTTTCAAGTTTCTTTTGAAATATTATGAAAGAAGTAGAGAAATAAATAGATCATTCTATTTCCAATTAAATATGTTTTGTTTCTAAAATTTTCTCTGATGATATCCAGAATTTCCTTGAACGAAAATTGAGTGTATGTCATTAACCTTTGAGGTCAACATTATGATTGGAAATATACCACTGATTTTGGCATATTTGGTTCAAAGAAATCGCTTCCTTGAAGGGACAGAAAACTATTAGTCTGAACACGCTTAACAATAATTAAATCCTAGAACAATTTTCACTTACTTTCCTAAGAACATATAATTACCAAGTTATTGAAAATTGCATTTTAAAAGACTTGGCTGTCTGTGTATTTCAAATAGAAAACAGTGATATGGTTTGGGGACCAAATGGACTGAATTCTATTTCTGAGGAGACTTCAAGAAAAATGTGGACTATTTTAATCTGTGAGACTGAGAAAATAACATAACCATATATTGTAGATCACAGGTAGAGGGATCAAAGGAGACCTCATTCCTGCATGTCAAGCTTCTTCATATCCACTAAAACAAGTGTGCATGCACGTACATAGGAACTGTTCCAACTGCCTCAGCTTCCCTACTAAGGTGTATAATAAACCTAATGGTTGAATGCTCTTCACAATGTTCAACTAAATCTCTTAGGAAAGAATGTAACTCTTGTTTCTCTCTTGTTGAAAAGGTAAGAAGAAAATAGATAATCACACAAGAAATTTTTTAAAACTCAAACTGTTACTAAAACTCTAAAGTATTTCCTTTGTATAAATGTAGTGATTCTCAACCCTTTTTGCTCATTAGGATTACTTAAAGAATATCATGTTTAAAAAAAAAAAACTCAGCCCAACTCCATACCATACTAGACACCTGTATTTAAAAAAAAAAAAAATCTGAAGGTGATTCGAACATGTGGCCTGAGCTAATAATCACTGCCTCAATATTTCTGTGAAGAAAAATTTTCCTCAAGCCTTTTAAACTTAGTCTTTTTTAGGTTTCAAACTGCTTCAAGCTGTACTCAGAAGTAAAATATGATATATACAGCAAGAACAGAGCACTCAAACTGTTTCAGATTTTGAGCTACTCAGGAGTGAGGAAAGATGACTGCAAACTCAAGGGTACCTCAACATCTTAGTGAGACCCTGTCTCAAAAAATTAAAATAAACACAAAACAAATGAGCTGGCAATGTAACTCAATAGTAGAGCACTTGCATAAAGCCCTGGGTTCAATCCCCAGCACTACAAAATAAAAAGCTTCGGATTTCGAATTTTGAATTTTTTAATTAGGGATTTTCCATAGCTAGAGCCTATGCAAATATTCCAAAATATGAAACATCTCTAGTACCAAGCATTTCAGATAAATGATATTCTGCCAATAACGTCATATGTAAAACACAAATGCTTTTCATACATAAAGCAAAATTCTGTATTCTCAAGCCCAATTTTCCCTGACTTCATTATACTATCCCCTTAACTAAGTGTCTAAAACTGAATCCTATCCATCTCTCTCTATTAAAGGAAGCCAGACACCAAAATAAAAATCCCAGAATCAGCCCTATCATGCCTTCTTCATCCTCTACATCTAATCAGCTACCTAATCATGTTAGTTCTCCTTTGAAATGTAGCCCATATGCAGTCCTCGTCTCCCATTTTCATCCTACTCTAAATCCTTATTGCCTAAGTAGTTTTCCTGTCACATCTCTTCTCAATCCACTGCCAGTAAATTAATCTTCTTAAAAGAGTGTTTTTTATTATGCTTCCCTTCAAAGAAAAATTTCAGTGGCTCCCTACCGCTTACATTATCAAAACCTAAATCCTTAAAATACATATACATTTAATGCCTCAATAAAATATGCCATTTCAACACAATAAATAACCTCATCCAATTAGTGTAGTGAAATTCTGCACTTCCTACCTAATTCCATTCTACCTATCAAAATGTATTTCACACCACACTCCAATACCCAAATTTTTACCCAATCCAGTTATCTTATCTTTCGTATAGCATATATTTCCAATTCTAAGGCTTTACTCATACTCCAACACACACTGTACCCCTTACATGAAATTCTATATTCTCCTTTCTCCATCTCTCCAAATTCTATGAATTTCTCTGGACATAAGCTATGAGGCTTTCGCAAAGCACCGAAGTCACACAATTTTTCCCATTTCCAGGCAATACATACTGACTGACCCAGATGCTTTGAAACGTGCAATACTGATTTATACTTCTACTTAAATATTTTATTTGTCTCCTCATTTAAATAAAGCTCCTGAAGCCATAAACTGTTTTATATTCTTGATGCATACTTTATAAAAGTGGCCTTTTTAGTTGTTTCATTATTTTTCATTCTCTATTCAATGAACATATACAATGCATATGTAATTCTTTAGTATCATATCAATTTCTTCAGAGCAAATTTCATAAATTTATTTAATCTTGCTTGTTTTTGAGATTACCTATCATAATTCAACACAAGTCTGATCAATTCTGACTTAAATATAAAGAAATCAAGTATTTCTGGATATGAAAAAGAGTCAAGCATTCTGCTCTTGTATATTTTCACTACATNTATATGTATATATATATATATATATATATATATATATATATATATATACACACACACATATATATATATGTATATATATGTGTGTGTATATATATACACACACACACACATTCTAGAAATTTAAAATTTTGAGATGTCTGAATTTTATAGATACATTGTGAAATTGGGGCAGAGTTTACCATTCTAAAAGAGTTTACTGGAGCTCATAAATGTTGATATTACCATATGATAATTCCAGGACTCAACATAAAGAATAATTGGTATCTCAAAGGATACTAGCCACTAGGGAGTTGTGAGGAATAGCAAACACTTTCTCCAGATAACTTCTTGAGAATATTCACATCACAACTTGAAAGGGACAATGACAAAACCAGATACTCAAAAGGATTAAAACAGATTTGTAAAGGAGTAACAAAGAGAAGAATTATGTCATTTGGAACCTCAAAGACAATCATACATTTGGAAAAATAATTATTAACTGAAAACTATATTGGGAAAATAAGACAAAAAAAGAGAAATTTGAAATTCATGAGATACAGACAAAAAATATCCTCATTTGTAATTGTATATTCTAACACCAATCCATTCTCTATGACAGTGAACAATATATTTTCACTTAGTCTATTTACAAGATATACTAAGGAAGTGAAATAATAAAAGAGGGATTAAAGTTTAAAACTTAAGTCAGTTTCTGATTATACCTTCACTGAATTCTGAGAGAATTCATAGCATAACACTTAAAAGGCTGGGTTCTGAAGCTGAACTCCATGTAAACACACTATACGCTGCCATTCCTTAGTTGCACTTGAACTTTCTCAAATACTTCACGGTCTGTACCCTCAGTTTTCTCCTTGAAAATAGTGAGAACTAGTATCTACTTCAAACAATGTTATTGGAAAACTAGAGATTATATACATACATACATAACTTAGAACAGTAACTCCTAGGAAGCCTTATATCAGTATCAGCCATCATTAGTATTCACATTGTAGGGCAAGAGGGGAAAAGTGCTAAGATGTACATGCACCAATTTTACCATGGTAAATGGAGATAATGCATTAGCCAAAATGACAGGTTATTATTATTTCTTTCTCTTCACATAAATCTACTTCACCTCACCTAGGATCTTTCCAAGTTTGGTCACTTGCTTTTACATAGCACCATCCTTTTATATTTCTACCTTAAAGAGTAATTCCTTATCTGGGCTGGGGTTGTGGCTCAGTGGTAGAGTGCTCACTTAGCATGTGCGAGGCCCTGGGTTAATCCTCAGCACTATATAAAAATAAAGAAAATAAAGGTCTTGTGTCTAAAAACAACTAAAAAATGAATACTAAAAAAAAGAGTAATTCCTTATCAAATTTTATGTTTATGGTCTCAACTATTTATTGGTTCAAAATTCAGAACACTGCACTATAGTTCTCTTCACAGTCCTACATAACTCATCCATTTTATTTCACCTCCTTTCTTTTTTTCCCTCAACTCACTCTCAAATTCTACATTTATATTTTTATTGGTTTTTTTTTTTTTTAGTTTTTTGGTGCCAGGGGTTGAACACGGGGCATTTAAACACTAAGCCACATCTTAACAGGGTCTCACTAAGCTGTTTAGAGGCTTGCTAAATTGCTAAGTCTAGCTTTGAACTCACAATCCTCCTGCCTCAGCCTCCCAAGCCACTGGGATTACAGGCATGTGCCACCATGCCCAGTTCAACTTCTACCTTCCATCCTTATCTCCCTTATGTCATTTTTATTAAATACATGGCATAACCTCTCTCCTCCCTTCTCTTATGTTATCTATTTTTCTCATTTTCTGTCAAGAGAAAAGCAAAAGCAAACTGCTTACCCATATTTACACTTGGTTATTCTCAGGAATAAGTTACATACATTAGTATAGCCAAGCAAGGGGCCCAAATGGATAAAACCTAAATTATTTTCCAAGACTAACATCTGAGGAGGACTCTCATTGACAGGAGAAGGGGCAGCAATTAATTCAGATTGGTAGATACAAGCAGGCAGATGACACAGAAATTAACAATTAAATTATAACTAAGTTCTCAATATTGATAATACCAATATAAGATCAGATAGGAGACTCCAGATTCTTTTCATGCTAAGTTGTAGCCAGCTCCTCCCTGCAATTGTATAATTATACTGGCCACCTGAAGACCCATGTATTCATAGAACAGGTAGCAAAATGCCACAGATAAAATAGGAGAGACTTTCAATAACGACTATATAGGTGCACTATCCTATTTCCCTATTTCTTTAAAGATACCTGATTATGTTAAATGAGGAAAGTAGTGGGAAGTAGTGGGAAACAATGAAGAAAATGAATCAACCAGTTTCTATCCTCATATAACAAGAAAACAAATATTCAGAACTTGACAAATTTATAGGGGGTCTTTTTAATTTAGGAGAAAGAATAAAAGAAAAATGATAGTCTTCTATTGTTTCTGGCATTTATGGTATTGTCTGCCATCTATGATCTTCAAATTAAGAAGGTAAACGCTTATGCTGAAGAATATTAAATCAAAAGACACATTTGGAAAACTACATGTATTATTAGAACTGAAGTATCCATCTCTGACAGTCATCTCTGCTTGACCTGCTTTTACAAACACAGCATACAGACCTTGATAAAGGTTTCTCTTCTTATTCTTCTGCCTTACCCAACACTTTTTCCTCCTTACTGGCTTATTTTATGGTCAGAGGTTAAACTGCTAACCCTTCACCTTCCAGGAAAGTTTTTTTTCCTCTCTCATAATAGGTTTTTCACAGTGTGCAGCAGTCGGATTAGCTCCTCTCTTTGAGAACAAAAGCTATGTCTTTGTCTTTGCTGTTTGGGCATGGAGCCCCTACATCAGAGGAAGCTGCTCCTACTCAACATGCACAATAATGATATTGTGAGGCCCCACGAAAGCCTGGCCTCTCAGTGTCTAGACTCTCATCCAACCAGCTAGCCAAAGAGAAAATCCTGTCAAGCACTCAGCTGAAAATTAACTAAGGTATCCTGTTGAGAACCTGATGAAGATGTTATTCGACCATACGGTAAAACTTTCCATTGTTTAACATAAAGATAAGAGAAAAACTTTTAGAACTCAATGCTCTGACAATCTTGGTCACCAATTCGAACATGGGTCAGTAATTGTATTTTACTAACATAGAATCCCTTCCTCTATATGATCTCCTAAAATAATACAGGCTTATTTATGACATTCCAATCTCTTGCATTTAAAAATCTGCCTAATCAAAGCATACTTTTTAAAAAAATTACAAAAGTTTTTTGCAGTTTTTACATTAAATATTTCTTATTAGAAATTTTACTTTTGTTTTTATCATTGTAAGGACTGGTCAAAAAGCAGGTCAAAAGAAAACTGTCCCATCTTTCCATATTCCTTAATATTTATTTTTTACAAGTTTTTAATGTTGAACAAAGGTGAAATAGTAAGCCAAACATGGCATTTGATTAAAACTTAAAAATGGAAATAAAAATAGTATATAAATCAAATCATACTTATAAAAACCATTTGTAAGATATTTTAACCTATAAAATGTTAAACACATTAGACAAATTTAATCATAAGAGAGCAGTAAAAGAATCATCATCTCAAGTATATTGTTATGGGTAAGTTCATGAATATTTACAATGATGTGGAGAGGACTGCAGTTTTTCAAATATAATCTTACAATTCACATTCATGACAACAATCAATACACAAAATTATTAACTGAAAACTATATAATATGATTGCAAACACAGTAAATAAGCTCATACTTAACTTTAAAAGGGTATGCTCAAAAACTGATGTTTCTATGTAACAAAATTATCTTCTTAATTTTTTCAATATTTCCTATAACACATTATGCTGATAATTTTAAAAACAAAAGAAATTTTGCAGAATAATCAGAATTCAAAGGAATGCATATAGATAATTATTAATGAAAGATACAGGTACAACCACTATGCACAGAATTCAAAATTAAATAACATATCATTTGCTATACAGTAATATAAACTGATTCCCCAAACTTACAAGAAATGCAAACATGCTTTTTTTTTTTTAACCTATGATGATGATTAGCCTGATAACTTCAAGAGGTCATGATGAACAAACTTAACAATAAGAAAAAAATCTATGCTTAGGAGGGAACAAAATCAATGCTTATACATAGCAGATGTCTGACTGACTTGGGAGAGCATGATTTTACTCTTAAGAGTCATGTTAAAATTTAAACCTGGCCAAAAAAAAAACACTTAAAGTGTGTGGAAAAATTGCTGGTACACACCAGCAATGACTGGCAGAAAATGTTAAATATTCCATTCCTGATTCTATAAGAAAAATGCACCAAAAAATTAGCAAAATTAAAAAAGAAAACAGTGATAAAACAAAAATGTAGTTGTAAAAATAAATTTTGGCAAAATCTATGATATATAAATAACATAAAAGTAAGCAAAATGATGAAAAAATTGAATGGGTCTATCATGCCTAATATTAAATATCTTCTGTCTCCATGAATTATCCCACAAGTAAAATGATGGAAAAAAAATACAACCAATTAACATGACTGTTAAAAATCAATATCACATCAGGCATGGTGCCCCCACACCTGTAGTCAGCTACTCTAAAGGCTTCATTTGAGGAGGATCACTTGAGCCCAGGAGTCCAAGGTCAGCCTGAGAAACAAAGACACCATATCTCTTAAAAAATAAATAATAAAAATCAACATCACAACTACATTAAAGATACAATGCTGACCAGGATACTGAGAAAAAATAATTCTTATACACTATTAGTAGAAATGCAAAGTAATATAGCAACTAGAGAGAACAGCATGGAGGTCCTCAAAAAAACTAAAAATAGATCTACCATAGGATCCAGCTCTCCCACTTCTGAGTGTATACTCAAAGGAAATGGTACTGGTAAATCAAAGAAACATCTACACTCCCATGTTTATTGCTGCAGTATTCACAATAGCCAAGATATAGGATCAACTTATATGCCCATTAGTGGATAAATAGATAAGGAAAACACAGAACATATACACAATGAAATGTTATTCAACCATAAAAATGAAGGATGTTCTATGATTTTCAGGAAAACTGCTCAAACTGGATAACATTATATTAAGTGAAATAAATCAGACACATAAATACAAATACAGCATGTTCTTTCTACACCCGTGGTGCTTTAAAAAGTCAATCTTAGGGGCTGGGGCTGGGCCTGGGGCTGGAGCTCAGTGATAGAGCAGTTGCCTATCATGGGTGAGACACTGGGTTTGATCCTCAGCATCACATAAAGAATAAATAAAATAAATTTATAAAAATATATATTTTTTAATTTTTAAAAAAGCCAATCTTAACATAGAATAATAATTACAAGAGGGTGGGAAGGTATCCTGGTTTGGATCTTTAATATCCCTCTGTGAAAAACTTGCTTTTTAAAAGTATAATCCCTAATATAACAAGGTTCCAAGGTAGGACCTTTTAGGCAATGATCAGATTATGAGAGCTATAACCTCATCAATGGATTAATACATATGATGGATTAATAACTTTAATGGGAGTACTGAGTACTAACTAAGCATGTGGGGCATAGCTGGAGGAAGTAGGTCATTAGGAGTGCACCCTTGAGGATTATGTATTGTCACTGTTCCTACTTGCAGGCGTGCATTCTCATTCTCTCTCTCTCTCTCTCTCTCTCTCTCTCCCCTGTCTCTTATACANCTCCCTCCCTCCCAGCAGCCATGAGCTGTGCAACTTTCCTATACCACTTTCTTCCACCAAATGTTCTGCCTAACCTTATATCCAGAGCAATGGAGTCAGCCAGCCAATGAACTGAGTCTCTGAAACCATGAGCCCAAAATAAAATTTCCTCCTCTAAGTTTTTCTTGTCAGGTATTTTTGGTCACAGTGACCAAAAAAAAAAAAAAAACTGACTAACAGAGACTGATAACAAGAAGTAGAGTCCCTGCTGGGATAACATCTGAATGTGTGGTTTAGAAGCTTTTGGAAGGTTTGTGATTTTGGAATGGGGAATTCTGGTGGGAGCTCAAAACACCAGGATGCAGATAGGAATGTGGACCATAAAAACTATGTTCATAAGGTTTCAGATGGTAATAAGGATTCTGCTGGGAAGTAGATTAGAGACCATTCATATTACATTCTGGCAAAGAACCTGTCCATATTTTGACTGCCCTAAGACTCTGTGAGGCTGAATTTAAAGGTGATGAACCAATTAATGTGGTAGAGGAAATTTCAATGCAGCACAGCATTCAGGCAGTGGCTTGGGTATTGCTAGTGGCTTTTAGCCAAGTTTATTGGAAGAATCAGAAGCAGGAAGCAAAGATAGAGTTCAATATCTTGCAGTTTGGCCATGAAAGCACTGGTATAACTGAGACCAGGAAAGGTGTAGTTGCTGAAGAGATTACTGTCACTAGAAAGAAACTAAGTACTTTGCACAGAGATAACATGAAAGATGCCTTGAGGGCATCTCAGGAATCAGCAAGACCCCATGGCAGGCTCAAGGGCATAAAAGTGAAAGTTTGTTTGAATAATACTGCTTTGAGAATAGAGCATGCTGGCCACCTAAAAAGCTGTTTCCCCAGAATTATTTTCATAGTGCTTAGCTATCCGAGCACTCAGAGGCTGCTGCAGCCATGGTCAAAGGGGGCCTGGCTACTACTTTAAGCTGGCAGGAGAGCTAAGTATCATCTATATGGTGCTGGTTCATCCTTCAGGAATGCAGGATGCTAGAGATAAGAGGTCATGGTAGCTTCCACGTAGATTTCAGAGGAAGGCCTGGAAACTCAGTCAAAATATATCCGACTCTAAAATTCCTCCAGACAGTCCCTGAGAGGATGATGTGTGAAAACATGAGAAAGAAGTCAAAGCTGCAATGGAGACTCAGGAATTAAGAAATGCCAGGAATGTGGACTGTCTGTCTCTGCAGTAAGTGAGCAGAGCCAGGCCAACAGAGAAGCCATGTGGGCTATAATCAACAAGCCATAGGGACAAGGTAGCTCAAACCCTTTCAAGATATCATCTTGCAACCATGTTCGCTGGATGTAGAGCTATAGGACTTGTTTACTAAACTGAGTTTATGCCTTTTTTTGTTCCAATTCCTTCTTTCTATGTTCTATTCCTCCCTTTTTGAATGGTAATGTCTACTCTGTGGTATTGCATATTGGACGTATTTAACTTGTTTTTGATCTTTAAAAGGTCTCACAGTCGAGAGTTTTCCTTGAATCTTGGATGAAAATTTGATGTGTAAGCAATGTTGAAAACGTTAAGAAAATAGAGACCTCTTAGAAATGGACTCTATGTATTTTTTTCACTTTGAAATGGGCAAAAGCTTTTGGGGATCAGGGGTGCGAATGTTCTTTAATGTTCCCTGAAAAGTTCCTGTTTTGAAAACATCTCCCAAATGCAGCAAAGTTCAAAGGTAGAGCTTTCAGGTAAATATTAGATTATGAGAGCTGTAACCTCATTAGTGGATTAATCCATCTGATGGTTGTTATGGTCTGGATATGTGGTGTCCCACAAATGCTTCTATATTAATGCAGTAATGGGAAAAAATGAATTGTGAGAGCTGTGACCTAATCAATCCATTTTAGTTTGAATGATTGTGTGGTAACTATAGGCAGGTGGGGCATGACTGGAGGAGGTGGGTCAATGGGGGTGTACACCCTGGAAGGCTGCATCTCCCTGGAGGCCCTTCCTCCACCTCCTCTACTCCTGACTCTGCCATGAGGAGAACTTCCCTTTGCCATACCCTTTAACCATGAGTGTTAACTCACCTTCGACCCAGAGCAATGGAGTTAGCTGTCTATGAACTGATACTTTTGAAACAGTAACACCCCACCCCCAATAAACTTTTCCTTCTCTAAGTTCTTATGGTCAGGTGTTTTGATCATAGTGACCACTAAATAAATTAAAAATAAATAAATAAATGGAACAAAGGATTAATAATGAATGGATGGGGTTGGAGCTGCAGCTCAGGGGCAGAGTGCTTGCCTAGCATGTGTGAGGCTAGGGTTCAATCCTCAGCACCACATAAAAATAAACAAAGCCTTTCTGTCCATTTACAACTACAAAAAAAAATAATGAATGAATGTCTGGGTGGGAAGTATAGACAGTTGAAGTATGACAAGAAGTAGGTCACTAGGGGCAAAATCTTGGGGATTATATTCTTGTCCCTGGTTCCTTCCTTGTGCTCGCTCGCTGGCTCGCTCTCTCTCTCTCCCCCTCCCTCCCTCCCTCCCTCCATCACTTCCTCCCTCCCTCCCTCTCTCCTCCTGCTGGCCATGAGCTGAGTAGCTTTCTTCCATCAGGCCCTTCCACTTTGATGTTCTGCCTCACCTCAGGCTAAGAGCAATGGATCAGTCTACAATACACTCAGCCTGTGAAGACATGAGCCCCAAATAAACTTCTTTCTCTAAGTCACAGTGATTGAAAAGTTGACTGACACAGAAGAGAAGGGGTGAGATGGCATACAGGGAGGGTGGATAACAGGTACTAAAACATAGATAGAAGTAATAAGTTTTAGTATTTTATAGTACAGCAAGATAACTATAGTTCATAATAACCTATTATGTATTTTTAATAACTAATAAAAAAGAAACTTGAAGACTCCAAACACAAAAAAAGATAAAGAGATGGAAATGTTAATTACCCTAATTTGATTATTTTATGTTATATAACTTCATTAATATTCCATATTTTAAAAATTTTAAAAATCTTACTGTTAAAAATAAATCATTCTTGGAAAGAATAAACAGAGAAGGAAGAGTAAATATGGTAGAAAGATGAAGGATTTACACAAAAGAGAATGCATGGCCAGGTGCAGTGGCACACACCTGTAATCCTAGCGGCTCAGAAGGATGAGTCAGGAGGATCATGAGTTCAAAGCCAGCCACAGCAAAAGGAAGGCGCTAAGCAACTCAGTGAGACCCTGTCTCTAAATAAAATACAAAATAGTGCTGGGGATGTGGCTCAGTATTTGAGTGCACCTGAGTTCAATCCCCAGTACCGCCCCCCCCCCAAAAAAGAGAGAGAGAGAGAGAGAGAGAGAGAGAGAGAGAATGCAATGAATGGTATGATAGTGACCAGAGTTTTTATTGTAATAAATAGTTAAAATATACATTACAGCTAACATTTGGCACTTTAATAAAACTCATTCACTGTTTTAAATTCTTTTCTATTATAAGTGTAACTAGACATTTTTGGCTGGCTGAATTAGAATCCATGTAACTAGTATAAAGAGTAACTCCATTCCCATCACTCTTACCCTGACATGTTTTTAAACTGCTGATATGTAAATCAGCTTGTATTTAGAAATTAGATGAGGAAAGAGTGACACTGGAGATGAAGGATGAAGATAAAAGAAAGAACAGAGGAAAAAGAAAGCCAGTTTGAGCCAAAAATGTGCTGTTTGTATGTGAGAGGTCAAGTTCCTTGGACCAGAGTTGAGCTCTTGAATTCATAAAAAAGGCCCATTCAATAGTATGGACATGAGTAGCCAGCTGCTTCCTGACCTCCTTAAATCTTTTTCTCCCTTCTTCCTAAGCACTTGATCAATGAGCTAAACAGTACATTTTCCAACCTCACTTATAGCTAAGAATTGCCATGTGACTAGTTCTTAGCAAGGAAAGCGATATATCAATTTTTCCACTGCCTTGTCTTAGAAGAAATTTCTTGCCTGAAGTATTTCTCTTGCCTGTCATGTGGCTTGAACTTGGACACAGTTAGTAACCTAGCTTTGACTCTGCAGATAAGAATAATAGTCCAGAGAATAGCAGAACAACAAGAGGTAAGAACATGGATCCCTGAATAACTTCACAGATCAGTGCCCTCTAGTCAGACCATCTGCTTTCAAACTTCCGTGGTATCTAAGCCTCTGTATTTGGAAGGTTTCCACCCCCAGCAGATTGGCCTTTATTCTTTATAACACAGCACTAAATAACTGAATGGAAATTTTGAAAGAGGAGTAACCAATTTAAAAAAACAGCTTTAGGGATTATCCCAGAACACATAAGAAAAAAGAGGATCAGAAAAAAATAAGAGATACAAAGTTTAATCTGGAAACTAGCATAATTATTTTCAAAAACTCCTACCTCCAGCATGTAGTACTATATTTAGAACAAAGTCTGCTGCCAATTAAGGATGAATGAATGAATTGATAGATGGATGGACTGGCCTCATTCAAAAAAGGAATACAGGAGAGAAGATTCACAAGATGGATGCAAATGGTTCTTTGTCAAATAGCACAAAACTCCACATTCATTCAAAATGGACAAATCACTTTTTTATATCAAAGTCAACATATCAGATAAGGAAAATTCTGACTTCTATCAGTACTTGCTCAAAGTTCAGAATTCCAGGTGCAGAATCTTTAAATATTTCTACATGTCCAGGTCCTGATTTGTTTCTCTGATTATAACACCAAGTATAACCATCCAAATATTACAAGCAGAGTGACTCTGTTCTACTATATGTTCTGCAAAATATATCTACTTCAATTTTTTTTTATTGTGTGAGTATACTGCTCAGCTCCATAGGAAGTTTTATAAGATGCTCTTGGCTTTTGGCAGGAATATTGAAAAATAAAATTTAGAAGCACAAGTTGAGCATTACCTCAGAGTTTTCACCATCACACTTAATATTAAAAAAAAAAAAAAGCAATAGTCTGAGGCTACTTCTCATGGGCTCTGGGGCATATTTTCTTTTTTCAGAAGCAGTGATCTGAAGTACTACTTAACAGTTTATGCTCACTTCAGTGTGACCTATATGACATTCACTCCATTGTGGATATTTAGATTTTTATTAATAAAAACTGTTATTAGAAAATACAGTTTGGAATACCTATCAAACAACCCTCTCTCTAGAGTTTATAACCTACAGATTAAAGATTTTACTGAATGATAATAACAAATTTTTGAGTTAAAGGGAGCCTAAAATATCTAATGAAAGCTACCTCTTTTGAGACTCAATGGCATGAAACATTTTGACCACTTCTTATATTTTAAATTGAAATGATAAATGAGATATATATATATATATATATATATATATATATATATATAAAATTTTAAGTAATTAATGTTAAATTTATTACTATTGTCTTTCTTAAAAGGCCCATACTAGCCAGGAATGGTGGCACATGCCTGTTATCCCAGCAACATGGGAGGCTGAGGCAAGAGAATTGCGAGTTCAAAACCAGCTTCAGCAAGGCACCAAGCAACTCAGTGAGACCCTGTCTCTAAATAAAATACAAAACAGGACTGGGGATGTGGTTCAGTGGTTGAGTGCCCCTGAGTTCAATCCCTGGTACCAAAAAAAAAAAAAAATGC